>NC_052349.1:61926399-62149274 GCF_009727055.1 Benincasa hispida
AAAAGTTATTTTTTTTCCAACTTCCATATTGGTCCAAACTATTGTTACGACATAAATTGGATGTAATGCATATTGAAAAAAAACATATGCGACAATTTGGTAGCACATTTGTTAAATATTGAAGGAAAGACAAAGGATAACAACGAATGCTCGATTAGACTTACAAGATTTGAACGATAAGAAAGGACCTACACTTGATACAGGTCGATAACATATTTGTAAAAACCACATGCAGCATATACATTAACAAATGGTGAACGGATTTCGTTTTGTAAGTATTTGAAATCAGTGAAATTCCTGATGGATTCGTATCTAACATATCACGATGTGTGAATGACAAAGATTGGAAGATGGAAAAATATCGGGGTTGAAAACACACGACTGTCATGTGTTGCTTCAAAGACTACTCCCTATTGGTATTCGAGCATACCTACCAAAGAACGTATCCACTGCTATTGTTGAGTTGTGTACATTCTTTCGCAACTTATGTGCAAAGACAATATGTGTAAGTGATTTGAACAGACTACAAGAAGACATCATAGTCATACTTTGTAAGTTGGAGAAAATATTCCCACCTGCCTTTTTCGATGTAATGGTACACCTTGCAATTTATCTTCTATATGAAACCAAAGTGGTGGGTCCAGTTAGTTCCAATTTGATGTATCCTATTGAAAGAAGTTTATGAACATTAAAACAATTTGTACAGAACAAAGCATGTCCCGAGGGGTCTATAGCAAAAGCATATGCAATGAATGAATCATGGAACTTTTGCTCGCGATATCTAAGTGGGATTGAAATGAGATCCAATAAATATGAACGAAATGATGATAACATTCCCGATCACGAGATATTTGGTGAATTTGAATTATTTAGGCAAATGGTACAACCATTAGGGGCGTCAACTTTACGGACGCTATCAGCAAAGGAAAAGCTTATTGCACATTGGTACATTCTCAACAATTGTAAAGAAATAATAGACTATCGCAAGTACGTTTCAAAATTTTTCCTTTTCTAAATTCTAGGGTAATTCCTTTGATATAACATTTAAATGATCAATTTTGTAGGCAACATTTGAGGTTAATTTGTCGTGAAGCTTAAAGCGCGTCTGACTTATATATAAAACATCAAAGCAAATTTCCTGATTGGTTCAAATCTCAGGTATACATAGTCATTTTGTAGGCAACAGTTCAGGGATGATTCATTTTTCGTAGTCATTTTAAATGTATAATTAATTATCAGGCTCTACAACAGCGCGAGAGAGAAGATATCTCCGATGATTTCTTTTCACTTGCAATGGGACCTTCGTCTAAGGTGCGCTCTTAATAGATGCATTGTTAATGGGGTACGGTTTCACACTGTAGAGCGTGATAATCGTTGAGCTACACAAAATAGTGGAGTCCTTGTGGCCGGGGAGATCAGTGAGAACGCAAGTGTGGATAACAATTTCTACGGTATTGTAGACAAAGTATTAGATTTCCAATATGCGAACAGAAGTCGTGTTTTCTTGTTGAATTGTAGATGGTTTGACACAGATAACAACAAAAGTAATAAGACACATATAGATTTAGGATACAAATTTATCAATACATCACACTTTTGGTATGTCGATGAGCCTTTCATCTTTACTATCCAAACACAACAAGTCTTTTACATTGATGACATCAAATATGGTAACAATTGGAAAGTTGTTCAAGTAGTCCAAAATAAACGAATATGGGATGTACCAGAAGTGGATGATGTTGAAAACGTGCAACTAGATTTACTAGAAATTATTGATGAGTCCAAGTGGATGAAACCATTGAGAAGGTTACTTTATGTAGAGTTGACGTTGATCCTACAGTTGTGGAAATACCAATTATTGTACATGGCGATCATGACTTCATAAACGATGATGATGAAGAATAATTATCTCCCAAAAACAGTTCAAGTGTTGATGAATAATTTGAATTAGATTACGATGATGAGTAATGATGTATCTACTCAATTCTCTTTTTCTCTAGGTTACACGTATTTATTATTAATTTAATATTGTTTTGTCTTTTTTGTGTTTGTATAGATACGATGTCAATCCCTAATAGGCAACAGGATGCTGATGAAGAATTCTAGAAGATATATCTAGGCAACACGGGATCTTCTATGGGTGATACTTCAGGTTAGTATATTTTGAAATATATTCTGTTAACTAAAATACATCATAAACTGTTTACACTTTTTTATTCCTTAGATAGTAGCTCAGCATCCACTCGGAGGAAACGCGAGCATTCGCGGAACATCGAGTCGGAAAAATACGTCAAAAAACATGGCAGAATTCTAATCGTGATAAATGAGGGGGAGACGAAACCGATATCTCAACATTTGGTACGATTTAGTAATGCGATCGGCGTCGTCGTGAGATATGCATTTCCAGTACAATGTCGTACTTTTGCTAAGGTTCCAAACGAGTTTATAGAATTGGCTAAAAGTCAATTATTGATTAGTAATTATGAGTTTATTCTTTTACAGTTATGAACATCATCTATGTTAATTCTTCCTTCATTCTTTTGTAGCCTCATTTCTAACTTGATCTATCCAGTCAATGACTTAACCATTTTATAGAACATCAAATGCAAAACTCCTTCAAAGAATTTAAAGCAAATTTGCACAGACATTATAGAAAATGTGGAGATCCTCAGCAAGCATGTGCCAACTTGCTTAGCTAACTTAAAAATAGGCCAGAAGATTGGTACTTTTTGTGTGACTGCTTCCAGAGTGAAGCGTTTCAGGTACAATATTTAGGGCGTATATCATTTGCTGCATTTACTAATACATCACACTATTGACATTTTTTTTTTTTTTTTGTTGAAATGGAGGAAATGTTTGTGATGAACAGGAAGAATAGAGAGAAAATATCGTTCGACCACGTAGGTGGATCGAAGTCATTCATGCAAATTCAGGTAGAATTGCAGGCAAAGGAAGGTTAAGAAATAGAACGTGTTGACCTATTTAGGGAAACACACTCTAAATGTGGCCAGGTTTTGAACGAGGCAGCTGAAAATGCCCATGTAACATTTTTTTTGTTTTACTATCGTGTTGTTTTTCATTTTTAACTTTAGTCGCTCATTCTTTCCCATTTAATTAATATATCTAGCATCAAATGTTAGAATTACAATCCAGCCCCACTCTAGAAGGTTCTCAACCACTAACAGGGGATGAAATCTGTGAGACGGTTTTGGGTAGATGACCTGGATATTCAAAAGGCCTAGATTGGGGCACTAAGCCTAAGTCAAGAAGAAGTAGCATCTCATCAAGCTCGTCATCTACTCAAGGAACGGAGACGGGAATGGATGAATTGAGAGCCAATTTCCAACTGTCTCAATCGAGGATTAAGAAAATTGAAGACATTCAGAAACAAATGAAAGAGGATCATGCAAGATAAATGGAAGAAATGAAAAAAATGATTGAAGACATGATACGATCACAGAGAGGAGACCCATAATTAGGTATGATTACTACATTATTAAGTAGCTTTTTGATAAAGAATTGTTGGCTATCCTACAGTTATGGTAACCAAACAATTGGATTTTGATGTGTTTTTTGTTGTTTTGTCGTGGGGGGTGTGTAGAGTTTCATTACACATGATTCTTGTCGTTGAACTTGGAGTTCTTGTGTGTTTATGAATGTTTACGAAGTTTAATGTGTTGTGAGGGGGAGAGGGGGTGTAAAATTTGGGTTAAACCATTTTAGGGATAAATTTGAGTTTTATGTGTATTGGTCATTGTTTACTCGTTTTGTGTATTTTTTATGTTCAGAAGGTTCCATGTTTGTCATGGGGGTGGGTAGAGTTTCATTACACCCGTATTGAAATTTGAACGTGTTACGGATGTTTACCAATATGACATTTGAATGTTTTTGTTTTATTGTAGAATGCTGGTAAGAAGGTCAACCTCTTTCAAATATACAACATGGATTCGGAGATGAGCTGGGACAATTGTTGAAGATGCTGTGTTCTAGACGTTGTTTTCATTTTATTTCTTTTATGTATTTGTGATATGAATATTTATGAACTTCTAGTATCAACTTCGTTTGGATATTGTAATTTTTTATTTACTTGTTATAATATGGACTTCATTTTCGTTGTTTAATTATGTGAATCTTTATTTGGTTTTTTATGTTTTAAAGGTTATTCAGATAAAATTTTAAAAAAAATTACAAACGATAGATTAAAAATATTCGATAGACAATTTTCAACTAATGAATGAACTCCCCACGCATATATTACTACGTCAGGATTTCTTGTAACTCCCGACACATTAAATAAAACCATCGGGAGTTCCTCTCCCGACGGGTTTCTCCCGACCAAACACTTGATGACCCTTTATTCGTCGGGAGAGGCTCTCCCAATGCGTTTTCCATACTTTTCCGACGAATTGTGACGTCGGGAGAAGTTAGATTTCTTGTAGTGTTGGATTAGGTTGGGTACCTATTTCTGGAGATACTATTGAATGCGACCCACTTTATGATTGTTACAAATGTTGTAAAGTGTCATAAACAATGTGATCAGTTCGTTCATGTAGAGACGTGTGAGCGGGGGTATTCTACACGATGAGATTGTCTAAGACAAATCATGAAATAATCACTGTTACGTATTAACACCGTTTACTATTAACACTGATTAATTTCACTTACTGATGACCTATATAACTTTATTTGAATCCTACTGTCTATGAACTTCTGTTTATTCGCGATTGTCCCTTAATCTGCATAGGTGAGGGTTAGCTTAATATCGCTGCTCAATATGACTCTTATTTCAGGGATAAGATCGAGTAGATGGCTAGGGACATAGAATGCAAGATAGAATTCACTCCTACCCATTTTAGGGATAGTAGAAAGGTTGTTCCCTTAAGGGTTGATCCTAGGTCTTGAACAAGGGACGCCATCCTCTTGTTGGCTTGAAAGGGAATAGATTTAGTGATTATGATCCTAAATCAATTGTTCATTAGAGGAACAACAGTACTTAAGGAGAAAAGATGTAACTCAGGGGTATTTCGGTATTTAACCTAGCTAAAGGTTACAAATAATCGGTGAAGGATCAACTTATTGATGACCGTTATATCAAATGGACACATAATATATCTACAGTGAGGGGAATGCAACTATAGGCTATAGTGAACAGTCCTATTAGTTAACAAATGTTGATTAACTAGGTTAAAGAGTTTGACCGGTTAGTCTCGGATCGCTAGAGCCTATGATCTGTAGGTTCATTGGGTCTCCATGCTAGCTCAATACGAATAAAATTGAAGAACTAGGTGAAGTAAGAATTTGAAATGTTCAAGGGTTTTAGGGAAAATTATATTTTATCTGAGATATAATTTACAATTAAATAATTAATTTATTAATTAACTATTTTTTAGAGTATACTTGATTATTAGCATGAAAGTATTTTTTAAACTTGATTAATGTGATTAATCAAAGCTAGGTGTCATAAAGAATTTAATATGTGATATTAAATTTGTTTATTTTATTTAATTGAATTTTTTTTAACTAAATAATTCCTAAAATTGAAAATTTGTATTTCATTTTTTTAATAAAAAATTAGTTAGTGGAAAAATACAATTGTTGGATTTTCCCACTAACTAAGTAGACTTTGAAATGACACTTCTCAAGCTTGACACCTAGAGATTACATGTTAGTGGAGTTTGGGGTGGAAGACATGCAAAATGAGATTTTGTATGTGTTTTCTCTATAAATGACTTTGTTTTTTAAATTTGCAAGACTAATGCATCCACAACTTTTGACCTAAACTCTTCCACCTCAACTCTCATTTAGTCTCCTTCTTTCTATAGTGAAATTTCCTTATTTTCACTATTTTCAGTAACAGAGAATAGTGGAGATTTACTGTTGGTGGTGTCGTTCGTGCACGAGAGAGGAAATTTACGGTAGAGTCTTCAAAGGTTGTATTTTCTATCCCTTTTGCATGCTTATTCTTGTGTTTATTGCAATTAGAACGTTTTCGATTTCATCGCTTCTGTTGTGCATGCGTTCTTTATGTTCCATCATGGTGATGATTAGTGTAGTATTGAAGAGACAATTATCAAGTGTAAATCCCTCCGTCCCATACCGTGAAATTTATAAATTTGAGTTGTGTTATGTGAAGTTGAAAAAATAGAGGATTAATCATGGGTAGTTATCCATGTAGTGGGGAGTTGGTAGTTACCTGGATTGTGGGTAGTTACCTAAGTTATCATGGGCAGTTATCCATGTAGTAGGCGAGTTGGTAGTTACCCGAGATGTGGATAGTTTTCTAAGTTAGTGGTGACTGGGTAATTACCCAGAATATGGGTACTTACCTAAGTGTGGAACTTGCCTATATATATAGGTGATGGATAGTTCTTCTCCGGGGTCTCTCTCAATCTCTATGTGGTTTTTGTTTCCAAAAGAATAACATACTCTCTATCAGTCAAAGTTTAATTCATGGAATTAAACACGTCCTTATATCATCAAAGGGTGAATTGAAGAATATACAGTATTAGGATTGGAGAACATAGATTTAAAGAATTTTTGGATATTCATCATGGAATCATCGAGGAAGTGTTCACTCCTTTATTATATGCATCTTAGTTGATTTAATTATCCTATTAGAATCCATTGGTGTTGACCGCTTCCAAATTTTAGTTTAAATTGCCAAATTCCAATAGATAGTAATACACAATTCTCATTATGGAATCCATTAATTAAAAAAGTTGTCTGCAACTAAAAGAAAATGGAAAATAACCATTTAGTAACTATTTGGTTTTTGTTTTTTAGTTTTTAAAAATTAAACCTATAAATATTATTTCTTACACCTCTAAATTTCTTACTTTTTATCTATTTTTATTGATGTTTTAAAAAACAAATCAGAAATTAAAAACTAAAAATAGTAGTTTTTAAAATACTTATTTTTGTTCTTGAAAATTTAACTAAGAATTCAACTATTGTAATCAAGTAAGATGCAAACCGTTGTAAGAAAATGAGAGTAAATAGACTTAGTTTTCAAAAGTCAAAAACAAAAAACGAAGGCCCATTGGTAACCATTTGGTTTTTTATTTTTTAAAATTTTTGAAAATTAAGTCACATTACTTCCACCTCCAAATTTATTTCTTCAATTTAAAAAACCAAGCCAAATTTGAAAATTAAAAAAAAAAACTTTTAAAAACTTATTTTTGTTTTTGGAAATTGGCTGGAAATTTAACATTATATTCAAGAAAGATGTAAATCATTATAAGTAATAGGGAGGTAATAGACATCATTTTCAAAAACAAAAAACACAAAAAACGAATTGACTATCTGGCCCAAATTTAATTCATCTTAATGGTATGAAACAAACAAAATCATTATATAGACATCCTTGTTTCCTTGCCTTCACAATCATACTACTACTATTGTCAAAGATGAACTACATGACATTGAATATAACTTCGTCAACCAACTATAATGGATAAAAAATTAACAATACCATGCAACTTTTTTATCTATATTTAGGGCCTATTTTTATTTAGACACCTTTGATCAAAATTGTTTAAAATAAAATATTTCTGTATTTAGTTATATTTTCTCAAAAATGTTTTTATATACGTAAATGTGTTTGGTTTGCTATATACTAAAAGTGTTTCTATTAATGTTAAATTACTATAAAAAAAAATAAATGTTAAACACTATGTACTAATAATTTAAAAACACTTTCATTGGCCAAAGGTGGTTGTCAAGAGTTGGTTGTTGGAGTTGGTTGTCGCTGATGGTCGTCAAAGTTGATTGTCAACGATGGCCCCAAAGGTTAGTCGTCGAGGTGGCAAGCAAAAATCGGAGGGTCGTGGTTGTCGTTGGAGGGTGGTCGTTAGATTTTTCAACTCAGAAGTGCCCCTTCAATTCTATAGTACCTTTCTCCCCAGAGATTTTATCTTCTATCAGTAGTTTTATTTGTTTAGGTACATTGATTTGTTGTCTTTGCTTGATTTGATACTCTAAATAAACTTGAGCGATCGTATCTGTGGTACTCAACCGAGCTAGAAACCTAACCCAAAGGACAATGCTCGTATTCACTTACCATTTGTATTGAAATTTGATCCTTACCTTTGGGGTAAACAATCTATTCGCAACAAGACAACATTCTCATCAACCAAACTAGCCTTTATTCTTGAGCAAAATTTTCTTTTCTATTTAAAACTATCTTCAGCAAGTCTAAACTTATATGATCAAGCTCTTTCAAAAAGTTTATTTTAGATATATAGCTTGCTTCACAACTTTTTTCCCCTTTACCTTCATCATCATTTCTAATAACCCACCTCCAAAAGTAGCTCAAAACAAACACTAGTAATTGAATCTTTCTCAAATAATTGTTTCTATGTTAGAGGCCAACTCAAATGGAGCTAAAAGCAAACATTCAAATGGGAGGTAAAAGCCACAAAGAAAAAACACACTACGAATGGGCATGTTGAAGTGTATAGAAGGTTGTTTATTCAACATCATCATCATTAGAGAAGGCCCTCTTCTTTTAGAGCGGAGGAAGAAGGGCTTCAAATTTCATACTCTTTTCTGACTCTAAATTGGATAAAAAGAAAGATATGGGAATTAGAAGATTCTCAACCTCAAATGAGAAGGCTTCCCATCTTCCCACTTTCCCATTTGAAGGCCCATAGGATCCTTTCATTTTGGCATCTCATTGCTTTTTGGCTCTCTTTTCTTTTCTAAAGTTCAACTCTTTGTCTTTGCTCCTCTTTTATTTTCTCTTTCACAATCATTATGCCACACGTGGCTTCAACTTCAACTTCCTCCACTCCCACCTTTTGTTTTTTTCTTTTTCTTTTTCTTTTTTTTCCTTTTCTTTTTACAACTTCTTTATTAAGCATTTGCCAAAGCAAGTTTTTAAGTCATTTTCTTATCCTAATTACTCTTTTTATCTTTATGTCAACGTATATTTCCTCCCTAAATGGCAGAATATCAAATTCACGTGCCTTCATTTATTGTACTAAAAAAAAACATTCTTTATGATTTTGTTTGTTATTACACTACTACAAAAACAGTATTTCTTAATATTTTTTAAATGTCAAGAATCACTTTTCATGACGTTTTAAAAAATATCAAGAAAACCAGTATCAAGAATGTCAATTTTATTGATGTTTTAAAAAGTCAAGAAAAGTAATACTTGACATTTAAAAAATGTCAAGAAACACCGACACTTGTCATTTTTGAAATGTCAAGAATATGAGTATTCTTGACAAAGAAAAAACATCAAAAACTTTTTTCACTTGACAATGAAAAACGTTAAGATATATCATACTTGACATGTTAGAAATGTCAAGAATATGAGAGTTCTTGACCTGTTAAACATGTCAAGAATATCTATAATCTTGATAAGGAAAAAATATCAAGAAATTTGCTTATGATTTTTTTAGAAGAATCTGTAATGTTGATGTTTTTTGCCTATAAATGTTCCTGTATTTTGATTCAACAACTATATTTGGTATATATATGACATACATTCATCAATCAAATAAACAATACATGCATTTAAATCTTATAACAAAATTTCCACCAATATCTCTTTATAAAAACTTCACTTCTTTAACATTGTCGATATTACAACCTCATAAGGTATTTCTAAGTTAAAAGATTATGGAAAGCCCTGAGGGAAATCTAAACATAGAGATCCAGTAAGCGGAAGCGGATCATTCCAAATCCCATTGAGAAAGAACTCAAAACAATTACAGTCTAAACGAAAACGATTATGCATATACTATAAATTACAACATGCTTCTTATAAATGAACAAACAAGAGATAGAGTATGCAAACCTTTGAATAACCTTTCTTCAAGTATCCCTCGATCAATTTTCAATACGTCCAAAGAAGTACTCGAACGCAACGATCAGAACAATCAACAACACGAACTAAAGAATCCTCGATCACTATCGAGTCCAACTCGATCCTCGAACCCCGAACGGAACTAGAACACCACCACAAGAGTTACATTGGTATTCTCGATGTGAGAATCCAGGAGTTGTGGGCTCTGTGTGACTTTGGATAGAGGAAAGGAGGAGGTAGACGATCGAGTAAGTAGGAGATGGATGAAGTCTATCGTATAGACTAGATACTCGATCGTTTAGTAAGAAGAAGCCTATCATATAGATTTACTACTCGATCGTGTACAACCGAGTAATTATTATATAGTAAACTTGATACTTTATCGTTTAGGCTGTGAGACACTATCATTTAGTAAAACATTTTTACTCGATAGTTGATCCTTTTGTCAAACGACACAAAGTGAATCATCATCTGATTTTGGAAAACCATTTTTCTTTTATCTCACAGTTACCATAACCGTGTATAACCTCCCACTCAAGTTGGTTATTAAAGAAAAAGATTAAATAATTATCACATGATTAGTATATTATAAGTAAATATAATAACCAACTTATCATATTATAATTATAACCTATAGTTTAATATTTTATCATATGAAACATATAAACAATAGTTCTTTTTCTATGTTATGGTATTTAATATAAATCATATTTATATTAATTCCTTCAATTAATGTATCAAATACATCATATCAATTATATCACATATAATTGAATTAATTTAATTATATCACATATAATTAAATTTTCTCTTGTTAATTTAAACATTTCAAATTAACCCAAAATCTGATTCTCAACTTGAAACCAAGCTACCAAAGGGACTTTATGGACCTGTAGCTTGAAGCTCCAACAGTACGTGAATAACTTACTAAACTCTTTAATCATGAGATCCATCATCCGTTAACTGTTGGTCACTCCACTAAAGACCGACGGTTGCACTCTTTACTCTACAGATATATTTCTGTGTCCATTGGATATAACCAGTCAACAGTGCGATGACCCTTCACAAACGCTCGTAAGTACAGCAGGCTAATTTATCATTTTGCCCCTGTAGTTACATCTAACTTCTTAAGTATCACTGATTCCTCTAATGAACAATAAGTCATAGTCCTACTATGACTGAGTTTTCTCTTATCAATAGAGGGTATGTCCACTATGTTCAAGACCCGAAATCAGCCTTTAAGAGAGCAATTTATCTACTTACCCCTGTTTCGAGGAAGGAGTGAATCCATCTTGTGTAGCTGAGTTCTCAGCTCCCTAATCAGACGAATCGCCAAAATGGAAGGCTTGTTGAGTTGGCAATCTGGCCACTCTCACCCATATAAATCAAAGGACTGCCTTCATGAGTAGGAGTTCCCAACTCACTCAAGATTAAGGTCATGTCACCGATGGTCATCCTAGTGAAATGTAAGTCTCAATTATGACCATAGTGAAATGTAAGTCTCAATTATGAACAGCGTTATATAAGAGACTAATCATTTTGTGGTCCGATCTTATACAAACTCTTTGTATAGGATATCCTCGCTCGCGTATCTCCACATGAATGGTCAGAATCAGATCATTTGTAGCACTTTACAACACTTGTAACATCTACAAAGTAAGCCATATCCGTAATGTCACCAGGATAAGGTATGCTTCCTTTATCCTTATACTACAGATCAATTAGGTTATTACTTAAGGCATGATCCACTTGTATGTCTCCACATACATGTTTAAGTTACATGAAATAACCACGGATCTTAGTTTATTGGATTGAGTAAATACTTATAAAATAATACTTATTTTATTAATAACAATATATTTACAAAGTATTTACAAACTACAAGACTACCAGAAGAATTAGGACACCAATCCCAACAAATCTCATATGAACAATTCCAACATTATAGTCAACCTCATATTAATAATTTCAAAAGTATAACAACTATCAACCCCCATATGAACACATTTTCTATTGTACAATCAACAACCTCATCCCCTCTAAGAACACAATTAAAAAAAAATTACACCTATTAATCCCGTGAGAAGTAATCCTAGCCAAATCTTGCTCACTATGCTCATGTCTCCACAAGAATCACTTCCACCTTGAACTCATCACTTTGAGCACTTACATCAATGAAATAATATACCAAAACTACAACATATAGATTGAAACAACTTAAAATTACTAAACTTAAGCATCACGAACTAGAAAGTCTTAAAACTTAAAGAACAAGCAAGAGTGGCATAAAGAACTTGCACACAAGATCTAGAAAGATGAATACACACAAATGTAGTCCTTGTGTCCTATAATTCATTCCTGTATCAAATTTCACAAATTTGCACAAAACTCAAGGATACTCCAGCAAGTAAACAGATTTAGATGTAAATGCAATGTGAATATTATTCCTGCCAAATTGATCCTAATAGATATATAGAAGTTGACACTTAAAACCCAAGTACACACCTCATATTCATCATCTGGTACTAGATAACCACATCCTCTGTAACAACAAACAAAGAGAAGACGTCAAGATATAAACTAATTAGTTTATAACAACAAACAAAGGCAATGAGGTTTACTTGTTGTACTCTAAATTAACTTATTATATCTTTTTTGCATTGAAATTTTCTTACATGATCGATTTAATTGAGTTGAAAATTCTTCTCGTCCATTCTATTTTTAGGATTTGGCTAGCATTATACCAAAGGATACCCTTCTTTGGAAGCTAAAGCTACTCAAATCAGTTGTTGCTTATGCTAATTTTCGCCTCCATGCTGTTAATGCCGAAGATATAAAGGAACGTTCAGATTCACCATTTTATGTAATCTAAATACCCTGTTATGTAATCTAAATAAGTCCTGGTTATGTAATCTAAATACCCTATTATTGCTTAATGTTTTGTCTCTATCCTTTCCCATTTTACCCTTTTCCAAGTCAGATTCACCATTCTCAAAATGCTTCATCTCTACTTATTACCTACATGAGAGCCAACAAGCAAAAATAATGATAAATATGGATCTAACTTAAATTTTATATGTTACCATATATTTAAAGGGCAAAAATAATAAAACATTATTTTATAATCAAATCTTAATATTTCAGAGAAATACTTAATATGAATGAATGAATCTTGATTCCAGAGAAATACTTAATATGAATGAATGAATCTTGATTCCAGAGAAATACTTAATATGAAGAACAGAAAATAATGAATCTCTACTTATCTTCTTCTTTAATCTTCATTTGTTTCTTTGCAAATCAATGAAAACATTATTTTATAATCAAATCACAATGTTTCAAAGCATCGAGTAAAGATTAAGACTCATGAAATAGCATCGAGTCAAGATTAATACTCATCAAATAGCATCGAGTCAAGATTAATACTCATCGAGTTGCATCGAGTAGACAACAGAAACTCATCGAGTGAAAAAGAATACTCATCAAGTAAAGAGGAACAACTATCGAGTAAGAGAGAAAAATAGAGAGAATACTCATCGAGTAGCATCAAGTCAAGATTAATACTCATCGAGTAGCATCGAATAGACAACAAAAACTCATCGAGTTGTATCAAGTCAAGATTAATACTCATCGAGTAGCATCGAGTCAAGATTAATACTCATCGAGTTGCATCGAGTAGACAACAGAAACTCATCGAATTGCATCGAGGAAAGAACAAAAACTCATCAAGTAAAGAACAGAAACTCATCAAGTTAAGAGGAATAACTATCGAGTAAGAGAGAAAAATGGAGAGAATACTCATCGAGTAGCATCGAGTCAAGATTAATACTCATCGAGTAGCATCAAGTCAAGAATAATACTCATCGAGTTGCATCGAGTAGACAACAGAAACTCATCGAGTTGAATCGAGGAAAGAACAAAAACTCATCGAGTAAAGAATAGAAACACATCAAATACAGAAGAATACTCATTGAGTAAAGAGGAACATCTATCGAATAAAAGAGAAATACAGAGAGAATTTCAATGAAGACAGAGAGAGAATTCTTATTTGATTGAAAAAGTTTTCCTTTGCCTTTCTGATCAACAAAGCCTGAAAGAAGTTGTGCCATCAGCAGTTATGGAGATAGAAATCAATTTGGCCATATATAGAGCAGAAGCTACCTCTACCCCAAATAATGGTTTCAAATTATTTGTCAATCTCTAGGCAATTTACAACAAAAATTTGAAATAAAACGTGTAATGTCAAGCAATATAGGGTTTAAGTAGTCATCAAAATCATTGAAAGAGAATTCCAAATCACTTTTCCAAGTCAGAGAAGAAGCAATGGAAAAGTTGTTACCCATGGAATACACTGGTGGAGTTGTTACCCGCCTCCATCGTTATGGTTTCACTACGTTATTGATGAAGGAAATGAAACTACGGAGGCTAGGGTTTGCGAATAACAAGAAGAATGATGAACAACATATTTCATCATTTGCATTAATGCTAAAGCAAAATGAAATGAAAATTTAATAGAATAACAGAAGATGATATACCTTTTGAGAATTGAGAGTGAGAAATGATTAAGAGATTAAGAATGAATATTAATGGATGAAGATGGAAAAACAGAAGAGCTTTACCCTATTTTTCCGTCAAAATCCGTAGCATTGCAACGCTATTTGTGTGAGGCGTACGCACTTTTCATTTTTTTCGTCAAAATTCATAGTGTTGCAATGTTGGCCTGTATATTGTAGTATTTTTGACGTTTTTAAAACGTCAAGAAACCCGTAATTGAACTTGACATTTTTAAAACATCAAATATTCTATTTTCTGAAAAAATGAACAACCTCCGCTTTTCTAAAAGAATTCTTGACTTTTTTTCTTTAAAATCACCTATTTCTTGACCTTTTTTCATAAAAACGTCAAATATTTAAAATTGCAAACGTCAAGAAAGGTGGTTTTCCTTATAGTGCTAAGCAACTTTTATATGTTTTGAATCTTGAATCTAACATAGACATATATGTATATGTATATTTACTTAACTAGTGTATATCTATAATGGATTATTACTTGAAATTAATTATTGGGAAAAAACCACACACTACTATCACATGAATAAACAAAAAATAACAGAGAAATAAAATTAAAAAAAAAAAACAATATAACTTAAAGAACATAAAAATTAATGTAGAAAAACTCCAAATTAAGACAACAAAAAGTCATGGATTAGAAAAAAATTACACTATATGAGAAATTATTATAATCACATAGAGATCTCTCATTGATTTCAATTATTTAGAAAATACTTTCTCAAAACATTGTACCACTCACACAACTTAGTATATCATGTTTAGAGTATTTCAAATTGAGATGAGTTGAAACTAAATGCATAGACTTTTTTTTATAGTGCATGAAACTCATCACTTTCTTCAATATTTTCGACGTGGAGCAACTACTCTTTTAATATGTTGTCAAAACCCAACAGAAAATACTGGGGTTAAATTTCAAAATTAGCTTTAGATTTTTGTTAAATGGTTAATGAAAAACTAGTGACTCATTCACTAAAATAGTTTTTTTTTTTTTTTTTTTTTTGTAATGTTTAAGGATTAAAATATAGAATAATCTAAAAGGTGGAAGAAATTAAAAGAGAATATCGGTAAGTTTGTACAATAATTTCAATCCCTCAATTTTTTCTTTTTTTTTTTGAGAAATAATTTTAATCCTCCTCCTTTGATAATATATTTGATATCAATCAAATTTCAATTTGACTAGTTTTTCTATTTATGATAGTCGTCGGGTTTACAATTTTCTAAGGGTTGTTTGATAATTATTTAGGTCAAATTGGTAACTATTTTGATTTTGATTTTTGATTTTTTGAAAATTAAGTCCATTTTCTCTCATTTTCTTACAATAGCTTGCATCTTTCTTAAGTAAAGAGTTAAATTATTAGCCATTTCAAAAACAAAAACAAGTTTTTAAAAACTATTTTTTTAGTTTTCAAATTTTAGCTTGATTTTTTTAAAACATGGCTAAAAGGTAGATAACATAACAAGAAATTTAAAAGTGGTAGGGGTGTTTGTAAGCTTAATTTTTAAAAACTAAAAACTCAAAATCAAATGGTTACCAAATGGGGCATTGATTTTTAGATTTTGGTTTTTATTTTTTTTGTTTTTATAAAAACAGGAATGTTTGTTATCCAAATGGAGTTTTTTGTTTTCTCAATTTTTAAAATTCTCAAAATATTAAGAAATTAAAAAAAAAATCGTTTTAAAAAACAAGTGGTTGATTTCCAAGTGGATTTCAACCTACGCTCCTTCCGTGTGAAATCCATCTGTAAATCGTTGTTCTCTCCTCTTCAAAAGCATTTTTTTTTTCTTATGATTTACTAGAAATCTCACAACAAACTTCTCAAATAAAAGTTGAAAAAGTAAGAAACATGGAGATTTCAAATTGCTAAGAGGAAAGAAACCCGATCATTTTGTTTTTCTTTTTTGCTTTTCACATGAATATTTAACATCACTATGTGGGACTTTATCAATAAAAGTTTGAAAAGTAAAATGGAGGTTAAAAAAACCAGTTTTTCAAAAACGAAGTTAGTTTTAAAAGGTAAAAAACTTTTTAGGTTAGAAATAACAATTTTCTTGTATACCTAGTTTCGAGCTTCGGCTTGTGAAAAATTTTCCTTTTATTTAATAGATAAAATGATTTAAAGTTTTTATATGAAATTAATGGTAAATAATGTTTTTCTTATTTTATCCATCATTTTTCATTTTAATAAAAAATCTTAAAGATTATCTTTTTGCTTTTAATGGTTTACATTCTTTTTATATGAAATTGAATGGTAAATTATGTTAAAAATATTTTCATGTTTTTTGCACTTCATTTTCACAACAATTCTCATTTTTTATTTTTCAAAAATCTTTTCTGTTTTGCATATATCAATTTCCATTTCCATTGTTTAGAAAATACTTTCTTGTTTCACATTTTGATATGAACTTGAATGGTAAATAATGGCCGTTGGGTTTGATGGTTGAAATGTTGCATTCATATATCGATTCTCGACACCTTGAGCATAAAGAAAACAAAACTGTCTTAAGGGCATGACGTGAATTTATTAGGTTTAATTTAAATTTCGTCATTTTCTTATTCTTTTCATATATAGCAAAGTGATAAACTTATTTACAAATATAGTAAAATGGTAAAAAAAATCATTTTGTCATTTTGCTATTTTGCTATATTTGAAAATATTTTAAATATTTTATTATTTAAAATAATTTCTTATGATTTTTTTGTTATTTTCTTCATTTTTATTTGTGATTAATAAGTGCATTTAAAATATTGATATTATTTTAGTAATATTGTTTTTTTTAAAAAAAAAAGGCTTAAATAAGGATATATTTTTATAATTATTTATATTAGACGTAAATTATTGTAAAAATAGTTTGATTTTATTTTTATATAAAAAATAAAGCTAA
This sequence comes from Benincasa hispida, assembly GCF_009727055.1. Taxonomy (NCBI): domain Eukaryota; kingdom Viridiplantae; phylum Streptophyta; class Magnoliopsida; order Cucurbitales; family Cucurbitaceae; genus Benincasa; species Benincasa hispida. The sequence continues at coordinate 61,943,668 of NC_052349.1, forward strand.
AAAATTATCAACCTTTTTTTTTTTTAAATATAAAACAAAAACATAATTGTCAAACATGTTTTTTTTTTCAATTTTAAAAAACCAAAAATAATTATCAAACATATTTTTGGTTTTTTGTTTTTCAAAAACTAAAAACTAATCTCAAAAACAAAAAACCAAATGATTATCAAATAATTTGTAATTTCTTAACTTTTCACCCTCACAAACTCATTTGAATTTAAAAATAACGAAATTATCAAATAGGTTCTAAGTATTTCAAATACACTTTTTCTTTTTTTTTTTGTAGCAAGACAAATGTTTAAAATGATGAAATAAATTGGAAATGAGATTTATCGTACCTAAAACCACGAAAATTTATTTTATAAGAATTGAGGCAAATTGAAAAATCATTCTTGGGAGTGAAAAACAAAGTTAATAAATTATAATTGTCATTGTTTAAAAAGATTAGATACTTAGAAACTTCGATGCTAATCTTTAAACTTCAAAAAGTTCTTCTATTTGTGGATTCTTTTATTTTTTTTATTCAATATATTTTTTAAAAAATGATTAAACTTTAAATCAATTTGGATGGACAGGAACGTAATAGTTATAATTGCTTGATAATGACTTTGCAAATATAATGTAATAAGGTAATACTTTTTAAATTAAAAACAATAATTTTTAATAAAATTGTTATCAAATTATAAGATTGAGAGATTATATTGAATCAATAAATTTGGTAGATAATAATACAATAAAATACTTATTTTTTGTTTAGCATTCGACCTCGTTATAAAGAGACCAAATGTAAATAAAGTTTAAAGGAAGTATAAAAGTTGTATATATAATTAAATCACAATTACTTTAATGGTGTAACATGTAGGGTTCGTTTGAATTCACATGAGAAAAAAGTATTTTTAAAAAAAAAAAAACATTTTTTGTAAATATTTTTGACAAAAATAATTATTTTGAATGATTGTAAAAAAAAACTCTACTTTTTTAAATGACTTATTTTTTAAATTAAATATTTGAAAATATATTTCAAATACACTATAAATTATATCATTATTTTGTTGTATAACTAACAAAGCAATTGCAATGAATTAGTATCTCTCTTTTTTTCTTTTTTCATTTTTTTTTTTTTTTTTGTAACTTTTATATATATATATATATATTGAAGGATCTATTGCTCTAGCTATTTAATATATTTAATTATGTGGTGGAATATGAATGGAAATCAAACTCTTCGCATTCTTTCACTTTCACACTCTTTGAATTCCTCCACATCATGGTAAAGAGATTAAATGATTGGCTTAATAAATGGAAAAAAAAAATAGATTGTAGAACTTTAAAGATAGTGCAATTATTTGTAAGTCATCTTTTTTAAAATATAATTTTTTGACAAACAATTAAGTAAAACATGTAATAACTCATATGAAATAATATAGACAGTTACTATTATGTGTTCAGATGCTAATTTTTTTCTTTTATTATCTTGTATTAAATATTATATTAAATTTTCCTTCACCTAATAGTTTAAACTTTTAGGTCAATTGGTAATTTAAGATGCTATCATAGTAGGTTGCTTCAGGATGTCACTATTACAGAAATTGGATTACTTGACGTTTTTCCAGTGTCAAGTAAAGGGTATACTTGACACTTATAAAAGCGTCAACTGTTCGAGTGTCAAATATAATGTGATAACTTGACTCTGAAAAAACGTCAAATAATATGTTTCTTGATACAATTTTCGTGTCAAGTAAGATAATACACTTGACATTGGTGGTATGTCAAGTTTATTCGAGTGTCAAGTATAGTGTGATACTCTTTGACGTTTTTTATGTGTCAAGTATATGTCCTTTTGTTTTCAAATTAAATGCCCCAATCGATATTCTCATTTTCTACCTTGTATTCCAACAATACAATTACATCAAATAAATAAACATTATACATTTAAGATCTATCAATTCAATATATTCACTAAAAATCCATATGTTCAACTATGAACACTCCTCACAAATTATAACAATATCTCTCTTTCACATGTACATGCACAAAATAAAATATCAACTATTGCTTTGTATACAGAACTCAACTTTCAACAAACACAAAAGTGACAAATTGTTTAATAAATAACCTTTCAACAAAGTACATTATTTAATCTAAACATTGAGCTTTAAAGTCTAAAGATCAAGAACTAAGGGTCAGGCAAGCCATGTTTAAGCAAGTCAACCTGCAAAATAAAATAAAGGGCGATAACATCAATTTTTAAAATATATAAATAAGTGTTAAAATACCAACGTAATCCAACCTATGAAAAGTTCAATAATAATGGTTAGAAAACGCAAATTCCAGCAACTATGTAATAATTCCAAAAGAGTTTCAAGGCCTTAATACCTATCAAAATGTCCAAACATCATTAACTTTGTTGGATAGTGGCTCCAATCCCTTGAAATCTTTGTATTGAACATCAGAAATTGAAAATAACTCAATTATTAGACCAATACTTCAATTGGTAACAAAGAACTATTAATACTAACCTCCAAACTTACCAAAACCTTGCCAAGGTCGTCTCAAACCTATTGGACAGCAACTCAACTCCTTCCAACACTTCAATCTAACACCAAAAAAGTGACAGGTATTACTATACCTAAGTTAATGTCAAAACTTATTGAGTGTTCAAAAATTTTCAAGTAAAACCACCAACACCAACCAAAATATTGAGGGCAACAATGAAACAAACCCAATATCAAACAGCAAACAAGATATACCTCATATACTTACCGAAAATCTTACCAAAATCAATATCAACCTGTTGGACAACACATTAATGTTCTCCAAATCTTGAATCTAAAGCCAAATCACAAAGAGCATCAATAAATTTGATAAAAAAAAAAACTTATGGGTATTAAAAAATTTCCAAGAAACTCACTAAAGTAATCAAAACTCACCAAACTTACCAAAACCTTATCCAAAAATACAAGATTCCAGCGAGATGAAGTATAGATCTGACGAGATAGAGTGAAGCCCACACTTGAACATATCTGTTACAAAGCTAGACCTCAACGAAGACGTGGACGACCTCGACGATAACAAGCGGATTTGGTTGGACCAACTTGACTGAAGCGACGGAAGCAGTTGGGGGCATTCAGCTACAGATCTGGGCAGAACTGAAGCGACGGAAGCGTTCGGCTACAGATCTGGGCGCAGCTAAAGCGACGAAAGTGGTTGGGGGCGTTCGGCTACAAATTTGGGTGGGGCTAAAGACTCACGAACGACATGCACAGCTGGTCGGCTGGTGCGACTGAGCAGACAACGGGAAAGAGGGTTGGCTTGGCTGAGCAGACGAAGGAATGAAAAACTCAATAACAGCGGCGCGAACGGAGGCGAGTGGAGAATGAAGGCTAACGATGGCTAGGGCTTTCGAGCGTATGGAAGAAGAAAAATTGAAGGGGAAGGTCGTGAGTGAGATGGTGTAGAGGAAAATGAAAATGGGAGAGGGAAATGTTATTTTATTTGATAATTTTGGTAGGAGGAAAACCAAATTTGAGAGAGAAATGAAAAATAAAGTTTCTACACGATCGCTGAGTAAAAAATAAGGTATCTACACGATCATTGTGTAACAAAATGCTATACGATCGCCTACCCAATGCTATACGATCGCATACCAAATGCTACACAATCGCTGAGCTCGGCTACACGATCGCTGAGTAATCAAATGCTATACGATCGCTTACCAAATGCTACATGATCGCTTAGCTCTGCTACACGTTCGTTGAGTAACAAAATGCTATACTATCGCCTACCCAATGCTATACGATCGCCTACCAAATGCTACATGATTGCTGAACTCAGCTACACGATTGCTTAGCTCTGCTACACGATCATTGAGTAACAAAATGGTATACGATCGCCTACTCAATGCTATACGATCACCTACCAAATGCTACACGATCGCTGAGTAACAAATTGTTATACGATCGCCTATCAAATTGGAGGCCTATCAAATATTTGAAATATTCTGTCAATCTCCACTTTTTTACCATTTTACTTGACACGAAAAAAATGTCCAGTAAGAGCTTCTTATACTTGACACGTTATATTACTTGACATGAAAATCATGTCAAGTAAAGGTTCGCGTGAAAATATCTGAAATATTCTGTCAATCTCCGCTTTTTTAACCCTTTTACTTGACATGAAAAAAATGTCACTTGACACGTTAAGACCTTATATTACTTGACACGAAAATCGTGTCAAGTAAAGGTTTGCGTGAAAATATCCAAAATATTCCATCAACCTCTACTTTTTTAACCCTTTTACTTGACATTTTTTTTCCAAAATCATATTACTTGACGATTTTTCCATAGAAACGTCAAGTAATTAAAAACTACAAGTGTCAAGTAATGTAGATTTTGTAGTAGTGTGTCATGTTCAAGCCCCTACAAGGTTATTTACTCCCCAATTAATATCCATTTTCACTTTCTTGACTCTTTTCCATATTTCAGGCTCATAAGTAAAGAAAGTGTTAGTAAATTTGTCTTCACTCATTTCGGATCGGTGCTCTTATCATTGTCATAAGTGGCTTCTTTAGTTCTTTCGGGCTAGTATTTGGTTGGTGCAAATTTTCTCTAGTGATCTTTTCGCCTTCAGGAATCTCAAGTTTAGGGGAACCTAAAAACATTATTAGTGGAGTTCTTTTTCTCGGGCTCATTGTTCTCCAGATGTAGGTGTGGTTACATTGTATTGGGTTAACAATTCTCGTGTGCTTCTTCTATTGATTCTTTATATTTAATTAACTTGTCTCAAACACTCTGTTTGATTTGTAGATCATATGTTTGTATTTTCTTATCTTTTGTTGGATATTATAATTAAATTTATCTTTACCCACTAGTTTAAACTTTTGGGTCAATTGATAATTTAAGATAGAATCAGAGCAGGTGGTACAAGAAGGTCGTGTGTTCAAAAGTGAGGGGGAATGTTAGATATTATAATTAAATCTACTCTTACCTCACTAATTTAAGCTTTTGAATCAATTGGTGATTTAAGATATTTTTCATAGACTAAGTTTTTCTTTTATATGTTTTGTATTTCTATTGAATATATAAAGTAACAATGATAAGTTTTTAATAATACAAATTTGCAATAATATATTGCTAAGAGGAACTTAAAATGAAATTTAAATAAAAAAAAAAACTTTAAATCTAACTTGTGGCCTAAAAAAATAATTAAAAAAAAAACGATTTTGCAAAATATAATGAATGTGATCTATGGATTTAACTTTAATAAGGGGTTATGAAATTTGAAAAACTCATCATAACTAAAGAATTTTACGTGGTCAATTTTCTTTTACCAAAATAAAAACTTTTTAAATACTAAAAAAGTAAAAACTTATTGCGGGATATATTTGAAATTAAGAAATAATATTTGGACAAAATATTCAAAAATGATTCTCCAAGTTAAATATGTATTATATTGTCATTCCGAAGGTTTGGATGATTTTTATTTCAATCCACTGAACGAAAAAAGATTTTTAATTAATAAAGTCCGGCAAATAACTTCATAAAATAATTAGAAAAGGGAACCAATAATGCCAAAAAAACAAAAACTGAAAACAAAATGTCTCCTTCTATTATAATAATATAATAATAATGTTGAGATTTGTCAAAATAAAATGTCAAAAGATTTCAAATCCCATCAATAATTTTAAAAGAACTGTTGGACTATATGGGTTGTTGTATTATTGGAATTGTTTTTCTTAAAAAAAAAAAAAAAGAATAAAAACATATATTATTAAAATAAAAAGGTTACTCTTTTAACATGTGAACTTTCCAAATTTTACTATTTTAGATCTTTTATTTTCAGATTTGTTTGAATGCATTTTATTATTTGAATTTTTAAAAAGTATGTTTTAGTTCTCAAACTTAAAAAAAAAAATGATATGATTATTTTACTCTTTTTAATTTTTATAGTTTTAATAAATTAATAACTTATGTTTTAAGAATGTCTACAAGGAGTGTTTGATTTCAAACTATATAAATTAGAAACAATTATGAACAAGAAAATATTTATATATAAAAATAATATAACAAGGACCAAAATTATTATCATTAAAAAGGTTAAAGAAGTAAAATAGACATTGTGAATGTTTATAGTCCCAAAACAAAAGAAACATGAAAGTTAGGGATCATAATGATCATTTTTAAAATTTAATGATTAAAATCAAACAAATTTAAAATTAGGTCATATGTTAATCAATTGGTTTTAAGGTTTTTTTAAAAAAAAGGTTTATTTGATTTCCAATTGAGTTTTTTTTTCAATTTTAAAAATGTTAAAGAAATTTTAAAAAATGAAAAAAAAAAACAATTTTAAAAAACTTGTTTACATTTACTTAAATCACGTTTTAAATTACTAAAGTGAGCTTAGCTCTGTTGAAATATAAACTTGATTTTGGATTAGAAGTATTTCGGTTTAGATCAGAACAAAAGTCAATTTTCCAGAAGTATAAAACATTAGAATATTTTAGAGAAATTACTTGTAGGAGATGCTTAGAATATATTATAGAATTCTTTAGAATATATGAGAAAAACTAAAAAATGTAATAACAAAGAATAGTGTAGAAAAACATTTGTTGTCAAATCCTAGCCATAAACTGAGGATGTCCGCTTGTATATATAAATAGGAGAGACTTCTTAGAATTTGTAAGTAAAAAAAAGTTAGAAGTGACCAATAACACAAGTAACCTCGTTCTCAAATCTCTCTTCCAGATTACCTTCAAACTTCCAAAAGTTCCTTTTCAACAAGCTCAATAGTAATTGTCATAAACTTCCTCCTTAGAGATCAGAGGTTTGATCCTCCATCCCACAATTGTTGTACTGAAAAAATACAGGCTAAATATTCTGCGAATTACCTCCCACGCCACCCATAGATTGCAATACTTTCTACTTTTATTTATTTTCCATTTTTAATAATAATTTTCAATTTTTATATGAAATTAGGGCTAAAATAATGTCATAATAATTATTCTTGTTAATTTTAGCAAGAGTGAGCTACAAGAAAATAGAACACCTTTCAGGAGTATCAATACCATTACATGAAGTCTTAACCCTCATCTGATAATTATTTAATTTTTTGTTTATGAAAATAAAACTTATAAACACTACTTTCATCTTCAAGTTTCTTCCCTTGTTATTTACATTTTACCAATGATTTAAAAAATCAAGCTAAATTTTGAAAACTAAAAAAAAAAAAAAAAAAAAAAAAAACTTTAAAAACTTGTTTTTGTTTTTAAAATTTGGCTAAGAATTCAACCATTGTACTTAAAAAGATGCAAATTATTATAAGAAATTGGGAGAAAACCGACTTACCTTTCAAAAACTAAAAATAAAAATTGAAATGGTTATCAAAAGGGCTTCAATTTTTGTAAAATAATTTCAAAATTAAAAAGTTAAAATTGCTCGAAAACATAAAACAATTTCAAATTAAAAAAAAAAAATGAAACTATTATCTTCTATATTTGTTTTATTAGTCGTTACATTTAAAATATTGATATTCTTATATAATTTGATGTTTTTTTTTATCAAAAAAGAGTTAAACTTAAATATATAATTTTATAATTATGCATATTAGATGAAAAAATATTGTAAAAATATTTGATTTTATTTTTATAAAAAATAAATCTAAAAAAGTTACCCAAACTTATTTTGAATTTTTAAAAACATAAAGCACAAAACACAATTACCAAACATACTTTTTTATTTTTCACTTTTAGAAAAACAGAAAACAAAAAATAATTACCAAACATATATTTTTTTTTCTAAAAAAATATAAAACCAAAAAGCGTAACTAGACATGTATAATTTTTGTTTCTTACCAAGAGAAAATTAAAAACAAAAAATAAGGGCCTGTTTGTTAAATACATGGGTCTTGTTTGATAACTATTTGACTTTTTTGTTTTTAATTGGATATTTGTAATAGATAGTAGAATAAGAGAAAAAAATCTAAAAATATATTACATCTTTAAAATATTTATAAATATGGATGAGTTGACTAGTTAATTTTTTATTTTCTTTTAATCTCAAATTTCGCCCTCCCTTGTCTTGTCTTGTTGTACTTTTTTTTTTTCAATTTTTCTTTTCTTTATTTTTTTACTTTCTTTTCTTTCTTCAGTTTTTCTTTGCTCTTTTTATTATTATTATTTTTATTTTCTCTCATTTCTCCAATTTTTCTTCTTCTCTTTTCTTTTTTTATTATTTTATTTTCTTTTCTTTCTTCGATTTTTTGCTTCTTCCCTTTCTTTTTCTTTTTTCAAATTTTCTTTCATTTCTCCGGTTTTTGCTTCATTTTTTTATTTAATTTTCTTTCCTTTCTTCAGTTTTTGCTTCTTCTCTTTCTCTTATTTTTAAAATTTTTCTTTCCTTTATTTGAATTTTTTCTTCTTTCCCTTTTTTTCACAAGAATTATGAGGCAGAGTTTCGTACCCAAGACTTGAAAGTACTCAATTCATAACTGACTTAACATCAATAAGTTAAGCATCAAGTTTGATTATTATAACAAATAATAAATATAAATAGCAAATGAAAGTCTACCAGTGATAGTCACTAATATTTTCTATCATTGATAGCTTAATCTTTGATTATATTTTCATAGTTAATTGTCACTTATAGAATTCTATCATTGATAGCCAACTTAGTGAATTTAATTAATAAAGTTGAATCTCGAACTAAATGTAAGTGGAATGCCTAGAAGTTATCACTAATAGCATATTTATCATTGATAGTAGCTACCATCGATAAGAAAAAGGGACTTATAAATATTTGAGAAGGACAAGAAAGGGGCAAAAAGGTGTTCAGTGGCTATGATTGATAGAAGCTACTACTGATAGCATATTACTAGTGATAGAAACTAATACTAATAGCAAGTTATAAATGATAGAAACTACCCGATAGCATATTATCAGTGATAGAAGCTACTCGATAGCATGTTATCGTCGATGATAGAAGCTACCACTGATATCATGTTATCGATGATAAAGAACTATCACTGATAGCATGATATCAATGAGATCATTTGATAGCATCTTATCAGTGATGTTATCAGTGAAAGAAGTTATCACAGATAACTACAATATGAGTGATGTTAGTGATATCGGTGATAGAACTTAGGTGATATCTATATATCGAGTTTCTTTCAAAGGTGATAACCAGTTATAGAAGTCTATCATTGATAGCCTTAAGTGTTAATATTTCAAGGTTGATTCTAATTTATGAAAGTCTATCAATGATAGCAACTAATAGCTGTTATCAGTGATAGACATGATAAAAGATTGCTAGTGATAGTTATTGTGGTAATCAAAGTTATTGGTATTCTTTCAAAATTGATCACTATTTATAAATCTATCATTGATAGCCACTGATAGCCTTAAGTATTGATATTTCAAGGTTGATTCCAATTGATGAAAGTGAATTGATGATAGCTACTAATAATTGATAACAAATTATAAGCTAATATTTCAAGATTGTATTATTTTTTCTCAAATTGAAAGATATCGTTGATAGCAACTATCATCGATAACAATTGATAGAAGCTATCAGCAATAGAAGCTAATAGCAGCTATCAGTGACTATCACGTATAATTGCTATCAGTGATAGCTTTTAATTTAAGAAAACTGGGAAAAAGCGAGCAAAATGGTGGTTAGGCATGGGTTTTTTTAGTCTTTTACCATTTTTGATCTATATATGCAATTATTTTATTTTTGTACTACATATTTTATTATTTTGGGCTTGAATTTTATTTATGCAACTAGCATTTTTTAGTTTTCGGAAATTAAACCTTATAACCTCTAAATTTCTTTCAATGCCATTCAATTTTTATTAGTGTTTTCAAAAGTCAAATCAAAATTTGAAAACCAAAGTCCTGTTAGGTAATCATTTTGTTTTTAAAAATTAAGTCTGTCTACTTCTATTTCCAAATTTCTTCATTTGTTATCTATCTTCTATCAATGGTTTAAAAATTAAGTCAAAATTTGAAAACTAAAAAAGTAGCTTTAAAATTTTGTTTTTGTTTTTGAAATTTAACTAAAAATTCAACCATTATACTCAGAAAAGATGCAAATCATGGTGAGAAATATGGAGGAAATAGGCTTAAGTTTGAAAAATAAAAAACAAAAAATGAAATGGTTACCAAATGGGGCCTAAAAGATAGTTTTAAAAAATTTGTTTTTGTCTTCGAATTTGATTGAATTCAGAATTCAACTTGTGCATTCACGAAATATGCAAAGCATTGTATGAAACTGAGAGAAAATATGCTTACTTTTAAAAAGCCAAAAATAAAAAACAAAATGATTATCAAACGAAGTCTTGGTTTTCATTTTGTATAAGCATATACAAATCCATTCCAACTCTACATTGTTTTGTTGTGTTATCTACTTTCTACCAATATTTTTAAAACCAAGTCCAGTTTTGAAAACTAAAAAAGCAAATTTTCAAAACTTGTGTTTTGTATTTGTAATTTGGTGGAGAATTTAATTCTTGTACTTAAGAAAGATGAAAACCATTTTAAGAAATTGCGCGAAATTATGTTTATTTCAAAAATTAAAAGCAAAAAAAAAACAAATGGTTATTAAATTTGTCTAAATAGTTATTAAATGGGGCCTTCGAAAATTAAAACCATATAATATGAGATTTAAACCTTTTTAATTTCTTCCTTATATGGTAAAGGCACTATGGATAATTGATGCTAATTGTTAAAAGAGATTGCAATTGGTAGTACTTTTAGGACTAATAATTAAGTGTGTAGCAACATTTTAAATAATTGCAAATATAATAAAATATTTCAATAATAGACCCTATCATTGATAGACTCCTATCAACAATACAATCTATCATTGATAAGCTTCGAGGACTAGATCTAAATTTTTTAATATCTAAATTTTTTTTTGCATTATGCTATATGTGCTAAAAACATCGTGGATAAAAAGGAGGTAACAAAAACCTAACTGAGCTAATAATGGTAGGTTTTATTTTAATGTTCACTGTTTCTTCGAATGCAACTAGCCTTTTTTAGTTTTTGAAAATTAAGCCTTACAATCTCTAAATTTCTTTCAATGCTATCCAATTTTTATTAGTGTTTTCAAAAGTCAAATAAAAGTTTGAGAATTAAAATTCTATTGGGTAATCATTTTGTTTTTTTATTTTTTTTAAATGAAGTATAACCACTTCCACCTCCAAATTTCTTCATTTGTTATCTACCTTCTACCAATGGTTTAAAAAATCAAGTCAAAATTTGAAAACTAAAAAAAAATAGCTTTTAAAATTCTGTTTTTGTTTTTGAAATTTAATTAAGAATTCAACCATTGTACTCGGGAAAGATGCAAATCATGGTGAGAAATAGGGAAGAAATAGACTTAATTTTCAAAAAAATAAAAGAAATAAAAAACCGAAATGGTTACCAAACGAGTCTAACAAAATAGTTTTTAAAAAGTTGTTTCGTTTTTAGAATTTGGTTAAGAATTTAACTTGTGCATCCACGAAATATGCAAATCATGGTATGAAACTGAAAGAAAATAGACTTACTTTTCAAAAAGGTTACTAGATGAGGTATTGTTTTTCATTTTGTAAATTTTAAAGTTAAGCATATAAAAATCTTTCCAACTCTAAAAAAGTAAAATTTCAAAACTTGTCTTTTGTATTTGGAATTTGGATTTAATTCTTGTACTTAGGAAGATGAAAACCAATTTAAGAAATTGAGCAGAAATATATTTATTTCAAAAACTAAAAGTGTAAAAACAATTGGTTATTAAATTGGTCCAAATAGTTATCAAATGGGGCCTTTAAAAATTAAAACCATATAATATGATATTGGACTTTGAAAATTAAAACCACATCATATGAGATTCAAACCTTTTTAATTTCTTCCTTATATGGTACAAGCATTATGGATAATTGATACTAATTGTTAAAAGGGATTGCAATGGGTAGTATTTTTAGGGTTAATAATTAAGTGTTTAGCAACATTTTTAAATAATTGCAAATATAACAAAATCTTTCAATGATAGACTTTATCGCTGATAGGCTCCAATCAACGATACAGTCTATCATTAATAAGTTTCAAGAACTAGATCTAAATTTTATAATATCTGAAATTTTTTTTACATTATGCTATATATTTTTAAAATATCGTGAATAAAGAGGAGGTAACAAAAACCTAACTGAGCATGTTTTGTTGTAATGTTCACTGTTTCTTCAAATTCATTTGTTAATTACAACTATGACTGATCATCTCAAATAAATAGGCAAAATGAACTCTCTATTAAAAAAACATTTTTAACACCCTTCCATGACAAAATATACATGTAATATACAAAATAGCATTCTAATTTAGAATTGAGATTAACATTAGAATATGATTTATTGAAATTACATATTCCAAATTTAGGTTTCATCCTTAAAATTTCATGTTAATTTTCTTTTGAATCGTAAACTTTTAAATAATTTATTTTAGGCCAATGTGAATTTAATTCAATGGTAACTGACATGACTTTTGTTCATAAAAATCGGAGGATCAATCTCCTATTCTCATAGTTGTTGTAACTAAAAAAAATCTATTTCAAACGCAGAATTTTAGATTAAAAAAAAAAATCATTTTAATCCATACCACTAATTTTTTACATGCATAATATATATTAGCATTCCAACATCATAAAACTAGTAAACAAAATATTCAAAATCATGTGTAGTATGCGTAAAAAAATGTTAGTTTGAAATAGGACCAAATTATTCCCTGAAATTATTACAAAAATATAAAGAAAAAAAAAGGTAAATTTATTTTTATTAAAAAAAATATGATTGAAACTTAAACACTAAAATGGAATTAGGTATAGGATCATAATAGAATTAAAATGTTTATAAAAGCATAGAAGGGAATATTATTGGGGAAAACATGTGAAAGAGAGAATGAATTTAATTAGGAGGGTGGTGATGATTTAAGATGTCCCACAAAAAGGTTACAAAATTGGAGAGTAGAGAAAAAGCTTCCACCTAATAAAGTGCAAGAAAGTGACTCCTCCATAAATTTTCAAAGCTCATGGACCATTTATTTTGTTTTTCTTTTCATATCTAAACACCAAAAAGAGCTAGCATGTATTAAATTCCGTTGGACTATTTCCATATTTTTCATTAGTATTTTCACATTTTTATAAGTACAGCATTGACGTGAGAAGTGAATCAATATTTCTATAATAAAAAATATCATTAATGTAAATATAATAATAAATAGTAAACAAGTTAACTTGTTTAAAATAAAAAAAAATATTTATTTTCTAGTTCAAATATTTTTTTTGTTATTATAATTTTTTAAAAAATATCTATCGATATTTTATCAATACTTTTATTGACATTTCTCTATGACATGACATAATTTAAGTAAATAAATTTAGATTAAGTACAAATTGACAAACCAAAAGAGCTAAAGTTTAAAACATTTTACCTCCTATATATACGTGTTCATGTTCAAGTGTCCTAAATTCTACCTTTAGGATTTCTTTCCATTTTTATTTCTTAAATGTAAACTTTATGATTAAAAAAATGTGAGACATTATAACTTCGATCAAAAGATAAGTTTCAATCTTCGTTTTCTTTGTTATTAAACTCAAATAATAATAATAATAATAAAGTTGAAATTGCTCAACAATTAAATAATATATGAAAAGTGATGCCATTACACCTACTTTGCTTCACATTGGAAGATGAACAACTTTGTTGGTGGTATCTTATTGGGGATCGGTGATGAAAAAAAAGAAACTCTCTTTTTTGCCTTCATAAAAAGTCAACCTATGATAATAATTAGCTTTAACTAAAAAGAATGGCACAATTGAAAATATACACACACATTGAGATAATTGTATAGAAAACCATAAAATTGATTTTGCTCCACTTCTTAAAAACCTAGGATTGTTGCACTTTTGTTTACATGTTCATCAACTAACATTATCAAAATATCCTTTAACTTTTTTTGCCCACTTCATCTTTCTCTTCTCAATTTTCCCATTTTTCCAATCTACTTTCCAATTTCAAAAGTGTCATCGGCTCGTTACACCACCCATAAAGGATTGGAGTAGTTAAATATGTTGGGGGTCGCTAAAATGGTACTGGAACATTAGATGTATGGATGAGCGTTGCAGAGAAAAGAGAGTGAAAAGAGATAAAGATGAGTGAGCGTTAGATATGTTGTCGGAGGGAGGAAAGAGAGAAGAAACTGAGAGAAAGGAGATTGAAAGTGAGAGAGGAGAGAGTGAGAGGGCTAATTTGCATGTGTGATGTTTCTTTTTGACAATTTCACTTAGATATGTCGTAAGTAAAAGGGTAAAAATCTTACAATTTAGAAAGTAGGTCAATCTCATTTCAGTTAAAAAAGAAACATCACTCAGTGCTTGATATTATTTTCTTTACATATATATTTTATTATAATTGTATTTCATAAGATGGAGTAGTATGTTAGCTACTTTTGAACAATCGACAAACATGTTGATTCCATATCGAATATCATTTGATTGACTTATGCACAATTAGGTAATAGTATATATCTTTCATATAAAAATAAATATTATTATTGATTTCATATAAAAACAAACATTATTATTAGTTTTTATGATTTTAATTATTTATTTATAATCTTAGATCAATTGGACATTGTATACATGCCCCATATTATGACATTGTTACCTAATTATTATCATAAAGATGGTAAAGATATTTGGTTGATTGTAAGCCCTCTTATAATGTTTCATATAGAGTGACATTGGCCAGACCGGGCGTTAAGACAATTTCACATTCGAAAAATGGTACCCTATTGTACAATACAAACACGTAACTGCATCAAATTGACTTGAGAGGTAAACATGGTCAAGACTGGCGACAATTTTATATACATTATATATCATTTGGCATGTTTATCATGATCAGTGTGCACAAGAAGATATAGTAGATAGGTTAGTCATGTCAAATGACTACTTATTTTGGTATGACCCAATCGCGAGAAGGTATAATACACTTGATAACACTTATTACTATTGCATGTCAAGGACATTCTATCTAATTTCTTTCAATTATATATATATATGTGTGTGTGTGTGTGTGTGTTATATTATATTAATTTTTTCCCTTCATACAAAATAACTTTGTTCAAGATGTGCAACAATACTGATCAGTGCCACATAACTTACTTGATTTAGATTCCATGTGTGGCCAATGCGTTGTATATGTAATGGATATCATTCAACTGACTAGAAGACTAAATGTTGTTGACACTGATATTGAGCATGCTATTTGTAAATGCCAACAACAATATGCTAAAGATATTTTACAGCCACACATGTAGACCAAGAACCTCATATAGTTAATGATTTAATACCAACTACTCATGGACACTCATTAGAAGTTCAAACAGATATCACATCAAGTTTTAATCATCAACAAGAATATTACGCACACGATAAATTCTTGATTATTGTAACCCAATAAGATATTGATGATGTAACTCATCATCAACAATACTATAAAATATATGTAACTCATTGTGGGTGACGTGATAAAAAATGACCACCATGTGACAAATGAGTTTTGTTGAAATGTAATCATATTTTTAACTTTGTATGTACGTTTAACACTATTTTGTTAAGCATTTTCCATGTTAGGTGTCCACAATTTGAGAACTTTGTAATCTGTGAAGCATTTTATCTTTCCTCAGTTGGATCTTATAAAACCTATAATAGAGGGAAAATAAAAATTGGTTAGTTACTGTTAACTAACTCATTGTTGTAAATCCTTACCTATAAAAAGATCTGAAAAACAGATGAAAAAGAGTGTGAGTATTTTGTATAAGATTTGAGGGACTGTCTTGAAATAAAGTTGATTGTTGAAGGCTTTGAAGAGCAAATGTAGGTTACTCTAACCGACCCACTATACATCATATTGTTCTTCTTCTTTCCCTTACTCTAAATCTCTCGTTGCATGCTTGATTCATCCTCATTTTGCTCATGAAATTCATCCGAAAAACATGGACAAGAAGGAAGATCGTGAGAGAGAGCTGAAGAAATTCTTTCTTTTCTATGGTTTCTAAAAAATGAAAGGAAAAAATGAGTTAGAAAAGAATTTCTTCCACATGTTGCATTTTAGCTACATGGAATAATAATAACCATATACAACAACTACCCTCTTTCTTTTTTGATCAATTTGTGTTTGGGTCATATACTCTTCTGGGCTAGAAAGCCTATTAACAATTGGTATCAGAGTCTTGGCTGAGATATTCAAGAACTTCTAAGAAAGCTGTAAAATTTCTCCAAAAACCTGTAAAAAATTTTAGAAAGCCATCAAGATTCATTCAAGAAGACAATGGTGGCATCAACAAAGTATGAAATAGAGAAATCCAATGGGACCAATGATTTTACTTTTTGGTCCAAGAAAGTATAAGTTATTCTTACTGCTCAGAAAGCTTGAAAGCCTTGGATGATCCAAAAACTCTATCTAACACACTGATTGCTAAACAGAAGCAAGACATGGAAGATACAACTTATACAACACTTATTTTTAAACATCATAGATACAATCTTAAGGCAAGTAATTGATGAAACTACAGTTCATGGTGTTTGGGAGAAATTAAATCTACTTTATGACAAGAAAGACCTACCTAACAAAATTTATGTTCATGAAAGACTGTTTTCTTTCCAAATGAATCCTTTAAAGACTTTAGATGAGAACGTTGATGATTTTAAGAAACTCACAAATAGCTTCAATTAAGCAGGGGAAAAACTTGGGGCAGAAAGTGAGGTTACAATCCTTATTAACACAATTCACGAGACTTATAAAGAAACAAAGTTAGCTTTGAAATATGGAAGAGATAATGTGACTATAGACTCGGTGATTAATGCACTAAGGTGCAAGGAGATTGAGCTAAAAACAAAAAATAAGGCAGGAGGGGACAACTTGTTTCAAGGTAGAGAACTTGTTGTAATCTGTGAAACATTTTTATCTTTCCTCGGCTGGATCTTATAAAACCTGTAACAAAAGGAAAATAAAAATTGATTAGCTACTGTTAACTAACTTATTATTGTAAATCCTTACCTATAAAAGGATCTGAAAAAGTGAGGAAAAAAAGTGTGAGTATTTTGTACAAGATTTGAGAGACTTGTCTTGAAATAAAGTTGATTGTTGAATGCTTTGAAGATTGGATGTAGGTTACTCTAACCGAACCACTATACATCATAGTGTTCTTCTTCTTTCCCTTACTCTAAATCTCTCGTTGCATGCTTGATTCATCCTCATTTTGCTCACGAAATTCATCCAAGAAACATAGACAAGAAGGAAGATTGTGAGATAAGGATGTACATGGTCCAAGTTGGGCCAAGTTGGAAGAATTTTATGGACCAACCCAAAAAATTGGGTTGGCTAATAATGAGCCCTATCGGTTCATTTTTAAGGGCTAACCCAACCCAACCCAACCCAACCCAAAATTTTCGGGTTGGATCACCGATTTTTTTTTTTTTTTTAATTTTGACTTTTTTTTTTCATTACTTCCCTTACTATTGAACAATTTAATTTTTGTAGGTCAATAAACCTTCATATTTATAAAAGTGAACTAATTCTAAATATATTACCAATTAATAAAAATTTAATAATAAAAAATATGTAATCTATGCGAAATTTTAACATTTACATTAAAATAAAACCACCATAAATTCAATATAAACTTCAAAAGAAACTTACTCAAATAATTCAATTCAAATGTTCAAATTCAAAGTCTCTACTCAAAATATTCAAGTCTACATTCAAAATAGAAACAAAAAGTCCAAGTTTAATAATGACTATTGGTCTATTACATAAAATTCCAAGTTCAATAATGACATTCAAAAGCTCCAAGTTCAATAATAACATTCAAGAGCACCAATGCACCATGAGACATGACGAATGACTTGAGTGAGTTTTCTTCTTCATCTTTGGTATTTTCACTTCTCATTCTCAATACTTAAAAAAGTTACAAATACATTAAATCAAGAGAATCATTTATAGGTAATAATAATATTTGATCTTATGGTAGTAAAACTTACCATTAAAATCATCATTATGCTCCAAATCCAATTCCTTATTTCAAAAGGACAGAATATGATGGACTTTCTACAAAAAAAATCATGCAAAATTAAATATATTAATTATTTGATTATAATACATGTTAGATATGTACAATAAAAAGTTTAGATATGTACAAAAAAAATTCATTTAATTACCTGACTCAATATTTTCACAAGTCTCTAACTCTTCAAGTTGTGAATGGAGATCTAGTAATACTGAGCTACCACGGATCCAATTTTGTGTACATATCAAGGCCTCCACTGTTTTTGGAGTTAAAGAAATTCGAAAGGAATCAAGAATCCTCCCTTCTGTACTAAACGCAAATTCAGATGCGACTGTAGATATCGGAACTGGCAAAACATCTCGAATAATTTTTGATAAAATGAGATATTTGTAGCCATTCATTTTCCACCGGTACAATATCTCAAAATCATCTTTATCTTCTATAACCTTTCAGACAAATAAAAAGTCAAATCATTCTCCACTTCCAATGAACTTTCTTCTTCTCTCAATCTCTTAAAAGTTATCCACGGACCATCTATTTCTTCGTCCATCCCATGATCATCTTTATTTATAGTGACAGTCTTTGATTGTTGAGAATCATTGGTACTATGACTATCTCAAGGCGAAGTATTATGTGATTTGTAAAAGTCATATAGACGATACAAGTATAATTTCACACTCTCAACCATATCCTTAACCACGTCATAAACATTGGAAAGATAATAATTCAAGTACTTTAACTTGTACCGAGGATCAATCACCATAGCCACAAACATCAATTTATTCATTTTTTCAAGCGAACCCCAATACTTATCAAACTATATCTTCATATTCATAGCCATCATACTTAGAACAGAGTTGGTATTGTTGCTCCATTGTTTAAAGCAAACTGAATTTTATTAATTTCTTTATAACCAATATTAAAAGTCACATATGAAGATCCACTTATCGTTGTGGTGGTTTCATAAAACCTTTTTAAAAACTTAATAAACACACCTACAGTCAACCAATCCGATGTACTTGGGGTTCTCAATCTTTTATTTCCACAGTCATCTTCCTCAAAGTAATCATAAAATTTGAGTTCTCTTTCTCCTCCTCTAAAGTTCTAAAAGTTTTCTCAAATTTAATTGCATGTTCAAGTATTAAATAAGTAGAATTCCACCTAGTTGCCACATCTAAACAAACAAGAGCCTTACACTGAATTTTTTCTTGTTTCAATAAAGCTTTAAATTTTTCCATTCTCTTAGGTGATGATCGAACATATCTCACAGCATTACAAACACTGGCAATAGAATCATGCATATCTTTCAGTCCATCATTCACAATAAGATTAATAATGTGGGCACAACACCTCATGTGTAATAGTTCTCCATCTAAAACAACCGATTTTCAACTTTTAAGTCTTCTCTTAACATAAGAAATAGCCACATCATTAGAACTTGCATTATCAACGGTGATGGAAAAAATATTCAATCCCCATTCCAACAAACAACTCTCAATCATCTTCCTAATAGTCTCCCCTTATGATTAGCAACTTGACAAAAACTCAAAATCTTCTTATGCAAAACCCATTCAGAATCAATAAAATGTGCAGTGATGACCATGTAGTTCACATTTTGTAGCGAAGTTCATGTCGGTAGTAAGACAAACTCTTTGAGAATTTTTAACTAAAAATGATTTCAACTTTTTTTCCTCCTCAAGATAAAGTTGATATACATCTCTAGCGATTGTGACTCTCGATGGAACATCAAACTTAGGACACGAAACACTACAAAAGTGTCTAAAACCCTCTATTTCAATAAATTTGAATGACAACTCATTGATAATTATCATCTTAGCGCATGCTAGTCTACACGCTTGTTGGCTAAACAATGTTGTCAAAAAATTACTAGCATTGATTTCTTTTCCATCATTTGAAGGTACGAGAGTTAGGGTGGTTTGTTCTTTTTCTTCTTCTTTATATGAGTACTTTTTACATTGATTTCTTAAGTGCTTCCATAAAGAAATTCTTAAGTACTTTATATGGGTCTGGTTATCGGGTTTTTTGAACACCCCTATTGTGAGAGAGACATGAAGAAATTCTTTCTTTTCAGTGCTTTCTGCAAAATGAAAGAAAAAATGAGTTAAAAAAGAATTTCTTCCACATGTTGCATTTTAGCTATGTGGCATAATAATTACCAGACACCGCAACTCTTTTGGATCAATTTGCATTTGGATCGTATATTCTTCTGGGCTAGAAAGCCTATTAACAAACTCGTGTACCATGTACTAAGAAATTGGATATTCGTAATAGATAACAAAATAAGAGAAAAATTATAAAAAAAATATAGCACCTC
This sequence comes from Benincasa hispida, assembly GCF_009727055.1. Classification (NCBI taxonomy): domain Eukaryota; kingdom Viridiplantae; phylum Streptophyta; class Magnoliopsida; order Cucurbitales; family Cucurbitaceae; genus Benincasa; species Benincasa hispida. The sequence goes on from NC_052349.1 coordinate 61,964,106, forward strand.
TTTAAAATATTTACAAATATAGAAGGGTTGACCAATAAACTTTTGGATTTCTTCTAATTTCCAATTTTGTCCTCCCTTGTTTTGTTCATGCCTTCTTCTTCCTTTTTTTCTTCTAATTTTCTTTCCTTTTCTCCAGTTTTTTTATTTTCTTTCCTTTCTCCAATTTTTATTTTATTTTATTTTCTATTCTCCAGTTTTTTTATTTTCATTCCGGTCTCCGATTTTTCTTCTTTTTCTAATTTTTAAGGATATTTGTAATAGATAGCAAAATAAGGGGAAAATGTAAAAAATATAGCACATCTTTAAAATATTTGCAACTATGGAAGTGTTGACCAATCAACTTTTTAAATTTTTCTAATTTCCAATTTTGCCCCTTGTCTTATTGATCTCTCCCTCATCTTCACATTTCCCACTAGAAAAATTAAGAAAAGAATTATAAGGTTAAGTTTCAAACCCAAGATTTGAAAGTGCCTAATTCATTAGGGAACACCAACATGCCAACCATTAAGTTTAATTATTATAATGCAACAATAAATATAAATAGCAATTAAAAACAGATTTGAAAGAAACTACTTTTTTTAGTCCTCAAATTCACACCATTTTTAGAAACGTTTCTTAAAAGTTTGAAATAAGAAACAAGAATAGTTATTAAATAAGTTTATTTCTCAAAAAATGAGAAAGGATAACGTTATCAAACAGGCCAATAGTTTTTTTTTTTCCTTTTTTTAGTACTTTAGAGTATGAAATGTATCATTAATAAACTTGAAAAAATGGCATAGATGACCCAAAATGAAGGATATAAATCGGAATATTTGTATATTTGTATATTGGTAATATTTTATCAGTAATATTAGTGATAGAACTTAGATAGATATTAGTCATATTCATGTATTAGTTATATCAAACTTAGGTAGATATCAACGATAGAAGTTTATTAGTGATAAAAGTCTATTATTGATAATCATGGTAAAAGTTTCTCAATAATAGTCATTCATGGTTTTGCGTGTAATTCTTTCAAAATTGATAGTAACTAATGAAAGCCTATCAGTCGTAGTCACTAATATTTTCTATCATTGATAGCTTAATCTTTGATGATTTTCTTTCATAGTTAATAGCCACTTATAGAAGTCTATCATTGATAGCCAACTTAGTGAATTTAATTAATTAATTAAGTTGAATCTTGAACTAAAGTGTAAGTGAGATGCCTAGAAGTTATCACTAATAGCATATTATCAGTGATAAAAGCCATCAATGACAATATGTTATTGGTACAAAGGAATGACAGGAATTATCTCTGATGGCATGTTATTAATGATATAAGCTATCACCGATAATCACAATATAAGTAAGAACAGTAATATCGGTGATAGAAATTAGGTGATATCCATATATCGATGATATCAATGATATAAAAAGTCAGTTCCATTTTATGAAAGTCTTCATTGATAATCACTGCTAAAAGATAAAGCTATCGATGATAGCCATTGATAGAAGTTATTAGTGATATTTATATATCACTTATGTATATATCAATTAAATGAACGATATTAATGATATTGGTAGTATGACTTAGGTAGACGTCAATGATAGTCACTTATAGACTTCTCACTAATAGATTTCTATCACTTATAGCTTTAAATATTCATATCTTTGAAAGTTGATAGTTTCCTCTCAAAGTTGATAACTATTTATAAAAGTCTATCATTGATAGGCACTTATAGCCTTAAGTGTTAATATTTCAAGTTTGATTCCAATTAGTGCAAACTATTTTAGTTTAAGTTATAATAGTTTGTGTTTATGGTACAAATTATTTTAGTCAAGATAGGAAATAATAAAACTATAATAAAAAGAGAGAGAGAATATGAGTAGGAAATGGTAAAACTATAACAAATAGAAATTTGAAACAGTAATATTATAATCAATTAGAGACTATAATAATTTTGAAACACAAACTATTATAATTAGCGTCCAAACATGGAATGAACTATAATACTCAATTCTAGTGGAAAATGGTGGTGTATGGCCAAAAATTGGTGTCGAAACTGAAAAATAACCCAAGAAAAAATTATTGATTTATGACAAAAAATGACGTGAGCATGATTTCATATTTTGACCATGTTTCCAAATTTGCCATTTTTCAACAACATAACCACCCAACTTATTTTACGGAAGATGTAAGTCGATGTGTCCCAAATCTAACTCGTTTCTGTTTTAAATCTTAATATTATATTTTGTTATATTATTTTAATTTTAAACATCAGACTGAGAGTTCCTCTAATTTAGATTTCTTATTTTGAAGGGGAAGCAAATCAAGATAGCAAGTAAGACCAACAACACATGCTAGAATTCAATCCAACACATGGAAGATGGATTAAGAATACAAGGTAGTTGATGAAATTGTTTTTGTGTGCTTCAATTGCCATTTTTAAGTGCATAATACTTTCATTTTCATGAAGTTTTTAGATATTAATCCAAAGGATTTATGTGGGATTTAAGTTACCTTTAATATAAGTTGTGTGATAAATGACAAAAATTCTAGCAAGTACAAGATATTTGCATAGATTCGTATGAACGAAGATTGAAGTTGTTTCTAGTATTTGACATCAGAAAGACTTTTTTTTTTTTTTTTTTTTGTTAATTCTAGGTTTCACATTTTACTTAGAGTTCAAGTGTAAAACTTAATGAATATTCATAATTAGAGGTTACCTATAAAAGTTATTGGTTGAAAGATAAGTCTCGGGTTTTTAAAGTTTTCCAAAGATGTTTACCCCAACCCTTTTTTGAGTATATTGTATTTCCATGAGTCAACAAAGATTTTAACGATTAAGTTCAAGATATTTGTATGACTTCATTTTTTAGTACATTGTATTTACACGACGTCTGACGTTAAAACATTATTATTTAATATCAAATATTTGTTTTTTAAAAGGAAAGATAATGTATATGATGTGATTCGAAAGGTTTGTGGAGAATTAATAGCCACTTAGCTTGTTGCTTCTCATCCTCATAATAGATGTTTTCTAGTATTTTTTTTTCGAAAAACATTTTTGAGTTTGTTAACTATTCTATGAATTTAGATGTGTTTTTCTATATTTTTGGTTTGGTAGTTTAGATTTTATTAAATATTTGTTTTTAGTTTATTAGATTTATTTTTGAAATATACCATAATTGTAGGGATTCGATTGGAGGATAAATCTATCCATTTTTAGATTTTAAAAAGTAATAGTGTTATTACAAGCAGCAAAAAAAACAACTTCAAAGGTTGTTAAATTAGTTATACAAGGCTATCTATAAATACTTTTGTAATCATACTTGTACATCAAGAGAGAAAAATTACATTGAGAGATGGATAGCTAGACAGAGACTTATCTTGTATAACTCTTGTAGCTCCCCAATCAACAATATTCAACTTCTCTCCGTGGATGTAGGCTTTCTTTTGGCCGAACCACGTAAATCTTTGGTGTTCCTTCTTCTTCCATTCATCTTCTTTACTTTCTTGTTCGTAGTCTACAACTCTTCATCAGTCTTGGAGGAATTTTGGCAGCATTTCGTTTTGTCCTTTCTCTTTTCTTTCTCAATTTCATCTGCAAGAAAGAAAATAAGTGTTAGTCATTAAAGTTCTCTGATTTCTCTAAGTGCTCAAAGTTAATCTGAGTTGTCAACGTGTATGGTGAAGATTTTCTTTCACGAGGATTGTGCTTTTAGCACATAGATTTGTTTTCAGCTCAAATCAAGCAAGTGGTGTTGACTTTCGAGCCAGACTTTCTATCTGGAAAGCCCAATCGTTTTTCTTTTTGGTTTTTTATTTTCAATCCCATCAAGTGCAACAAATAGATTTAGTGGTTTGATCATTTTTTCTAACTAAAATAGTTTTGGTCATTTTTGAAAAAATACAGGGGTGTTCAAATGACCTGACAACCCGAACAACGGGTTAGTTAAAATTTGGGTTGGGTTGGAGTTTTTTTTTTTTTGTATTTTTTGAGTTCAGTTGGATCTCAGATTGGGATTTTGAAAAATTCAGATTGAATCAATCCAACCCGACTTTCTAATATTAATATTANGAGATTTTGAAAAATTCGGGTTGACCCAACCCAACCCGAATTACTAATATTAATATTAAAAATATATATTATTTAATATTAATAAAATATTAGTGGAATTAATAAAATATTATATATATATATATAGGTTTCTTCTTCTTCAAAGTTCAATCTTCTCCACTTCTCCTTTAAATCTCATTCACCTTCAAGCAAGACCTCCAATCCAAACTCCAATCTCCTTTTTAGTCCTCAACAGTTAGCCCCTCAATAAGTCAACCTCTGCTACTGCCATTTTGTCGCCACCATACCTCTCCATCTCTGTCGTCTCGACTCTCTATGTCTGATTTTTCATCTCTGGTCGTCTCGACTCTCTGAGTCTCCGTGTCCGACTGTCCGTCCTCATGTCTCTGTCTCCATTTTTTTTAACTCTAATTAGTTAGGGATTCATCTCTAAGCTTTGCCAATTTTTTTAGTTTCAAATCTTCAGTTCTCCATCTCCAAGACCATCGCCTAAATTTCAGATTTCCAGTGACAAATTTCAAGGTTTAAAAATGTATTTTTGTGCTTTGTTTATTTTTTTGTTGGACTGTTGGTGGATATTTTAGTACTTGTGTTGGTGGATTTTTTTAGTACTTGTGTTGGTGGTTGTTTTAGATTTTTCTACTTGTTTTGTGTATTGAATATATATAGTTTAATTTGTCTATTTGCTTTGTTTATTGAATGTCTAATTATAAATAGTCTTAGATTTTTATTTTTTTTGTTTGGTGATTGTTCTGTTTTGAGTCTTTGACTATAATTTCTCAATTTTTATAGATTATGTATAGTAGTAGTGGACATCTTAACCAAACAAGTCCTAGTCCTAGCCCTAGCCCTAGCCCTAGTCCTGCTCTTCCTCATGTTGTTGCTAACACAATTGAAATTGGTAATTCAAGTAAACCACCATTATCTATTAAGAAGAAGCCTAGATCTACTAAGACAACCTCCATTGTATGGGATCACTTCACAAAGTTTGAAAAAAATAGTACTAGGTGCATGTGCAATTATTGTGGTAAAGAGTATTGTTGTGATACTACTCCTTGTGGGACTAGCACATTATGGAATACTTAAAAAATCAGTGTAAGAAGTATCCATATAAGGAGGAAGAAAAAGGACAAAGTATTTTGACTCTTCAACCTTCTAATGATGAAAAATGTGGTAGTAATTTTGTGACTACATTTTTTAATCAACAAGCATGTAGAGAAGCGTGCGCTAAGATGTTAATTGTTGATGAATTGTCATTCAAATTTATAGAGAATAAGGGTTTTAGACATTTTTGCAATGTGTCTTGTCCTAAGTTTGACCCGCCTTCAAGAGTAACAATTGCTAGAGACATCTATCAACTTTATCTTGAGGCAAAAAAGAAGTTCAAATCATTTTTAGTTAGCAATTCTCAAAGGGTCAGTCTTACAATTGATACATGGACTTCATTGCAAAATGTTAACTACATGGTACTCACTGCACACTTCATTGATTCATAATGGGTTTTGCATAAAAAAAAATTTGAACTTTTGTCAAGTTGCTAACCATAAGGGTGAGACGATTGGCAAGGTTATTGAGCATTGTTTGTTGGAATGAAAGATTGATAAAGTCTTTTCCATGACTGTTGATAATGCAAGTTCAAACGATGAGACTATTTCGTATATTAAGAAAAGACTTAGAATTTGGAAAACCCTAGTCTTGGAAGGTGAATCGTTACACATGAGATGTTGTGTTCACATAATTAACTTGATTGTGAATTATGATTTGAAAGAAATGCATGATTCCATCATTAGTGTATGTAATGTTGTAAGGTATGTAAGATCCTTTCCTAAGAGATTGACAAAGTTTAATGCTTGTGTGGAGCAAGAGAAAATAGAATGTAAAGCTCTTGTTTGTTTGGACGTGGCAACAAGATAGAACTCTACTTATCTTATGTTTGAGCATGTACTCAAATTTGATAAAGTTTTTCAAATATTAGAGGAAAAGGAGTTGAATTATTCTAAGTGTTTATCATGTTTTTGAAGGTATTCTATGATGTCACTATGAAGATAAGTGGTTCTTTATATGTGACTACAAATTCTTACTTTCATGAGATGTGGGATATTAATTTGTTAGAGAAAAGAACATAACTCTATTTTGCGTACTATGGCTGTAAATATGAAGGAAAAGTATGACAAATATTGGGGTTCATTAGACAAAATTAAAAAGCTTATATTTCTAGCTGTGGTGCTTGATCCACGTTACAAATTGGATTATGTATGCTTTTGCTTTGAAAGTGTTTATGATGATGCTATGGCTAAAGCTCTTGCTGATAGGATTGAAGTTTATTTGATGCATTTGTATAATTTTTACAAATCATAAGTTGATGGCTTTGGTGATGATTTGAGTGTCCAAAGTTGTGTTTATGAACAAGTTGAATCAAGTGATAGTTCAAGACTATTGAGTTCGGAAATTATTGTTGAGACTGACCCGAGTGATCTTGTATTATCATGATCCAAGAGAAGAAGAGAAGAAAAACATACTTTAGAATTGAGGAATGATGTGGATCGATATTTTTCTGACCTTTGTGAAGAGCTAAGTGATCATTTTGATGTTCTGGGTTGGTGGAAACTAAATGGGCTATAAATACCGAGTTTTATAAAAAAATTGCTCAAGATGTTTTTGTCGTTCCAGTGTCTACTGTGGCTTCTGAATTAGCATTTAATACAGGAGGGAGGATTTTTTGTTCTTTTAGAAGTTCATTATCACTTAAAACAGTGGAAGCTTTGATTTATACACAAAATTGGATCCGTGGCAAAACATCCTTATTAGATCTTCCTCCACAGCTTGAAGAATTAGAGATTTGTGAAAAAATTGATAGTGGTAAGTGGTGCCTCCAACTTAATTGTTATTCATTTGTTGCAATTTACTTTGCATTTTTATATGGCATTATATACCTTTATATTGTTTTTCTAGATAATGTCATGCCCTCCATCACAATACAAAAATGAAACTCCATGGGTTGACAATTTTCATGATAAGTTGAATACTTATATGATATATCTTTTTATTTTTTATTGTTGGTTTATTTTATTTAAACTAACTTGGAATGTTTTTAAATTTTCAGGACTAAGCTGAATGCTCGAGATGCTAATAATTATGGATTTAGAAGTTTGGTTCATAGTTTAATCTTCAGCTGCTGTTATGTAATTCTATAGGATTAAGCACTTATGCGGTTATGTATTGTATTCTATTAATGTTGTACTTTATGTTTGTGGCTAACTAGTAACTATGGATTCATGGATATGTGGTATCACATATATAGATATATTGTACTTTATGTTTTAGAAATTTGATTCACGGATATGTTTGTGACTAGGGATTATGGATATGCCAATTAATGTTTAAAGACTATTTTACGTTTATATTTATCTTTGATCAATGTTTTTATAATGATTGGTTGTTGTAAAGTTTCTTAATCTAGCAAAAACAGCGACAACTCAACCCAACCCCTGGATTGGGTACCCTATTCGGGTTACTCGGGTAGTCAATCCCAAAATTCAGGTTGGTCCAAAAAATACGTCCAACCCGTGTACACCCCTACCGTTTATTATTCAACTTTACCCCAATATGAACAGTTCATTTTTTCCCTTTTTTTTTTTCTCTTTCAATTATTGTAGATTCTCGTCAACAACTACCAAACTGTTCTGTACTATATGCCGACCAACTAGTTTATTTATTTATTATTTATTATAAATATTAGAAAATGGAGAATGTGTAGCGCAACGTTTGGTGGCTGACCCTTGAAAATTAATTTTTCCAGATTTAAAATTTGCTGTCAACCCAACATGCCATAATCACCCACCCATACCATATTATATATATATCATAATGTAATATTTGATTGCATTTCATTATTTTGTATATCCAAGATGCCTTCGTATATTATTTATTGTATAAATATGGATTTAAAATATGATCGATTGATTTGGTTCTTTGAAAAAATAATTGGAAATAACAGAACACGAAAACGACATTGTTGTGACGCTTACCAGCATGCATGTTAAGATCGACTTTTCCTGCTTTAATTCATCTATTACTTTTTTTATTTAGGAAAGAATGGATAACAATAGCGCAAACCAACTACTCCATAAGTACATAACCTCTTTATTAAGATGACTGAAGAATACAATTTGGAAAAAAACACATATTTCCATATCAAAGAACAATTTTGACGGGATGTTAAAGTTGCAATAATGTGAGTCATTTTGTTCTTGTTAGATGATATAATATTAAATCTATCATTACCTATCAATTTAGGGTTTTATGTCAATCAGTGATTTAACATAGTATCAAAGCAGGTAGTCTAAGAGGTGGTATTCGAACCGATATAATATTATTTCCTTTCTAATTTATCATGATTTACATTTGTTCGATTTTCTACGTATTTCAATGCTTGTCCTTTATGGTCTTGAACCATCCATCCTAGCTCACCACTATTTTATTACATTTTTGTTGTTTATTCCATTATTATTTGAATACTTGAGTTCAAATTAAAAGTTAATTACAAATTAATTATGAAGCACAGATATCAATACAGCTACACGATATAAATACGATCGGATACGACAATTCGTCAATTTCTAAAAAACTAAGATACATATACGTCTAAGGATGTGTTATTTTTTATATATATATTTTTAATATATATATTTTTAAAAAACGAGGATACTTGATACGTTGAAGATACATTTTCTTTTTCTTTAAAAAAATCTAGGAAATTTAGTATACAAGTTAATAATAATAGCACAAAATAGAATACAAACACTGAAATACAATATAAAAAAGCAACATCTAAGATGTTGAAGTATAATAGTTAATAAAATGCAATAGAAAAGTGACTCATATTACAAAGAAGAAGAAGATCAAAGGGAGAAGTATGAAGATAAACGAAGAACTTCTTCATTAAATTATTGAAGATATCTAAATGGTTTGTATTTTGGTGGACTTTGTGGGGACTCAAATGTGAAGATGAAGATTAGATGATTCTAGTCTAGGTTTGGTTCGTTATTTTTTTTTTTCCCTTTTAGTTTTGGACTCAAGTAGTGAGCTTTTTAAATAGGTTGCCTAGTTTTAGATTAGGAAAGATTAGATGGGTTGCTTGTCTTTTTTCTTTTGAAAAAAAGTACGGGTAGAAATAGATACGTCAAATTGCGTGTCAGATACGTATCTGATACGGATTTTTTGTCTCACATGAAGTGTATGTGTTTCATAGTAAATTAACTTAAGTCTCCAAACAATATAAAAATAAAAAAAAATAAAAAATAAAAAAAACTTAAGCTATGGTTAGACTGCACTTATCATTGTGCAATCTAGCCACTTACCTAATTAAGGTTTATCATGTGGTGAATATATTTTTTAAAAGAAAAAATTGATTTTTTTTTTTTACTATGTAACCAAAAATGGTCTAAAATGTATTTTGTCTATTTCTCCATCACTTTTTCTTCGTTAAGGTAGTTTTTATTTTATGCAATTGATGTATTCTTTTGTGTTACTTCGCGACAAATCATCACTTTATAATCAACGGATAAAATATTACCATTTAAATGATTGTATGGTGTTATTGATAAGAATTCTCTTATAAAATTACAAATTTTGAATATTATATAAACACCTTCTTTTATTTGTCCAGAACCACATCCAAGTAATTTTTGTACATCAATTATTGGGGTAGAGTGAAAAAAAATTTGACTTTAAAGAAAAAATACAAGTCAATTATCGTTTAACTAAATTTGCTTGTACACCACTTAAGTAATTAATCCTATAAATTCAACCTTACTTTTAAGAAATATGATAGAATTTCAGTGAAAACCTCCTTTATCATCCCAAGTAAGTTACTCAAAACCTTTTGGGATGTTTGAGACACTCAATTGAGTTAGGAAGTCTGGAATTAATATGTTGTAATTAAAAAATTTGTATTTGGAGTGCAACATTATAAAGATGAAATTTTTCGATAAACGTGCAAAATAGAAAATGACTTAATAAATGTGAAAATAGAAAAAGATAAAAAGATAAAATTATTGATAAATATGCAAATTTCAATAGTGTATACTAATGGTATGTTGAGTTGTTTAAGACCAACTAACGAAGTTGCTAGCGCCTTTAGATTTCAATATTCTTGAATAATGTTTTTTTTTCTAGCCCAAAAACCACTGTCCCTTTCTTTCTCTCGTTTTTCACCATAAAACCAGTGTGATAATTTGACAAGGAAATGCTTTTGAGGACCCTTCTTCAAATACCAAAAATAAGTTTTGAAAAGCAAAAATTTCTCTTAAGATTACCATTTTTCTTATCACCCTTCTTTAGTGGACAAAGAAAATGTGCTCGAAAGTATGAATGGTCTGAAAATTTGTTAAATAGTATTTTAATGATTCCGACAAGATTAGAAACAATTACTACTCGATAAAACGAGTACAACTAAATTAGTATATGATATATCTTTATAATTAAAAGGTTTGTGGTTAGCATCTTCCTATCTCAATTGTACCAAAAAAAGAAAAGAAAAAAAATAAAGGATGCTTTTGGGTAATGTTTTTCATGACGTTAATTCTAGCATTGTCTTTGGTTCTTCATGTCATATTTATATTGTTATTCTCTAGACTCAATGTGGCTTTTATCTTTGGTTGATAAATAGGATGAAAGAGATGATATGCCAGGAGATAACTGACGACATACAAGATCAAGTTTGCACACTCTTCATTGACATGTGTTAAATTTGAAAACACACTTGAGGGTGATAAGCAATTTATGGTTCCTCGCAAGCTAAAGGTATAATCTATTCAATATATTAGAATCTCATCTTTTCTTAAGCAAAATTATTAATCTTTATTACTATTTATCTTTAGGATCACGAAGATAATACTCCAAGAAATGATGCATCCAAATCCATTAAGTCGATTAACATTTTTTTCATAATAGCTTAATATTTTTAGTTTGTAGCTGTAAAGTAATGTAATATCTCAACAGTTAAATGCTAATATTTTGTTTATTGTGTGTTTTTTTAGATGATATTAGATATATTATTTGAGCATTCTCCTATTACATGAATACTTGGACTTTATTATCGACATAAAAGTGGATCAAGTTCGAATAGATAGTTTAAACGATCTATAGTATATGGATAAGGCTGGATACCTTATATTGGAGACACTATCGAATGTGGCTCACTTTGTATTAAGTACAAACGATGTAATCCTGAATCGCTCATGTGGAGACATGTGAGTGGAGGCGTCTTGTGCAAAGAGTTTTGATAACTTGTAGAAATACAAGTTATTTATGTTGTTTTATTTAGATATTGCGGCAAACAGAAGTGAAAGTTGCGTCGATAGTATAAGAATTGGTTGAGAAATACGAAAATTATGAAATGTCGTGAAAACATCCACTAACCCTATTGCGATGGCAAAATTGAATGTTCCAGTCTCTGTTTTGCAGAAAATAGGTCACCGCATGCGTTAATTGCTCAAGGACAAAATGTACAATGCATCTACATCGCATGCGCCAATCGATCAAGAACAAAGAAATGATCAACGCAATGACGGCGCATGCGACGATCAATCATGGACTTTAGCGACCAACGTATTTCAACTGCTTGCGGTAATCAAAATAACAACACCCCATACGGCGATCGATCGAAGATGTGAAGAGCAACGCATTCGCGGGCGATTATGACAAGTGTACAGCTTTCTGTTGTACGATTCTGATAGATTGATCGTGGAGCAGAGCAGACATTTCCACTACGCCATAGCAAGAATTATCAGAATTATACAGTGGGACCACCAATTCAAAGAGCCAAGGTCTTGTCTATAAATAGCTTCCTCGAATTCATTGCAAAGGAAGTTGGTCTGAAGAGACTTTACAGAGAAAATCCGAGAGAACGACGAGACAAAGCTAAAAAGTGGGCCTCCGAGCAAGGAATTCTTCCGATTCCCGAAGCTGAAGCTCTATGCAAGAGGTCATTTCCTACTGAGAAAGCAAGCCTGAGAGGGAGCACAAGTCTCCGATCGGGATCTGTGTCAAGACGTTGACACTCTTTTCGTATTTATTTCTATTCTTTCAGTTCATCTACTGTGTTCATCTTCTTTAATCCTTCATTCACAAATCATATATCAAACGCTTATCTTTAGATTTAAATGCTATTATCGTCATCATTATCATCTCTCTGTTCCTTTCCATACATTTATCATCCATTTTCTCCACTATGTGTTTTTAATCCCCTAGGTAAAGAGGAAGAATTAAGCGAGTGAGTTAATCTGTGTTAAGGTAATCGATTAAGTTTAGCTAAAGCATGCTCGACGACATCTTCACCTGTGAGAGCAGAAGTGAAGATGTTATTCCGCCTATCGAGAGAAGGTTGGAAGAATGTGTTAACTAAAGCGAGAAGTATTTCCAGAGATGGAAACAACCTTGTGTTCATTACGTTCATCTCTGTTTCACCATAGACGTATGGGAATGCGACCGATCACTGAAAGGTGTACACCAAGAGAAAGCAGAACCTTAGTTGTGTCCTTAACGAGATTGACAAACTTGCGATGTTCTTTCCCTCTACTCATTCTCTTTCTGATTCATTCATAAGACTTGCCATCGCATTCATTAGATTCTTTTGTATAACTTCACAGCCAGTCCTCACCCTGTATCATAGTAATTTAGAAATTTATTTTATCAACGCATTTTACTTTCAACGCAATTTACATTTCCGCACAAACCAAATTCTTTATTCTTTATGAAAACCGGTCGCATTTACCATATTAGTATCGCATCTAAACGACAACAACCTCCGTGTTCGATCTCAGGTCATTCTGAGAAACTTGCATTGAAATTATACTTGGTTCCAGCGCAAGGAAACTTGTGACACGCACTATATCATCGCATACTACGGAGCATATTATCATCAACGCATATACTTAGAACGTAGTATCGCAATAATATCTTTATCACAAAGCACTTGAGTGTATAGCACATCATTAATTTCATTCATAAGTCATGTGTTAGAGTTAGATAAAGAAGAACATTCTAAAATTTCTGTTACAAGTTCATTGAACTTGCATTACATTCATCCATCAGTAGTGTGCATAAGCGATACAAAACATACATAACACAACATAATAACAATTCCATTTTTATCCTCACAAGTTTATATAAGACCGGACCAAGAAATAAGTCACTCTTACTTTATAACATTGTTTACTATTTAAGACTGACTATTTCAAAGTGATGACCTAGGTAACTTGACATTAATCCTGAGCTAACTGTGAACTTATGTTAATTCAGAATTATCCTTAGATTTGCATGAGTGGGGGTTGGCTCACCAGCGCCAGCTCAATAAACCCTCCCATTTTAGGGGTATGACCGGGTAGATAGTTGGGGACATAGAGTTGTTCCTTTTTAGGTGTAATAGAGAGGTTATTTTCTTAAGTGTTGACTCTGGGTCTTGAACAAGAGACCCCACCTTCTCATTGGCCTGAGAGGGATTCGGTTTGGTGATTGGATCACAAACCAATTGTTCATTAAAGGATTAGTAGGACTTAAGGAGCAAGATGTAATCTCGGGGGTAAAACAGATTTTGACCCAATTGTTATTACGAACAAACGTGTGAAGGGTTGACTTATAGATTATGGTTATATCAAGTTGACAAAAATATATCTACAGTGAAGGGAGTGTAACTACTAAGCTTTAGTGGAGTGACCCGGTAGTTAACAAATATTGGTTAACTAGGTTAAAGAGTTTAGTCGGTTAATCTCGAATCGTTGGAGCCCATGATCTGTAGGTCCATTAAGTCCCCCTACTACCTCATATAAGATCTGTAGGTCCACTAGGTCCTTAGAAAAATGTGACGAACGAGTTCGCAGTTTTCGAATTCGATTTTTGGAGTAAAGTGTTGAATATATCTAATATATTTAACCTAATGTTTAATCAAGAATTAAACATAGAGAGAGAAAAAGATATTTAAATAATATTTGAATATCGATTTTTTCTAAATAGGGTCTAAAAAACGGTCAATTAGGATTGATCGAGATTAGTGTGATTTTAATTAATTAAACTATTTAAGTAATTGTTTAAATTAAAATTAATTTTAAATTAAATAGGTCAAAATTAGATTGAAAGTCAAAATTGTTGACCAGATCAAAATAAGATAAAAGTCAAAATGTTTACTTTTGGCTTTGAGAGACAAAAAGTCAAACTTTGACCTCTTGACCAACTTAGTGGAATATTCCAAGATTCATTTTAGTGGGAAAATTCAATATTTGTTATTGATAGGTGTAGATTCCACTTGCAGACACTAATCCCGCTAATTCCCACTAAAGAGTTAATGGAATTTTGAGTGTCAATTTTTCTTTGACTCAAAAATGGCATGGTTTGCATGTTTTGCCTATAAATAGAATAGTTCTATGAAAAATCTCTTGACAAAATTGGAGATTCATGAGATTTTGGAGAAAAAAAAAACCTAACCCTCATTCTCTCTCAACTCCTTGTTCAATTTCTCTCCAAATTGGTCACTCATCGGATCCCATCATCCCGTTCTAAGGCTAGAGAATAGTGGAAAGACTCTCATGGTAGTCTACGAACAGTTCGACTGTTCATGAGAAGAATTGATAAAAAAAACAAGAAGGATTTTAGGCTACAAAGGTTGTATACTCTTAATCACTTTATTTTGTGTTAAATTGCATGCTTATTTCTATGAATTTAACCTAATTAGAGTACTTACGATCCAAATTGCTTCCGCTCGTTAATAGTTAACTCCATCAACAAAGTGTTGCGTTAAACGAGGATATAGCAGTAGTTTTAATTTTGATTCCAATGGTTTAAAAAAATGTTGCAATTGTCCTTTCAACACTAGTTTTGCCAGCGGTTAATGAGACTGCTACTAAAAATGTTGCAGCGATTAAAAATTGTTGTTATAGACTAAATAAACCACTGCAATAGGTTTCTTTCTTTCTTCTTCTTTTTTTTTTTTTTTTTTTTTTTTTTGGTAGTGTAAGGAATATGGATATTTTCATGGTTTGACCAAGGGCCAAAGGAAATTTAAATTAAACTTGGCTAAATATTATGAAGTATCAAAGGGGGTTAAGGTGTTGTAATTATACAAGGAAGTGACCAAGAAACTTATGACCTAATTTCAGGTTAAATTAAGATTGGAGTAGCTCATAGTTCAAGGAGAGCTAATCAAGACGGTGAATAGCTTACTTTCAAATGTTTTATATATATAGAAGTATACAAGGAGCTATAGTATGTTATAATGGTTTGAATGGAACTCTTGCATGATCTATTTTATGGTTTTCTATCAGAATTCTCTTATTAATTTTACATATAAGTACCCTAAGTTTATTTATTAAAATTATACCATCTTTTAGCAAGATTTATAAGGTAGCATGATTTACTAAGAGCTAAGGTTTGATAAAGTATGTTTCTCTGAATATTGTGGTTTGTGAAAAATAAATTTCAAAACCACTAGAATGTGTATGATATCAATATTTATGGTTTCTAATGGTTATGCTTTGTACCTTGAAAATGGATCATGATATTCGAGGAGATGAAGGTGTTAGAAATGTCCTAAAACTTGCCGTTCGTAATATATGAAATACATTCTATTTTGCAATAAAAGTATTATTGAGATTTCATTCAATAAAAATGTTGTTGAAATTGCATACTGTTGTAAAATCCAATAAACAAACTCATGATTATAATATGAATACTTTAACTTTATGTAGAGACATAAAGGAGGATTAAGTTTTAGAATATAACCAAAATGGTCTATAAGTATATGAATGAGATTAGGTACCTCATCCTGGGGACACTATGGACGCGGCCCACTTTATATATTGATACAATGTGATCCCGAAATCGTCATGTGGAGACGTGCGAGTGGGGACATCCTATGCAAAAGGCGTTTGCATAAGATCGGACCACGATATAGTCACTTTTCTTTATAACAACCGTTTATTGTTAAAACTGACTATTTGAAATTGATGACCTAAGGTAACTCGATCTTAATCCTAAGCTAACTATGAACTCTTGTTTATTCAGGATTATCTTTTGATCTACATAGGTGAGAGTGGTTCAACAACACTACTCAATAAGCCTCCTATTTTAGGGATAAAACTAGATAGATAGCTGGAGACATAGTCTTGCAAGATGGAATTCGCTCCTATCCAATTTAGGGTTAGCAGATAGATTGTTCTCTTAAGTACTGATTTCTGGTCTTGAACAAAGGGGTATCCCGCCCTTTTATGATAAAGAGAGACATGGTTTATTAGTTGGATTATAAACCAATTGTTCAATAGAGGATCAGTGATGACTTAAGGAACAAGATGTATTTACTGGGGTAAAATGATATTTTTAACCTAATTGTAAATACGAATAACCCGTGAAGAATCGACTTACTGATCATAGTTAAATCAAGTGGATATAAATATATCTACCGTGAGGAGAGTACAACTGTCGAGCTATAGTAGGATGTCTTGGTAGTTAACAAATATTGATTAATTTGAAAGAGTTAGCTAGTTAATCTCAAATCATTAGAGCTCATGATCTGTAGGTCCATAAAGTCCCTCTACTATCTCGTAAAAGATTAAACCTTAGATTAGAATATTGAGTGAATTTGAAATGTTCAAATTCAATTTAGGGTTTGGATAATCTTATTTGATATAATTAAACGTTTAAATTTATTGAAATTAAACGTATTTGGAGAGTTCAGTATATTTAAATAGTGATTTAAATATTGATTACATGAATAAGATTCATGTTTGAATTAGGTATTTTATTAATTTAATATTTGATATTAAATTATTATTATTTAATTAATTAAATTAATTTCAATTTTAAAAGAAAATCACTTTTCAAAAATTGAATTTAAATTATGTTTAATTTAGTTTTAAATTAAATATAATTAAAATTGGAAATTAATATTCTTAGTGGAATTATTCCAAACTTTGAGTTTGAGTGGATTTTTCCATAAATCAAACACCTAGCCCACATATCATATATATTGCAACTAACTTATAAATAACATGTTTCTTCATTTTAGGCATCTCATTCAAATTTAAAAAATTATCTCATTTTTCTCTCTTTCTTTTTTTTTTTTTTTTTTTTTTTTTTTTTATCTTGAATTGAGTTGAGAATAATTACCCGAGTATCTACCAAACTTGACTTTTCACCCTTTCACAAGAATACAAAAACTTGACTTACACTTAATAATTGTAATATTTTGTAGTGGTTGGCTAGCCACCTTTTCATTATTTGAGTTACATTTAATAAATTCAAATCAGCAAAATGGCCCAATTCTCAAAATAATTAAGATTGTCTTTTTTGGTAGCATTAATTCCTCCCCTAACCATAGGAATGTCTACCTCTGCCAGCTGCAAAGAATCCACAGTCCTTTTAATCACATTAATTGATCTAGTTATCTATTTCTACATATTTTATTTAGACTTGAAATATGACAGATAAATATCGACAGTATGCCTAAAAAACTAATTCTTTTTTTAAGTGAAATTAAATTTGAAATTTCAAACTTTGATACCTAAATAGTCAATCTTGTGATACAAGAATAATACACAAACTTTATATTACCACAAACACTTGAGTATATATCAAGTTTTATAAAACAAGTATTGTTTAACAAGTTTGCATAAAATATCGCTCATACGTTAAATATAACAAGATAAAAGGGTTATTTACAAGTCATCGTGTCACTTCTTTGCATAATCTTTAACTTGCGTATCGATTCTAAATGACCTAATAAAGATGAAATTTAAAATTATCGATGGTTATAAAAGTTTAGTGACAGTTTTTATTTCAATCTCATAAGTCTAAACTATATAGACATATAAATAAAAATTAACTAATCCCTTCGCCAAAGTAACAAATTATGAACAACCATAAATATCAAAGGGGGTTGCATGCCTAAAATTTTGAGAGGGGTGGCGATTGAAGGCAGGGGCGAGAGATTGATCGATGAGTCTTAAGAACGACGGTACAATGGCAATAGAAGAAGTTGGGCGCAAATTGAAACACAAAGAAGAAAAAGCTAGAGGGGAGAGTGCGTAAATGGTGAAGACAAAAGAGCTAGGGTTTGATGTAAAAATGACTTCTCTCAATGCCATTTAAAGGCATCAGGAGTTCAGGCTTTTCTGACGGTCTAGAGAGTTCGATGTAGAAAGAATGGGTTTTTTAAATGGCTACTCTCTACGCTTTCTATCCAACAGGATCGGGAGTAATCGTATCTCTCGACGATCCATTATAAAGCATCAGGAACTATGATTGAAAAAAAGAAAAAACTCAAATAGAACTGTCGACGAGGTTATAAAAGTGGTGTCAAGAGATCACCCTATAATGCCGACAAATTTTTTTATTAACATCAGTAATATTGCTTTCTCCAACAATAGGTCCATCTCTCGACCAAGTATATAAATGGTTAGAATATACGGTCTCCTCCAACGACCCTTTTCTTGACTCTATTGTAGAACATCGGAATAGTACCTTTTTCTTATAGTAGTGCCTCGATGTTCTTGAGATTTGAGGTTTTGATCGTTGACTATTGTGTTGGTGGTACTCATATGATCATCTACTTCCATCAAATCTTTTATTCTTCTTACCTAACTTATTGTTGTTTTCTGTGGTCTGTAATTATATTATATACAGAGTATGTAATCTTATATACATCGTAATTGTTTGTAGTCTGCAATTTGTTTACCAATGTTACACAATTTCAATATACAGTGTATTTTCCTAACAATTTTCCCTCAAAAAGCATATCCATCCTCCAAATATAATAAAGTGATAAACTTTTTTCATATCTCTATATCATAGCATTACATTAGGATCGGAAGTACTTTTGTACATGTCAACAAAAGGAAAGAAAATTATATTATTGAAAGTAAACATAAAAGTAAAATTGAGAAAATCAAAATTGCATTAGAGCAGAAGGAAATAGCTTTTACAGTAGATTTATTTTATTTACCTTGGGCAGCTCAAGTGCTATGTAAAGTATGGGTTATTGATCAAGAGATTTGTGACTCGAATTTTTCACTCCACACATTGTTGAACTGAAAAAAGTAGTATATTTTGCAAGAAGTTACTACTCGTCAATTTTTTAATCTCCACACACACAAAAAAAATCAATTTTTATAAAAATAAAAAAAAAAACATTATTAGATGACAATTTTTTATTAGGGCTTGCATAATAGATAAGTGCAGTATGGTTGCACTTAAGTATTTTTCTTTTAAAAAATACTTGTTAAAACATACGTATAATTATTTTAAAATAATAATTAAAAAAATATATATCAAACCATGCTAAAATATTTACCTTTTTTTTGACACTCATGTAGATCTAAAACTTAATTGAACTAAAGAAATCAAACTAATTTTTGATCCATGAGTTGGACTGAACTCCATATACAATATTAGATTAAAAAAAAATTAGTACAGAGAATTAAATATTTAAATGAGATGAATTGTACATAAAAAAACGAATAAAATATAAGAGGCGTATAAAAACATATCTCATAAAATTTGGTTTCTTAATCTCATGCAAACCATTTCTTAATCATACTCATTAGTCATTCCCGCACGAAAGAATGATAGTAATATGACTTGTTTAATATATTATTACTGAAATCCCATCAAATTAATAATTTATCTCCCCATTTCTTACTTTCAAATAATTATTTATGATTTAGAATATACTCCACTTTCTTCTGAATTTTCTAATAATTAGACGAAATTCCGCCAGTTTAAGAAACAAACAACATTGATAAATATATATATATATATATAAATTATCGTGATAAATATTTATTTGAGTAATTATTTTAAATGATAAAATTATCGAAAATATTCTTAAGTATAGTAATATGTTATTCTCTGTCAGTGATAGACCACGAAAGACATCAATTATTGACACTGATAGATGTTGATAAACCGTGATAGATGTCTATTACGGTTTATCACGGATAGACAGTGACATTTTGCTATATTTGTAAATAAGTTGACTCATTTTTCTTTTATTTTGCAAATTCATTTCACTTTTCATGCCTAATTTAATTAACTCATCTTTTTCAAATGGATTTGGAAATCGAATCTTGACTTCGAGATTGATAATACATGTAACGACCCAACTTTATTTAAATAAATAAAAGTCAAGAAAATAATTTATTCAACTCATCTAACTTAAAAATAAATTTATCTAAATAGTAAACTTCGATAAAATAATTTATTCAAAACAAGAAAAAACATTTATTTGGAATTCCCTTGAAACCTTAATGAAAAAGATTTACAATATCTAAAAACTGTAACTCAAAAGTTATGACTAAAAACACTCACAATGCTCAAAACTACCGGACTTAACACAAAAGCAAAACAATACTATTCACATGGTTCTATCTCGATCTCCTCGTCATGCACGTGGTACGTTCTTTGCCTTTACCTGAAAAATATGTTAAAGGAAGGTTGAGTATATAAAATACTCCGTAAGTAACCTTACTATCAGGGCCAAACTATGCAATCACACACAATCATGAGTTTGAAAATCATTTCAACTAGTGGGACCTAAAAGTTAGTCAAATTTGGCTAAAACTATGTCATATGCCACTTGAGTATTTTGTTATCATGTGATTTTGAAGGATATTTTTCGTGTCATATATCGTTCCAGGATGCTAGTAATGATTATTTATTAAAATGTAAATTTAAAATATCCTATTAACGAAGTAGCTAGCCAATACGTATAATATTATTTTATTGGTTGTAAACTCAAACCTTTATCCGTTGTTTGAAATTTAATATTTTAAATTTATATATTTTCTAAATTTTCATCGAAGGTATATTTTGCTCACTCAAATTTTCTACGGAGGAAGAAATCAACCTCATAGTACATTTTATATCACTAGAATTTTCAACTTTTAAATAATAAAACTAGAAAAAGTAGTATGTTTACTTCATGTAAAGTGGGCAAGTTTTTTGCAATATAAATATATTCCTTCCGTTCAATAATTTTGGTTGAAGAAGTTTTAAAACTTAAGAGAGTGTTTGGGGTAAGGAGTTATTATTATAGTCTTAGATTATCATAGTTGGATAATGATAGTTTGTGTTTGAGGTGTAGATTATTTAAGTTGGGTTATAGTAGTATATATTTGAGGTATAAACTATGTTAGTTTGAGGAGAAAATAACAAATGCTGCAACAAATAATAAAAAAAAAAATGATGAATGTATAATAGTAAAGATTATAGTAAATAGTAAATATCGTAGCAAATGAGGGTTTTGAAAGTTGACCGTAGCTAATTGGGGATTACAAAATAATATGTATTCTAGCAAGAGGTGATTATTATAGTTTTAATATGGTCCTTACCCCAAACACTCTATAAACGTTAGTAGACTTAAATTGGAGGGTAAGTTTCAAAATGTTACATTTTTGCCTTTAATTTTGAGTATAATTTTCATTTTTATCCCTAAAATTTAGAATGTTTACAGTTTTACCCTTAGGTTTCAAAATGTTTACATGGTTGAAAACTTAATTATAATATTTAATTAATTTTATTGAATATTATTTTTGTATAGTGATGTAAAATTGAAAATTAACAAGTGTACACTGATTTGTTTGCAATGATTTACTAATTAAATGTATGTGTTGGTTATGTACACTAAACTAACTTAATTCGCTTGCAAGAGTAAGTAAGAGTTTAAATAAAGAGGAAGATGGTACATGGATGAGTGGATCTGACGTTAGATGGTATGCATTGATTCCTTAGTTATAACAACAAGCCTATGTAAGCACAGTGAAAATAAGGTGGAGATGGTCAATATGCCTGCTAGAATCTAAGTGTATGTGCTCGATGCTTTTAGAGTCTATTCTCTAGTTTATGCTCAACACCACTTGATGTAAATGTCACATTTATCTTATCTCTAAGATGCATGTGTTAGTCAAAATGAATAGACAGATGACATGAATAACTTTATCTCTAAAATTACTCAACGCCCTAGTTTGATGAGTTCCACAAATACTTACTCTCTCGAGTAACTAAGTGCTTTTACTTCAATTGATTGATCAAGTGGACTCAAGCAATATACTTTATGAAAGTATCAAACAAGTAAACTTCACACACACAAACAACTTAGTAATTCGGCAGGTGAAAATGTGGAAATGGTTGAAATGGATATTGAATTAAAGAAATTTTATTACATAGATTCTCAATTCAATCAAGTAAGACAATAAATGAAAATGCTAAGTAAGGGAGAAAAGTTAAGCTGCAGGATTCAATCTCTTGTTCCCTTTTGCTTGTTTTTATGCTTTCTATTGACAACTACGTAGAAGGGATGAAGGTGATATCTCTCTCGAGTTTTTCTCTAGCAACACTTTGTTACCAATGGTGGAAAATGGCAATCGTTCCTCCTTTTTCTTTCTTGCAATCGGCAGAGATGAAGAATCTACAGATTTTCTAAACTCTACAATTTCTAAGTGTCTAACTCTCACTTCTGTAGGCAGCTTCTCCTTATATAGGCAATCGGCTCAGCCACTTAGTGATATGACTGCATTAAATTCCATACTTTGAGTTAACCGCCTACAATTTTGCCTCGTTTAGACTCCGCTCATCAGTTGCCCATGCTTGCAAGTTGTGATTTGACGTTAATTTCAGAGCCAAATGTATCTATCATGCGTTGGATTAACTGGATGCATGCTCCTTACATTGGCTTTGTCTGCAACACTTAGTAAATTATCTTCATACTTGCATTAAAGTTAGTGATGCAATTTCTACTTAAAGGATACTTTTGCATGAATTTATCACATATATGCAATTCCATGCGTTTTTCCTTTGTTATGAATGTGTTTACATCATTTTAGTCATAAGTATTCCAATTTTGAGAGAACAATTACTTGTATTTTTACAAGTTATCAATTATATTAACATAAAATTGATAAGTTTTTTTTTTATTTATAATTTTATAAAGTAGCTAAATATGTAATTTAACTTCAACAAAATGTACCATATTAAAAATATGTTACATTTCAATTATAAGAAAAATATATTTTTTTATGATAATGGAGTGAGGGAACGAAACTCTAACCACAAAATTATTATAGATGCTTTATTGAACTATGTTGATTTTGGTAAGAAAAATGTTCTACATTTTAGAGAGATGAAACCACACACACAAGAATACAAACAAAAAAGAAATCAAATTTGGAGAATAAATTAAAAAAAAAATAGCAACCGTTATATTTAGCAAAGGAAAAGAAGAAGAAGAAGAAGAAGAAGAAGAAGAAAGAGAAAAATTGTGACCCCATGTAATAAAATTGACTCATTGAGCAAAAAAACAGCGACGTGGGAAATAGTAGGCCCAAAAGTCCGGTTCAGTAAGTGACCGTTGGATCACAACCTGTATGGCATCAATCAACGGCGGAGATTTGAGATGACATAATATAGTGGGCAAGTGCAAAAAACACACCTCTCCCTCCCACTTCTTCTCTCATCTTTCTCCCTTCTCCGCCATAGCCGCCAAAATTCCTGCCATTTCCGGCCCCTCTTCGCCGCCTCTGCAACCCCCTTTTTGCCGGATTTCAAATCCAAATTCAGTTTCATACGACAAAGTAAAAGCGAAGAGAGATTCGAAGAAGAAGGATGAAAGAGAAAAAGTGGTTTGATTTGCTACCATAGACACCAAAAACTCCACACGAGTCCCTAAGCAAAAAAGTCCAACTCCTTCTCTCTCTCTCTCTCTCTCTCTCTGTGTTCTTCTGAATCGTATAAGCTTGTAGACGTACTCGAGCGCGCGCACTCTTAGCTCTCTTTTTCCTCTGATAGTTAACTTTGCTGGTTTGATTGTTCTGTTTTTGTTCGATGAGAGCCGGAGATTGTCACTGCCGGTCTGGGAATTGAGACTTCCGGAATGACCGACAACGACTCTGAAGCGAAGAGCTTCCGAGCTATGGTGGAGAGCGCCAACCGGAAGTTCGCTAGGGTCCAAGACGTCCCGGCCTACGGGCGTGTGGACAACCACCACTACTTTCATAAGGTTTTCAAGGCTTATATGCGTCTCTGGAAGTACCAGCAGGAATTCCGCGCGAAGCTTGTTGAATCTGGACTGAACCGCTGGGAAATTGGCGAGATCGCTAGCCGGATTGGTCAGCTTTACTTTGGCCATTATATGAGAACTAGCGAGGCTAGGTTCTTGATTGAAGCCTATGTCTTCTATGAAGCGATTCTTAATCGAAGCTATTTTGAGGGATCGAAGAATTCGAGGAAGGATCTGGGGGCGAGGTTCAAGGAACTGAGATTTTACGCGAGGTTCTTGCTGGTTTCGTTGTTTTTGAATCGTACGGATACTGTTCAGGTTCTAGCGGAACGATTGAAGGCTCTGGTCGACGATAGCAAGGCCACTTTTCGGGTAATTTCCCATTTTCTCGATCATTATAACTGAATTTTCGGATTCTGTTTAATATTTCCATTTTGCTGATGGACCTTCCTGACGGCTTGTTTATTTTTGAAGTTATATATATATATAATTCTTTTCACGATCCGTAGTATTTTTTCTCTGTTTGGCTTCTGATTGAATGCTGTCTAGACCTTTTATGACTTATGATTGTTCGGTTGTTTTTCGTTCTTTATCATAATTCTACATGATATTTGAAATCTCGGGTTGAATTTAAGAACAAACTTATATGTTCCTCTTCGTTTGGTTTCTTCTTAGCTGCCCAAGCCAACATAATAGATAAACATTTGCGACATACTTACATGTTTGTCACTTTATGTCCTGAGATAATTTATATCTGAAAGGGTTGTATTAAGAAATTTACTCATTGTTTCTTATCCCAACAAAATAAAATAAAAGAAATAAGAAATAAGCAAAAAGAAAAAAAAATAGAAAACAAACAAAGAAAAAAGAAAAGAAATTTACTCACGCTCACAACAAATTCGAACAGTGAAGGGTTTTTTTTTTTTTTTTTTTTTTTTTTTCTTTCCCTTTCACCTTTAATTACGTTGGCCACTTTATGGGTGGCTTTGGAATTGAACTTAGCAATATACATTACATGGGAGATTTATTTTTATGACTCCTGATATCAATATGAGATATCCATATTATTATTAGAATCATAATTGATTTACTGCATTTAAGATTTGTCTGGATCTCCTGTTTTAAACATGGGTTGCATTCATATTTCAGAGTTTCAAGTGTAATCTTTGAAGAATGAGAATGATTTTAATGCCCCTTCTTGGTCCCATAATTAGCACTCTCTTTTGTTTTACTTTATCTTGTTTGAAAGAATAGATATATTATTTGCTAGAAAAGTATTAAGAGTATATTAATACAGCTTTTCACTTGCATAACTGAGGCATTTTAACTATTGCTTCTAGGCTACTGACTTTAAAGAGTGGAGGCTAGTTGTACAAGAAATTTTCTGCTTCATGAATGTAGCAACAGCCTCGACAAATGTCAGACCTTTACGTTATTCTGCTGCATTTGATTCCCATCCATCATCCCTTCCATTTGTGGCACGTTTCCATGCAAAGAGGGTTCTTAAATTTCGAGATGCTGTTCTGACTAGCTACCATCGAAATGAGGTGAATTAATTATCAAAAAATTTTCCATCTATTGCGATGACTCGTGAATGAGAAGAATGACAATAAATTTGACTGACTACATGTACTATTACTTTCAGGTTAAATTTGCGGAAATTACTTTGGACACTTATAGAATGCTGCAATGTTTTGAATGGGAGCCTGGTTTCTTCTACCAAAAGCATCCAGTTGAACCAAATGAAAATGGAGCTGCCATTGATCATTCTGGGGCATCTGGAATCATTGATATTAACTTAGCTACTGATACTACCGATTCATCTTTACCTCCAAATCCAAAGAAAGCTATCCTCTATCGACCTTCTGTGACTCATTTGATAGCTGTAAGTTTTAACTTATTCATGAAATTCTTTCTGCTTCAGTTGCATAGCAAAGTTTTTAATTTATTCAATTTGTAGCCTTTTCTCCCTCTTTTAGTGAGTGTTGTTGATCTTTTTTTTTTTTTTTTTTAACTTGGGCAATTTTGGCATTTTATTTCTTTGGATGTCCTGATCTCCAGAAATTGCCTTATTACTCATCTGAATTGGTTACGAGTTATGCCTTATAGCTTGTTACATGTGAGTGATAGAATGCCCTGAAGTTATGATTTGATTCTGTTTGCACTTATTAGCTTTTATTAGCTTCACTTGTGATCAATAATGGAACTGATGTATACTACTAAAGCAAAGGAGAATACAAAGGTTGATAGCATCTAGAGAGGGATCTTTCTCCCGTAATTCTGTTTCCAAATATTTTTACCTATCTAGTCACTGTTCTTCCCGTGTATGGCTTTGGCTGGCAATTGACAATTCCCTCTAACAAACCCTAAAACTACCAAGTACCAACCACTATGGATTGGCCTAGTGGTCAATAACTTCCTATCGCTGCCCGCTGTCCAAGCATGAAGAATACAAAGTTGAGATGTGTTAAATCTCCTCATGATGTCTGTTGTGACTTCAGCTATCCAGCATCAGAGAGAGAAATCACCATTTATTTGCCACAAAATTCTGCTTGGATGATGGTTGTGCTGCAGCCTGCAAGGGGAAATATCAACAGTTCGTTCAGTGACACTCTACCTCTCTTGTCATCACTTTTGGAAGGTATTCAAGCACAGTGTCTCAGCTCATGTTTCTCCTCTTGTTTCCCGTCCTCAATTATTGGAGTTATAGTTAACAATTATTACCTCTTATAGTCTTATAAAGTCATAGAAAGTGCTTTCAGCCCCAGTTCTTCTCCGTAGCTACTCACCTGCCAATGAAAACCTTCATCATAAACTCCAATGCCTATCACCATCCGCCACTTGGGTATTAGCTTGGCCTCTAGGTGATGATCTACGAGCTTAGACGACATTCAACGATAAGTGTGGCCATTGTGACTTCAGTGGGTATTTATACTCGTTACATCTTTGTGCATGTTTGGGAGTGATTTTGAAAGAGTTTAAGTTATTTTTATCATATCCAAAATCACTCCGAAATACGTCTTTAATTACTCAAAATTAATTTAATGACTATTCTCCTCAAAAGTCTTATTCCCAAATATTTGCCTACTTCACTTCTCTAAAACCAATGGTAATCAATATTTCCCTCTAATAAACTCATCTACCTCCTACAACTGCCCACAGACTAACACACGCTACCGTATACTGATCATACTCATCAATGACTATCAAATAATTGATACTCACTATTTAACCCACCCTGGGTTGACCTTGTGGTCAATAAGGGCCGTGTGAATAATAAAGGGCTTAGAAAGAATTGGTTCAACCTATGGTAATCACCTACTTAAGATTTAATATCCTACAAGTTACCTTGACAATCAAATGTAATAGGATGAAACGATTATTTCATGAGAATAGTTGAGATAAGAGTAAGTTAGCCTGGACACTCACAAATATATAAAAATATTGATACCCACTACCTATCTTTTAAAGAATTGCAAAAGAAACTTTTTGATTCCAGATCATAACATTATTAGTTATTTAAGTTATCAATAGGCCATTTCTGAATCTGACAAGGTTTTTATGCTGAGAATGCCTGCTCCTTATCATGTTTGACAGGTGGAGTGTAATTTCTTTGAGTGTAGTTGCTTTACCTGTCATTTTCTTTTTGTTATCTTTTATATAATAAGAACTTACTATTGAGCTTCTTGGCTCATGAGCAGGTCATGGCCACAATTTGTGAAGAGCTCCTTCCAGATAGTATCATGCTGATTTATCTGTCTGCAGCAGGTTGATGACCTTCATAGTCAAATGAATGTGATCTTATTTTTCCATTCTCATTTATACTATTGTTCATTAACATTCAATGATAACTGGCGCAGGGAAATGCTGTCAAAACAGTGTCAATCAAATGGCGAGTTATGGGGAATCAAGAAAATCCTTGAAAAATAAAGTCCAGAATTCACGAGAAAATTGTAATGCTCTACCCGAATCTTGTAAGAGTGAGAAGCCAGGATCGAGTGACCTTTATGATGAGTATTTGTGGTTTGGGCATAGGGGTAATGGAGGTACAGAATCCTCTCATACTCTCTCTCAATGGTCTTTGCTATTGAATAATGTGGATACTTAATCATTCCAACTCTTTGTTGTTTCCAATTTCATTGATGACTTGGACATCATTTTTTTCTTTGATTTTCAGGTCCAAACGTTTTATACCCTGGTGATATAATACCTTTTACACGTAGACCAGTTTTCTTGATAGTTGACAGTAACAACAGCCATGCATTCAAGGCAGGTTTGTCAAAACTTTTACAAGTGTTGCCAGGTCATGATGGTTTGCTTAACACTGCTATATTGGAAATTAAATTCCCTCTTGATAGGTGGACATTTCTCATTTTTTGTCGGTATCATCATCATCATCATCATATGTGATTATCACGGTTTTGAGCATGAGACGAGATAGATATGACCATCAATGCATTTGATTGATTTGTTTTCCTCGTACAAAACAGGCGTTTGAGGCAGAATATTGCATGCCGCTTTATTGTTGCACTTTCACTATGGAAGTTTTCATTTAGACAAAAAAGCTAGTTCGCATATCTTAGTGACAGTTTCTTGTTGATGGACCCGTCTGGTCGATTGAATTTAATGTGGTCTTAATCTATACACTCCTTCAACAGGTAGTCATTTCAATTTGTCAATTTATATATGATGCATTTTGGGTATGCCATGAAATTCTATTCGATCAACCTTAAGTCTCACAGGACTATCATAGAATTGACCTCGTTGAATGTTCTTTCATATAAAGTGCAATACTCAGTCACATTGTTGGTCTCAAGTCAAATCTGACTGCTCACGTGGAGATGTATTTCATTTTCAGGTTCTACATGGGGCAGAGAGAGGAGAAACTGCCGCCATACTTCTTTCACCATTGAGGCCTGCATTCAAGAATCCCTTAAATGTTGATACAACTCAATCGGGAAGTCAATTTACTTTTTTCTTGACTGCCCCTCTGCCGGCATTTTGCGAATTGGTTGGCCTCCCCTCGGCCAATTTGGATATAGTAAGTTAATTATAAGAGTCAAAACTCTCTTAAAATATGTTCGGACTTCCGTTTAATCCACAACTTGTTCCCATTTATAGGATGTTTACAATGATGCTGAGACCATAATCTCCTCTGCATTTTCCGATTGGGAAATAATTCTTTGTACATCAGCTAGCTTAAATATCGTCTGGGCCCAAGTTTTGTCTGATCATTTTTTACGGCGTCTTATTCTCAGGTATTTTCCCGTTGCTTCTGTTACTTATATATATTTAAGCTTATGCTCTAGCCATGTTAATGTAATAAACAATTCTCTTTCTTTTGTTCCATAATCTGCAGATTTATATTCTACCGATCTGTGCTATCATTCTTCAACACAAAAGAAGACGACGACCTTCCTGTTTGCCTGCCTTGTCTTCCCGACTCTCTCTCTTCAAATTCTGGAGTTGTCAGCTCAGCAATTCGCCGTCTTGCAAAACACCTTAATGTTGCCGACTTATTTAACTTCCACGCAGTGTAATCACGAGCTAGATATTGTGAAAGCCCACCTGCCCGCCTGCCTGGATTTGTGTTTAAAGTCTGCCTTCTCAAGGTCAGTCCACAATCAAAACATAACACCATTGGGCACTAGAGAGTTACAGTTAGGATCACAAATTGGTGTTCGTTTTGAAGCTAAACTTATGAAACACTGGTAGTAGTGTGATGGTGGTTGCCTTCCATTTTAATGTTTATGTGCAACCTATTGGCTTCTTAAGTTTCAAGGTGGGTTTACTGTTTAGTTAGCTGAGAGTGTGATAATTTATTGTAGGTTTCTTTAAAGAGTCTTGAAGATTCTTTTTTTCTTTCTTTTTGCTTTTTACTTTTCATTTCTCTGTAAAAAGAAAAAAAGGGAAAAGGGAAAAATGGAAATTGAAGCAGAGAAATGAAACTCATCCCTCTCCCAAGCCCCGCGAAATCGGCATCTTTCAATTTACTTAGAAATGCCGGCAAATCGGGAATGTATAATCGTTTTCTAGGACTCTTATACAAAGGTGGCAAATCTTGAGAAGTTGAGTTTGTTCGATATTGAATGATCAATTATTATGAGGAAGCCTTTCTAAGATCTTGAAGTTGTTCTTCTCTTACTTGTTTGCTTGCTAGAATTGTTTAACTCATGAGTGCTACAAATTCTGCTTATTTGGTTTCTAGTAAGGACTTTCGGGATGTGTTTGGATTGACTTTTTAAATGATTAAATAAATATTTATAAGTGCAGAAAAAAAGTATTTATAAACACTTAATAAGTCAATCTAAATGGCCTTCCATTTCTCTAGAAGAATATGCCATAGTGTTCAACATGAATCAAAGCCGAGATCGCTATTTTAATAGTTTTTTTTACAATATGTGGGAAAGAATTGGATTTTTGATCTTGAGGTCAATGCATTAATTCTTATACATGGATATACTACTTCTTCAAACGTGGGACTAACAAAATGGATGATTTTTAGATAATCCTAATTGAGATTTCAAATGGATTCCCTTATGAAAAGTTTCAAAGTTTAATTCATAAATTTTTAAGCCTTACATAATTATGAAAGTTTATTCAAATTAGTACAATAATTAGAGTGTTAATTGATACTACATCAAACGTTTAAGGATATAATTTCGAGATTAAACTAAGAGGTGTATGTTTAAATTTATCTAACTTTTTTTACTTAAAAGAAAAAAAAATTATAGGTTGAAATAAAACTTTAATTTAAAGAACAAAATAATTTATCAATCCACGCATGATTTAACCAGATTTTAAAATGTCAAACTTCTCAATATATGAAAATGTCAATGAAGTCAATCGATTTTCTTAGATAAATTATAAATATTGGGTAGACCCTTCATGTCAATGTTAAATTGTACACATTTGTGGTATTGAAAAAGAAAATAAAGATAAGAATAAATGAATTTTTTGGAAGTCTTTTTAAAGAAAAAAAATGGAAATTGCAGCCCCCAGAACTGGATAAATCCTACATGGCACGATTTGATAGGTCTATTTTTATCCTCCAATTGGGAAATAAAGAAAAAGAAAAACAAAGAAAAAACAACTGCGTAACTTTAGGTTGACAGATTCAAAATGTAAAGAGCCCTGAAAAAAGGGTAAAAATCTCAACTCACGTTTCACGGTTTCCTTCTCTCTAATTCCCCCAACGCCCATTACAAATTTACAAACAAAAATTGCCACAGATTTATCGCAATTCCAACCAATAGGAAACGAGTATTGTATCCTCAGGATCCTCGTCTACTCTTTCAACATCACATCGTGGCCGTTCACTCTACTCGAGAAAACACAACTCAAGCCCTCATTTACCGTTAGATTCGTACACCTAAAAAACACACGGATATGCTCTCAGAACCGTCCGATCCTCAGATTCTTTCTTCATTTACGACGCTATAAATATGCCCTAACTGCACTTGTCGTTGAACTTTTTGGCTTCTTTAACGGAGAGAGGGATCTGTTCGAGAGAGAAGACGAAGCACCGAAGCGACATCAGGTTTGTCTTTAATTCTTCTTCTTTTACTTTTCTTATTGTGAAATATGGCTCTAGGGTTTCCTATTTGTCTTTCAATTCTCTTTTGAGTAGTGGATTTGTTTCATGTCCTTCCAATTTTCGTCTATGATTCATCTCCTTGTCGTCGTTCTCCGCTTTCAATCTTGTTTCCAGATTTACGTTTTACGAGATATTATAACTTTTCCACTCTCCCTGGGTTGCAGGGTTTGCATACTTTCTCAACTTAGAATGCTTTACGGTTTTCTGTTGTTTGCTCTCAAGTTTACGAGGACATTTGATTAGGAAATAGAATTGTTTATCAATCAGATAGGTTCATTTTTGTGGTAGAGCTATTCGGTTTTCCGTAATCTCATGTAGGTCATTTATTAGGATTTCCATAATGAAAATTTTTGTTGGATGCTGTTTAGTTGTGAATAATTTGGAATTAGGGTTTAATTTTCTGCAGATGGCTCGTACCAAGCAAACTGCTCGTAAGTCCACCGGAGGTAAGGCTCCAAGGAAGCAGCTGGCCACGAAGGTTTGTTCACGTTTCTTGTGGGAGATGTCGGGGATTAATTGATTTGTTTTTCATGAGGTTTTTATTCATCTTTTGTATATTGTATTATGTAGGCTGCTCGTAAGTCCGCCCCAACCACAGGAGGGGTGAAGAAGCCCCACAGATACCGTCCTGGTACTGTTGCTCTTCGGTGAGTTCGCGTGGTTTAGCTTCTTGGTTTTCCCCTCTAGTAGATGGGCTATTGTTTAATTGTTGCAAAACAAAACTAACTTTTAAATTCCTTTATTTTTCTTTTATTAATGCAGTGAAATTCGTAAGTATCAGAAGAGTACTGAGCTTTTGATCAGGAAGTTGCCCTTCCAGAGGTTGGTCCGTGAAATTGCCCAGGACTTTAAGGTATGTTGCAATATCTTCCATTCCCTGCTTTATGTTATAGCTGTGTTTGATGTATAATTGAAGGTGTGGTAAATTGCTTTGTCTGCAGACTGATCTGCGTTTCCAGAGCCATGCTGTTCTGGCATTGCAAGAGGCAGCCGAGGCCTACCTCGTTGGGTTGTTCGAGGACACCAATCTCTGTGCCATTCATGCAAAGCGTGTTACCATAATGCCAAAAGATATCCAGTTGGCTCGGAGAATCCGAGGTGAACGTGCTTAGAAGATGATGTATTGTTGTTTGGTGGATGGTATTGGCTGCAAGGATGTGATCAAAGACCTAATTGATGATAATGGTGATGGATGAAGGGCGGTTCTTATTTTTGTTTTTAGCAACGTTGGTAGATAGTTATACTAGAAAAACTTGTAGTGAATATGGTAAAAAGGCATAATGCTTTGCTTGTGCATGTTAATGTTTAGTTGTGGATGATTTTGTTTTTGTTCTTTTTAAATGATGGAGGAGCTTAATTCTGTATTTCATTGGATTGTGTTTTTGGGGTATGCAGCCAAACTATTTGTTGGATAACCTATCACATCTAATTTCTAGTTCAGATTTGTAATTCCATGAATTATTTCCATCAATTATTTTTGTTGATGTGTTGGCTGCATGGGTGTTTCTTGTATAAGATGCAACTGTTGCGCCAAGTTTTTGGGCAAATTTCAATTGTTCGTCAGGAGGTTAGTGAACTTTGAATCAATATTGTATGTTATGTTTTTTGCTCCCTACCTTTTTTTTTATTCAAACACCCAAAATGTTGGTATGGGAGTTAACAAGTTTATGTTAGATAGGGAAGATTATTTGGGGCTGTAGTCTGTGTTTGGATGGAGTGTTTTGAGTGGTACAATCATGGGTTTGTTGTAGTTCTGTGTTTTTATATGTACACTTTTGCAAGGTAAAGAAAGTTTACAAGCGAGTGTTTTTAGATTTTTCCATGTTGGTCGTGTGAAGGTGAACTCACCGAGCATGGATAGGAGGAAGTGTGCTGAAATTAGGTTAATGGATTTATTGCTTAGTGTTATGAATTTTCCATCGAAAGAAACTTGCCATCACAATGTAAGGTTCTCCGAGGAACATAGTGAGGACAAAGGAGCTTTTAGCACAGTAAAGGACGTGTAGGATTATTAGCCATTGACATTTGTGGTAAAGAAATCTCTTCTGGAAGTTACAGAGTGACAAGTGTGGTCATACACCAGACCCATGTAGGCTTCTGATAAACAGGTTTTCAAGGAGAGGATGTGGTTGAGCAATTAAGAAGGGTATAAGGAAAGGCAGCAATGGTGGTGGGTTTTGTTTTGATTTCATTTTTTGTGCCATCCCTCTACCCCATTTCAGGGAAAGCAAAATTGAGGGAGTGAAGGGAATAGAGAGAAAGATATGAAAGAGTAAAACAGAAAACGAAAAAGCTCACATAACCTAAAATTGTAGCAAAAAATCAATAGAATTTTTCACCACATTTAAGATTTGTCACATCAATATCCACATGATCTTTTAATTAATCTACTAGCTGTCAAATTAATTAGGAATTATTTAGGGGTTGATTGGTTTAAGGTTTTATAAATTAGGGATTGTTTGGTTTAAGGTTTTATAGAATATCTAAAAATAAGATTTTATATTTGGTTGTGCATGAGAATGCTATTAAAATTTTATGAATAATAATTAGGTTTGTATTTAATTTATGAAAGTGAGCATGAAAATCTTTTAGCTAATAAACAACATTCAATATATTCATAAAAAAATATTTATAATTAAAAATTAAATAATTAATATATTTAATGAATGTCATGGTAATTATATTTTAATACTTAATCATTTTTATAATTAATTAATTAAATATTAGTAATTTTAATTTTTAATTTAATAATATAAAAAAAAATATTTTATAACAAGTAAAAAATAAAATATGATTTATTAATAGAGAATACTAATTTTTTTAAAAAATATATGATATACCAATAATGAATGAAATAATAAAAATTTAATAACAATAAATAATTAACTAATCAATAATGATTACATGTTCATAACAAATTATCAATTAAAATTAATCTCAATAATAATTACTCGATTATTAAAAAAATAAAAAAATAATAAATTATCATTATAGAAATAGAATTTTTGTACTAATTAAATTTAATTAATCCCTGTTTACTAAGTAAATATGTTTAAGATATTATTGACTCATGCATTATTAATTTATTGTAAAAAAATTGTAAATTAATCCCTGTTTACTAAGTAAATATGTTTAAGATATTATTGACTCATGCATTATTAATTTATGTAAAAAAATTGTATTAATTTAATAAAAATTTATATAAAAATAAGTTAAATAAATATTTTAATTATATTTATTAAATTAATATTAATTACTTAACTAATTAACTATATTTAAAGTGAAATTGTATATAATATAAATAGAAATAATGAAGAAGGGAAAAGAAAAATCCATAATTTTGATAGTGAATAGAAAACTTTATGAGAATATTTGAGAATAACTCATTTTCAGGCAAATGGTTACTGTGAAACAAACCTACCAAGTTCTATGCAGAAAACCTTCTAACCAAACAATCCTTACAATTATTGTTGAAACATCAATGACTAAAGTATAGCTTTTAAAACTTTAGGAACCAAATAGATATCAACTTCAAATCGTAGGGACCAAATGTGTATCGTGTCCTAAATTTTAATTTATATCTACTAGATCATGTATGAATGAAATCTTTTTTAAAAAATTAATTTATTAAATTTAAAATTGAAAGTTTAAGAACTTATTAGATTATATCTAAAGTTAAGAAATTTATTAAACAAAATCTATTATATACTTTTGAAAGTTTAGAAATTACCTATCAAATAGATACAAGTTTAAAAGTTTATAAACTAAACTTAATCATATACATATATATATATATATATAGACATTTAATCATCTTCTTTTTTTGGAAATATTTATATGTTTGAATATCATACATATTACAGTATATAATACAGAGTTATCAATTATCGTTCCAATAGTTATTTGTTACCAAAGCAATTATAAGAAACAAAATATCCACAAAATAAGGAAATATGTCAACAATTAGAGTAAACACAAAAATGGATTCATTTTAAATTTTAGAATAGTTTTCCAAAGTCATTTTCTATTCTTTCTATGCACTTGGACATCTTTATGGAAGAAATATATATGGGCATTCCTATATTGAGTCAAAGCATAATATTTGAAGGTAAAAAACATTACTTTTATTCTCTTATAAAAAGTATATACGTATCTTAATCAATTTAATTATGTTCCGATTGAAGAAAAATATAAAGTTTAAATGGTTATGCCGTGTCAAATAGTCGAGAAGAATAGGTCTATATTTATAACTTTTTTTTTTTTTTATTAGTATGTGCATCTATATTATTTAAATAATTAACTTATAAACAAACTCTAAATGTCACTATAGAATAATACAAGCTTCTAGTTATTACTAAAAAAAAAAAAAAAAAAAAATAAAAAAATAAAAATAATAATAATAATAATAAATAAAAAAAAATCAACAAATTAAGAAATTGGAAATTGATAAACCGAATAAACGTTTGGTCATCAGATGGTTCTTTTGAAAGAAGAAAATTCCTTATTGCAGCCTTGAAGAGTTCTTCCTCTTATTTGAATATATAAATAAAAAGTCATTTTCTCCAAATTTAATAATATCATTCTTCGCAGCCCAACTTAAAACTTTTTTTTTTTGCTTTTTTTTTTTAAAAAAAATTAAACTTGAATTTGTAATTAAGATTTTGATGTTCTCTTTATTTATTTTTGAGCTCTTTGTCGATAGTATGTGTCTTAATCAGTGTGAACTATCTTCGGGTTGGCTTATAATTCATTTACTATCACTGATAGATTGATTTAAAAGTTGATTACTATTTATTTTTGGCCCAATTGTTATCTCTAAACTTTCAAAAGTTTCAATAAATATCCTTAAATTTAAAAATGTTAAGAAATACCCTTATTCTTTCTATAAGAATAAAAAAATTAATAGTATGAACATTATGTCAGTTGAGTTACGCTCTTGTTGACAAAACAGTTAATATTTTATTTTAAAAATTGCATTAGTATTTATAACCTTAAAAGATAGTCTTTATTGTTAGTATAATCCTTTTGCAAGTTTAAAGGTATTTTTGAAAATGGAGGTAGACTTTATCTTTTAATCAACAGTGATTTATTTCGAGTTAATATTTTATAGATGGTACTATATAATTTAAAAAATAATATTCCTAACTTAATTTGTTGAATTTATTTCTAATATTTGCTTATTTACTTCCAAATATTTGACATCGTAAGAAAAATTATGTTATTTTATAAAGAAATTGAGAAGAAATATGTTTGATTTTAAAAAATTTAAAATAAAAAACGAAATAATTGCCTAACAACACCTTAAAATAGGATTATAAAATATTGAGGAGTATTCAATTTGACATATGTAAATAAGTTGAAATTATACACAAATAGAATGGACAAATTTTAGTTCAAAATTAAAATTATGAATTTTCCTTAATTTTATAATATATGCACTACCCCAAATCCCACCAATATAATATATTGGTTCAAAAAAAGAATAAAAATAAATTGAAAATTAGTTATAAGGCAGTTAATTTTGTTGCCGTCCAACCACCCCTCTCTGTCGGCTGCCTCCACCCAAAATGGGGAGCAATTCTCTTATTCAACCAAATATATATATATATATATATTTATTTATTTATTTTAAAATTGTTCAATTTTATTTTATATATTTTTTAATGTTCAATTTTAATTTTAGTATTTTCAATAAATCTAACATTTATATATAACTACTAGCTAAGCTATTGTTGATTTTTTCCCCCTAAAAGTGTTTTTTAATTTGGGAGGATTTCTATTAAAATTAGAATAACTTCCTAAATATATGTATATGGATCAAAATAATATCTCTATTTTTTCTTTTATTTAATTTTAGGGTTGGAAGAAAGCTGATACATGAAATGTATAATAGATTTTAGAAATACCACCATTCTAGCATTATTTCGTTTCAAGATATTATTATACATTTAAATTTATTAAAGAATATTTTAAATGTTTTACTAATGGATTATAAGAGGCTCCATTTAGATTTTTTTTATAGATAAATATTTCTAAAAAATCCGACATTTTTTTTATATGGGACTTTAAATTTCTTAAATTTATTGGTTGAGTATATGAAAATGAATAATAAGATATGGAAGATTGTTTTTGATTTTCTGTATATGTAATAATCATAGGAACGAAGATCCAACAATTTATATTTGAAATGATAATTAGTATCTTGTTTTACTGAGCTAAACTCTCTTCCATTGGAAGATTTGAATGCTTTTCCATATTTGAAAATGTATTTTCATCCTTTTTAAGTAAAAAGAAATTTAATGTTTAACCAAACTTCCAAAACAAAAGTTTCTTAAAACTATTCTTTTAGTTTTTCAAAATTTGGGTTAATTTTTAAAAATATTGATAGAACATAGATAAGGAAGCAAAAAATTTAGAGATGGATACGTGTTTATAGGTTTAATTTTCACAAACCGAAAACCAAACGAAACCTCAGGATTCACAAATCCCACACAATTCTTAAACATTTGCTTCATGAAAAACAAGGGAGAAATAATATCGAAAGTTCTCATACAATTATAGTCATACTATTAAATTTTCATCGACACATCGATATTTTTATATGTTCATGGGTTCAATATCAACCACAATAATAGAACCATTATTTTATCATATAGTAAAAAGATCAAAAAAGAAAAAAGAAGAAAAAGTCACGAATGTAAATATGATATAAATAAATGACACATCAACTTATTTAAAAATCATAAATCAAATTTATTATTATTATTTTTATAATGTTTCTAGAAATATTTATCATCATCGACATTTTATCGATATTTTCATCCGCATTTATAAAATTAAGATCTCGATATTTTGATAAAGATGACATATTAAACTCTGCCAAAATCAATAAAAAAAAATATTATAAAAAGGTAAATTGACAACGTCAAATCCAATGGCTAATTAACATATTTATTTTTTATTTGAGCAATCGACAAAGATTGAAGCCCACTGGTTGGTTTACTGGAACATCCGCCATCTTCGGATTTTACCTTCATTTCCGAACCTTTCTTCTCTCTCTTCTCTCTCTATCTCTCTCTCAATTCATCTTCTTCTCTCAATTTCACTCAAAATTTTCCAAAATAAATAAATTATAAACAACAAACACAATACAAATTTTCTCTTGCTTTTTTTAAGCTGTTTCTCTTTGAATGGAATTGCGTGTTCTTTCAGCTACTCCGATTCTGTAAGTTTCCCTTTCTCTTTCCCCCCTGTTTTTTGACCTGTTCTTCGATTTTGATTCTTCTGATTATATTAAAAGAAGATTTTGATTTGTAGAGTAACTGGGTTCTGTTTTCTTTTTGTTTTTTGGGGGTGGGTTTTTGTTTTGTGTTTTGTGTGTGTGTGTGTGTTTTTTTTTCCTTCTTTTAATAAGCAGAGGATTTGATCAGAGTTTATGAAATGCATCAACAAATGGAGAAGACAGATGAGAAATTCAATGTGGCAGAGGAAGAAGAAAAAGAAGATTCAACAGAGCTTCAAAATCTTAAAGAGGTGAAGAAGATGGCGGATGAGACCAATACAAAACTTACTTCTGAATTGGAATCTGCGAAGATAAAAATAGAGTCCGCCATGGAAATGGCCGAGGAATTGGAGCTTCTTCAATTGCCAGAGAAAACAGAGGAGCTCTCTGTTTTAAAACGCTCTGAATCACAAACAAGAATTGAAGAACTCGAGAAAAAGTACCAAATTTCCAAAGAATCAGAAGAGAAAACAAAGGATTTGTTATTAGCACAAACAAAACATCTCGAACAAACAAAGATTTCTCTTGAAGAATCAAAGCTAGAAATCAAATCCCTTCAAGAAAAACTCCAGAAATATTCTTCCAACACCGATTACAATTACAACATTCCAAGAAACCACGAGTTCGACAGCCTAAAATCCGAGCTTGAATCAACAAAACGCCAACTGGGTCTACTTAAAAACGAGCTAAAATTAACCACAGAGGCAGAAGAAAACAACAAGAAAGCAATGGACGATCTAGCAATGGCATTAAAAGAAGTAGCAACAGAGGCCAATCATTTGAAAGGAAAATACAGCATGAGTGAAGAGGAATTAAAGCAAACAAAAGAAGAAACAGAGAATTTGAAAACAACATTAAAAAACACAGAAGAAAAATACAAAACTCTGTTACAAGAAGCAAGAAGAGAGGCAGATTTATACAAAAGCACAGTGGATAGGCTGAGATTAGAAGCAGAGGAATCTTTGGTAGCATGGAGTGGAAGAGAAACAAGTTTAGTTGATTGCATAAGAAGAGCTGAAGATGATAGATACAACGCTCAGCAAGAGAATCGGCGTTTAATGGATGCACTGAGGCTAGCAGAGCTCAAGAACATGACATCGAAAGAAGAGATAAAGAAATTGAGAGACATTCTAAAACAAGCCTTAAATGAAGCTACTGTTGCTAAGGAAGCTGCAGGGATTGCAATTGAAGAGAATTCACAGCTGAAAGATTGTTTAGCCGAGAAGGAAAATGCATTGGATTTTGTAAGCAGCGAGAATGAGAGTCTCAAAGTGAGCCAAGCTTCAGCTTTAGAGGAGATTAAGGAGCTAAAGCAATTGCTAGAAGAAGCAAAAAAGAGAGAAGAAAACAACAGTAAAGAGGAAAGCAAGAGCAAAGAGGAGAGCAAGAGCAAAGAAGAAGGCAAGGAGCAGCAGCAAGTGGAGATTACGAAATCAAAACCGCCATTGAGTCCTAGTCCGAATCAGCATCCGAGTCCGAGTCCGAGTCCGAGTCCAGCTCCAGCAGAGAAGGAAGATACATTTGGGAAAAGGCTAGGGAAGGCATTCAGTTTCAGTTTCTTGGAGTTGAGAATCACACCACAGAAGAAGGAGGTGGAGGAAGAAGCAGAAGAAGAGGAAGAGCCTGAAATGGAGGAGACGCTTAAAGGGTCCATTTTCGACGAGAATGTGGATTCCCCTGGTTCCGCGAGGCTGCACGAGAGGAAGCCATCGTTGTCTCAGTTTAGTGAAGATGGGGAGATGATGAATTATGAAGGTGAGGATCTCGATCAGTTGGAAGAAGGGAATTTGGATGACTTTGAAGGAGATAGGAATTCAAGGAAGAAGAAAGCATTGATTAGGAGATTTGGGGACCTTTTGATGAGGAGGAGGAGCTTTCAACAGAAGAAGGAACAATCACCTGAATGAAACCTTTTTTTTTTTTTTTTTTTTTTTTTTTTTTCCCTTTTTAAATGCAGTTTTCAATTTTTTTTTATTTTTTTGTAAAACTGTAAATTCATACGACTAGCTTACATTGTGTATTTATGGGTTTTTTTTTTTTTTTTTTTTTTTTTTTTTTTTTTTTTTTTTTTTTGTGTCTAAAGCTGTCTTTTTTCTTCAATCAAATGAGTCTATTTCATTTAGCTGCTTTCTACAGTTTCTAATTCCATATACTATCCCATTAATTTATACTATACCTTCCAAATCGTTTATTTAACTTTCCTTTCATAGCCAATTGATTTTTAGTTTTTTTTTTC
Organism: Benincasa hispida; assembly: GCF_009727055.1. Taxonomy (NCBI): domain Eukaryota; kingdom Viridiplantae; phylum Streptophyta; class Magnoliopsida; order Cucurbitales; family Cucurbitaceae; genus Benincasa; species Benincasa hispida. The sequence goes on from NC_052349.1 coordinate 62,005,323, forward strand.
AAACTCAAGCTTCTAAACACTATTTATACCTTTCCCCTCCTTTTCTTTTGTTATCTAGTTTCCACTCATGTTTTAGAAAATCAGGCATAACTTTAAATTGTTTCTTTTCCTTAAAACTTTCTAAAAAGTTCAAATGTTTCTTCAGAAGAATGTAATAATCATAAGATGAAATTTAGGAGAAAACAAACGTAAATTTCAAAAACTAAGAACATAACACTAAACAAGACTTTAATAAAAGAGAATGTTTTTTTCTTTACGTTATGGAAGATCGACCCATGACATCTCTAAGATGGTAATTATTGTCTGTATCCACTACACTATACTTCCATGTTCAACTCTATAAAGTTTATTCAATGACTTATAGTTCTCTTCTAAATATCCAAAATCATTTTTGTCAAGAGCTTTTATTTGCTTCTAAACTTTTTCAAATTACTTTTGATTATCACAAGTTTGAAGTATCAGATCGGTTTAAAATACTCTATAAATTCTATCCAAATACTCATACACAACAAAATTTGGAGGAAAAAGAGTACATAGTTATAGCCATGTAAATGCTCTTTAAAAAGACATGTCAAACACCTTCGCAACCATTTATTCCAACCTTTGCTTTACTTATTTTGAAGTCTTGTTTGGCTTCCTCCTTTTTGGAAAATTTCTCAGCTCAATAGTCGGTCATTCCACCAGCGTCAATAAATTGAATTTGGTAAAGCCAAAATACGTTTACCTGGAGTAGATGGCTGCATTTGTTCATGACAATTCACATCTGAAATGTTTCCATTTTCTAATCAAAATACGAACCTCCAATGTCTGTATTGACACTATGATAGAACTCGGGTTATATATTTACTCTTTTGGTCAAATTGTCAAGGAAGTCTAGACTTCTCCCTTTACACAAGCTCACTTAGCACTCACAAAATACAACCAAGATATCCTTAGCTCATCCCCTTATTTCTTTAAATAATCTAATTTGTAACTAAGCGGATTTTCTTTGGGCCCACAAGATCATACAGCCTCTAACTAACTTTATTCCCTCTCCCTTTACATTTGATACATTTGATTCTCCATTTACATTTGATTCCTTTCCCATATTTTCATTTGATTTTCCTCTCTTATTTTGTTTCCTCTCATACCTCTTAATGATTGGGGGCTTATCACTACCCACCCCCCCAAAAGACCATCTTGTCCTCAAAGTGAAAAATTGGAAATTGTTCTTTGATTTGCACGTCATTCTACCAAGTTGCATCTTTCGGAGTCATGCCATCCCATTAAATAGGGACTTCAAAATCGGTTGGCAATACGACTGTTGTACCAACTTTCCGTATACCTAAAATAGCAACCGAATGAGGGTTTAATTGACCCTCGTTCTGCCATATCGGAGGAGTGGTTATCCTTGGAAACAACGTGCCGACTGCCTTCCAAAGTTGAAACACATGAAACACTGGGTGGATGTTGATATGTGTGAGAAGATCAAGTTTATATGCCACTGGGCCAATTTTTTGAAGGATTTGGAAAGGGCCAATGAAGCGAGGAGTGAGTTTCGGGTGCTTATGAATAAGCAGAGAGCTTTGGCGATATGATTTGAGTTTAACATAAACCCAATCTGATATTTCAAAATTCACCTCTCTTCTTTTAGCATCCGCAAGAGACTTCATTCGTTGTCGTGTTGCTTCCAGCGTACCCTTAAGGTTTTTTAGCATCCCATATCCATCTTTTAATAGGATGTCCACTTCCCCCACCATAGTGGTCCTGACTTCATATGAGACTAATGGGAGGAACAAGTTGGCCATACACTACTTCATAAGGGGATTTCTTGATAGCGGTATGATAAAAGGTGTTGTAGTTGTATCCTGCCCATGCCAACCATTTGGACCATTTAGTTGGTGTTTCCATGGCAAAGCAACGTAGATATGCTTCTAATCCTCGATTGACAACTTTTGTCTGACCGTCGGTTTGTGGATGATATGATGTGCTCCGTTTCAATTGGGTACCCATCAATTTGAATAGTTCTTCCCAGAAAAGGCTTGTGAATATTTTATCTCTGTCGGACACGATGCTCTGGGGCACCCCATGTAGCCTTACAACTTCCCGAAGGAATATCCCTGCTACCATGATTGCTGTGTAAGGATGACGAAGGGAGATAAAGTGGGCGTATTTTGATAAACGGTCAACCACCACCAAGATAGAGTTGTGCCCTTCAAATTTTGGCAATCCATCAATGAAATCCATGCTGATGTCGTTCCAAATTAGTTCCGGTATAGGCAAAGGATGCAACAATCCTGTTGGGGTTAAGGACAAGTATTTGGCTTGTTGGCAAACGGAACAATCACCAACAAATGCATACACCTGAGTTTTCATTCCCTTCCTGAAAAATTCCTTCTTGAGATGCTGGTACATCTTGACTATTCCATTATGGCCTCCTATTGGACTGCTATGAAATTCTTTGAGCAATAATGGAATTGTTGGGGATGAAGAAGGCAGTACCACTCTCTGTTTATACAGTAAAAGTTCCCCTCTCAAAGTGTAGTCTTAAGGGTAAGGATTTCCGGCTTGAATACTATCTCGGATGCCTCGTAATTCTTCGTCTTGATCAATCTAACTGCTAACGATAGATGGATTAATACTATCCACAACACTTAACAAACTCAGTTCCATTGGTGATTAGTTTTGCTAACCCCTTTTTGTATTCAATCTCAAAGTCAGTTGCCGATTAGTTTTGCTACCCATTGTTGGTATTCGCCGACAATGATTCGTTGTTCTAGTAAGAACTTAAGGCTCCTTTGATTGGTGCATACTGTAAATCATCGGCCCAGTAAATATGGTCTCCACTTTTGGACAGCCAGGACAAATGCAACTAATTCACGCTCATAAATAGCATTAAGACAATGTGTTAGTGGCAGGGCATGGCTGAAATAGGCCAAGGGGCGACCTTCTTGCATTAAGATAGCTCTTACGCCAACCCCTGATGCGTCCATCTCAACTACAAATGGTCGAGTGAAATCAGTCAGCCCCAAAACAAGGAGTTGTGTCATTGCTTGCTTCAGAGCCTCAAAAGCTTTCTGGGCTTCTTCATTCCACTTAAAACCGTCCTTCTTGAGTTGTTGAGTTAATGGGAGCCTCAAAAGCTTTCTGGGCTACCAAATCCATTAAAACAATGAGAGAAGGCAATAGTAAATAGGCAATATTACGATTGAACGCACCAAACTAAAAGCAAAATCGCGATCACTAACTCTCATCGCATAAAAACAATTAAACTGAGTTAATCTTGTATTTATGTGTAGGAACAAGGCGATAGCGCGATCTCCTGAGTTGGCGATCCAATAGTACTTCAAAGACGAACGCATGATGACCTTACATAAAGGCGGTGACCTAATGTGATAAAACGTGATGGGACGTGAAGCCGATAGCGGTCAAATCATAAATTTAGTTGGCGGCCGTTGAAGACCATACTGTTGCAAATCCATTGAACCTCCGGTGACCATCAGACGGCGCGACAGAGTATGGAAATTAATGTTGCCCATCCATGCAATCATTAGTGAGATGAAGAACTGTTTTTTTTTTTTTTTTTATAATTTTTTCTGAAGTCTATAAATACCATTCAATGCTACCAAACCAGGCGCGAATTAATTTCGAGAGGTCGAGAGAATGCTGAAACAACACGGAAGAGAGACACCAACCCACACCTAACCCTTGTGAGAGCAAGAGTTTACAAATTAGAAAAGAATTGGAGTGCTAAAAGCCGTGTAAACGCCAGAGGAAGCAAGACACTACTTACCTGGCTTAACACTTACATCATCTATTGTTTTTTACTTGAGCATTTTATTTTCAAGAATGGAAATTACATTTCAATCTATGTTCATTCTTTTCACGCCATACATGAGTAACTAAATTTGTGAATGGGTTGAGAGGTATTTAGCTAGCATGACTTAAGTTATGCACTTCATGCGATCATCTTGTCCTATGTATGCTTCATTCATCACTTTGAGTACTTGAAAGAGTAGTCTAAAGACATAGAATCTAGGCTTGAAAGAGTCAGATTAGATCTCATAAGCAAGAGTAGAGGAGACTTAGAAATAAGTTCTATCTGCTGCATTCCCTACACATCGCATGCATCCTAGACATAGGAAATGTGTCCATATGCATTGAGAAATGTAATGCTTAATATTTGTGTATAGCATGATCGCATGACTTGTATAATATCTTAAGACATGTTAGCAAAACCTCTTCTCAACCCTTTATTGCATATTTGTTACAACACCACTATTCTATCGCTTTGCATTTAATTCCATCGCCTTAAGAAATCAAAGTCAATCACCATTCAACTTCTTAAACTTAAAATAGCGATAAGATCAAAGATAGAGTCTATCGCATATCTGTTTGAGTAATCCTTACGTTCGACCCTGGACTTACCAGGACCTTAAGAAGGCTTATACTTGGGTTTTGTTAGGAAACCTTGCATAATCATCGCATCCACACACCCTTTCATCGCATAATAAATCACCACATCAAGTTTTTGGTGCCATTGCTGAGGATTACGGTATAGATTGTGCTAACATCAAACCTCTTTGATCTTTGCAGCTTTTGACCTTTGGAGTATTGCCATTCCACTTGTGAAGGAAGAAGCAAGTGTCCTATGAGCGAAGGAAATACTCCTGAGCTCGAGTACGACCTAGAGATTGAAAAAACCCTTCGTAGAAGGCAGAGAAACAGACGTAGATGGCAAGGAAGAGCTCGTAGAATGGCTGAACAACCTGAAGAACGAGTAGCAAATGAAAACAACATGCTGGCAAATCCCATCCTACTAGCAAATGATCGCAATAGACCCATCTAGGACTATGCGTCACCAAATCTGTATGATTTCTCCTCAGGAATCATGAGACCAGCATTGGATGGATCAAGGTTTGAGATGAAGCCAGTAATGTTACAAATGATACAAACAGCGGGACAGCTCGGAGGACAGCGTGGTGAAGATCCGCACGCCCATCTACGAAGCTTCATTGAAATCTGCAACACTTTTGTGTTCCCTAATATTTCCCCAGAAGAGATTCGACTCACGTTATTTCCATTTTCACTATGCGATAAAGCAAAAAAATAGGCATATTCTCTCGAACTAGGAGAGATAACGTCATGGGAACAAGTTGTGGAGAAATTTATGAAAAAGTATTTCCCTCCCACAGAAAATGTCAAAGAGAGGAGATTGATCACCAATTTTGAACAATAAGAAGATAAATCGCTCAGTGACGCATGAGCGAGATTCAAGAGGCTAGTACGTGACTGCCCACACAATGGATTACCTGGTTGCCTCCAAATGGAGATTTTCTATCATGGACTTAACTCCGCATCGCAGACAGCTGTCAATGTGGTAGCAGCAGGAGATCTTCTGGAAAAAACATATGATGAAGCAAAAAATATTCTTGATCACATCTCAAAAAACCATGAAGATTGGCAAAAAAGCGATCAAAGAACGAAGCCTAGAGAAGGTAATTCAAGTAATGGTACCATCTCATCATTACAAAATCAGATGAATGTGATGATAAACTTGCTGTAAGCCATCACAATAAACAATTCAGGAGCTCGAAATGGGTAAGTGAATGCGATAGAGCAAACAACCACCAGCTGTGTCTTATGTGAAGAACCACATTCTTTTGAGGAATGCCCACGAAATCCTCAATCAATTTACTTTGTCAAAAACAATCCTTATTCAAACATTTACAACCAGAGGTGGCGAAATCACCCCAATTTTTTTGGAAGAACAATCAACAGCAAAGCAGTCAACTTGTGGCTCAGAGAGAGGGACCGCCAGGGTTTTTTCATATAAATACACGATAAGCGATGTGATGAAGTGTTATTCCTGTCTCTTATACACATCTAGATGTGTATAAGAGACAGGTTAACACCCACAACAGTGACTCTTCAACTCGCCGGTAGATCCTTGGTGCACCCGGAAGAAAAATTAAAGGATGTCTTGGTAATAATAGACAGATTCATCCTACCTGCAAACTTCATTATCTTAGATTATGAGGCGGATAAAGATGTTCCAATCATATTGGGACGACCATTCTTGTCTACTGGTCGTGCTCAAATAGATGTGCATAAGGGAGAAATCACAATGACTGTCTCTTATACACATCTAGATGTGTATAAGAGAAATACCCTGCTCAATAGGAGGAATCTATATTGGCCAAGCATTATGCGATCTCGGGGCAAGCATAAACTTAATGCCCCTTTCAATTTTCAAAAGATTGGATGTGGGACAGCTAACACACACAACGGTGACTCTTCAACTTGTCGATAGATCATTGGTGCACCCTGAAGGGAAATTAAAGCATGTCTTGGTAACAATAGATAGATTCATCCTACCTGCAAACTTCATTATCTTAGATTATGAGGCACATAAAGATGTTCCAATCATATTGGGACGACCATTCTTGTCTACTGGTCGTGCTCAAATAGATGTGCATAAGGGAGAAATCACAATGAGCGTCAACGGAAAGAAGCTCAGGTTCAATATTATCAAGGCAATGGAGTTCCCAGATGAGGAAGGCTTATCTGATTCCGATGATGAACAAACTTGCGTTGGAAATTGGGAATCCGAGGAAGAGAATGAAGAAAGAGAGGATGCTATAGCATCCATTGAGACTTGTCATGCGATAACAGAGATGTTGAAGAATGATGAAATACTGAATTTGGATGAAGAAAGAAAAGCACAGAAGCCCTCTTTAGAGCAACCACCACACTAGAACTAAAAACTCTACCAACCTACTTGAAGTATGTATTTTTCGACCAGAATGAAACCTTACCAGTCATCATATCCTCTGCATTACCTGAAGAAAAAGAAACCACACTGATCAGTGTTATAAAAAAATATATTAGAGCGATCAGATGGACGTCATAGACATCAAAGGTATTAGCCCAATGTATTGCATGCATCAAATCCGGTTTGAAGAAAACTAGAAGGGCTCAATAGAACCTCAACACAGACTGAACCCTGCGAAGAAAGAGGTTGTCAAAAAAGAAATCATCAAATGGTTAGATGTCGGCATTATCTACCCCATCGCAGATAGCACTTAGGTCAGCCTCGTGCAATGCGTTCTCAAAAAGGGTGGGATGACAGTGGTTCCTAACGTAAACAACGAATTGATCCCTATGAGGACTGTCACGGGTTGGCGGATTTGTATGGATTACAGGAAACTCAATGCGGCGACAAAGAAAAATCATTTCCTCCTATCCTTCATTGATCAAATGCTCAACAGATTAGCAAGGAATGATTATTTTTGCTTCCTTGATGGGTACGCACGCTATAACCAAATTATGATCTCACCTGAAGATCAAGAAAAGACCACGTTCACATATCCATATGGAACATTTGCCTTTTGTCGCATGCCTATTGGATTGTGCAATGCACCCAGTACGTTTCAAAGGTGTATGATGTCGATCTTCTTCGAGTACCTTGAAGACTCGGCTGAAATCTTTATGGATGACTTCTCAGTCTATGGACAAACATATGAAATCTATCTGCAAAACCTGGAGAAAATACTGAAAAGATGTGAAGAAACTAATATGGTGTTGAACTGGGAAAAGTGTCACTTTATGGTCGAGGAAAGAGTTGTTCTAGGGCGCAAGGTTTCAAGGAATGGGTTAGAGGTGGACAAAACAAAGATTGAAGCTATAGAAAAACTTCCACCTTCAACGAATGTGAAAGCTTTGAGGAGTTTCCTAGGGCACGTGGGGTTTAACAGAAGGTTTGTGAATGACTTTTCCAAAATTGCTCGACCTTTGAATACGTTGTTCGAAGCTGATAGACCCTTTGATTTTGATTCACATTGGCTCACTACATTCAAAACACTAAAAGATGTTTTATCTACAGCACCAATTCTGATCGCACCTGATTGGGCGAGGCCATTCGAACTGATGTGCGACGCCAGTGGGTATGCGATGGGGGCAGTCTTGGCACAAAAAGTAAAGACAATTTTACACCCCATCACATATACTAGTAGGACGCTAAACTCCATGCAAGAAAATTACACTACTACCGAGAAGGAACTTTTAGCAGTGATTTTTGCTATTGAAAAATTTAGACCCTATTTGTTGGGGTCAAAAGTGATAGTCCACAAAGACCACTCCGCGATAAGATATTTGATGACAAAAAAAGATGCGAAACCTAGACTAATCCGATGGATTCTCTTACTCCAAGAATTTGATATGGAAATAATCGACCGAAAGGAAACAGAGAACAAAATCGTTGACCATCTATCGCGATTAGAAAATCCAGAAGTGGATCGCATCCAACCAGTGGTGAAGGCCTTATTTCCTGATGAGCAGCTGCTTAAGATTGAAGAACTTTTACCCTGGTATGCGGATATTGTCAACCTCTTGGTCTGCAAACAATTTCCTGAAAACTATACATCCCATCAAAAGAAAAGGCTCATACATGAATGCAAATTTTACTACTGGGACGATCCAAATCTCTACAAAAGGAGACTAGACTAGATATTGAGACTTTGTGTTCCAGAAACTGCTTTCTATCGCATATTGTTTCAATGTCATGAATCACCTTATAGAGGGCATTTTGGCGGACAGTGCACGACAGCAAAAGTTTTGCAATGTGGGTATTACTGACCCATTCTGTTTAAAGACGCACGAGAATATTCCATGAAATGCGATAAGTGCCAACGCATTGGAAGCATTTCAGAAAAAATGCAATGCCAATGAACATCATTATGGAGGTGGAGCTATTTGACGTCTGAGGAATAGATTTCATGGGACCATTTCCATCGTCAAATGGTCATAAATACATTTTATTGGCTGTCGACTATGTATCCAAATGGATTAAAGTTGTTTCATGCGTTGCAAATGATGCGGCAACAATCTCTAAGTTCTTACAGAAAAACATTTTTACTCGTTTTGGCACTCCACGTGCCATAATAAGCGACGAAGGGACCCACTTTGTGAATCGCATTGTTAGTAAACAGTTGATCAAATATAATGTCCACCATAAGTTTGCCACCGCGTATCACCCTCAAACAAATGGGCAAACAGAGGATTCTAACAGAGAAATCAAGTCAATCTTAGAGAAGGTGGTGAACCTATCGCGGAAGGATTGTGCCATGAAACTAGATGATGCCCATTATAACCCGTCTTAGCCCCTGCCCTTTCGCAATCCTCCTCATCACATGACCAAAACCCTTAAGACCTCTCCACTGCAAGCGAGGTCAAACGAAGAGATGAACGCGAGGTTTATGGTGATATTCTTCCTCATCAAGTTGCTCAAGTGGTTTGAGGGTTTGGAAGTTTTCCATTTTCTTCACCATTCCCCAAGAAACGATGGCTCGGATACCAAAATGATAGAACTCGAGTTATATATTTACTCTTTTGGCCAAATTACCAAGGAAGTCGAGACTTCCCCCCCTTTACACGAGCTCACTAAGCATTCACAAAATACAGCCAAGATATCCTTACCTCACCCCCCTCATTTCTTAAAATAATCTAATTTGTAACTAATTGGATTTTCTTTGGGCCCACAAGATCATACAACCTCTAACTAACTTTATTCCCTCTCCCTCACCCATTTACATTTGATTCTCCATTTACATTTGATTCCTTTCCCATATTTTCATTTGATTCTCCTCTCTTATTTTGTTTCCTCTCATACCTCTTAATGATTGGGGGCCTATCACACTATTATGAAATTGACAAATAAAGAAATAAAACCTAAACAATAAACAACACAAAGATTTACATAGTCACAAACATTAGCTCTAGTTCACAAACATTAGCTACACCCACGAGTTAATGGAAAGCAATTTTATAAATAGGGAAATATTAGATAATATAGATTGCAGAAGCACCAAGAATGAGACTTCAGTGCTTAGTCATTTGAAGTGCCAAATAACATATTCAAGGCATTTCAACAAATGCTAAAACCATTTGTTTCACAATCACTACAATATTGACAATTGAGTAAAAGAATCATGCACTTAAAAAGACATTCCAAACTTTGAGGCGAAGAAATCAACAACCCTGGCTTGAATTGTTTTCACACTTGAAAACTCAATTCTACAACTTCAATTGGTGTGTTGCCATAACACATCTTACACATTGTAAAATTGGTTATTAACTTTGTTGCTCTTGGTAAGACATTTTATGCTTAAAACTGTCTAGTCCACCACACCAAAACATTAAAGACATCAGTGACATAATATACACAATTTTATACTCGAAGGGGGATGCTTTTGCTTACCTTACGCGTATGAGTTCAGCTTAAACTAGAATTCATAACCTGGGAATCTTGACTTCTCAGGTTCAAGCAGATCGAACCAAAGGCAAGCAGTTCCAGCAAGCCCATGGAAAAGAGAGTAAAGACGGTCACCTTCAACCTGGTTTCGGGCAGCAACAAGCTTGCTAGCACTATGATACAAGTAGGTTCCAAACGCTCTGGCTCTTTCTTCGTAGACAGTCTCTCCGGTAAGGCGATAAAGGGAAAGGAAGGCGTATGCATTGCCAGTGACACCGTCAGCAAGTCCAACTTCCTTGACCAATCCATTTTTCCATACTACTTCCCCTGCTTCAATTGCAGCATCCCTGAACTCCCTGTCTTCGTGGAAAACCTGAAATTTGAGAAAATCTGAACTTCAGTAACCTCTTTGTGTAGTTCAGGAACATAAATCTTTACAATACAGTTCATGATAGAAAAATAAGGAGCCTAGATTGAAGGTATTAAATTAATCCAACCCTTTCCCAGCGAAGCTGACACGACTAGATTGACCTTAATCATAATGGTCTATGTTTAACAACACACATCAAAACTTGTCAAATATGAAAGCCGAACTTTTTTAGATCCAGTTTGGTAACCATTTCGTTATTGGTCTTTAGTTTTTTAGAAAAAGCTAATAAACACTCTTTCCTTACTTAAGTTTCTTGCTTTGTTATCTACTTTTATCAATATTTTCAAAAATCAAGCCAAATTTAAAAAAAAAAAAAAAAAAACATAGTTTTTGAAAACTTGTCTTTGTTTTTTAAATTTGGCTAGGAATTCAACTCTTGCCCTTAAGAAAGGTGGTAAGAAATTGAGAGAAAATAGATTTGATTTTCAAAAACCAAAAACAAAAAAACAAAATAGTTACCGAATGGGGCCTTAATAGCACAATTTCTTTCTAGTTTTATACAATATTTATATGTATTCCACTGCATAAACAAGACTAAGAAACCTGCCTCACCCACAGAAAGGTACTAATAAACCTCATGCCTAATAGAATAACTATACTGAAGTCGATGGATGAGAATTGAGCCAAATATAAGAAGTTAAACATGAAAAAATGGACCAAACCTGTGAAGCCTTGCAGAGGGTAATGCCCATGCCAGTTGCCCCATGAGACCACTGGACTAATTTGTCCCTTGCGTTCCCTTCACTTGAGGGATAGTTACCGCTGTGTGGAAACCTTTTGCTCATCAAATATCTCAACGTCCCCTTAACATCATCAGCATCCTCTTTTGAAAGTGGGAAATGCAGAAGTACTTGCAAGATACCGGCGAGGCCATTGGCTGCACCATAATATCTTGTCCCATGCCATCTGTACATCAGAGGGCAGTCCGGGTTGTCGGATGCGCCTGCCCTGCCACCCGCTAAAACAGCATCAACTACAGACATGAGAAGATCATGGGGTAACCTCTGCTCTCCAAGATGCTTATTAATGAATAAGGCAGCCCATAAGAACCCAGCTCGCCCATACATGAGATCATATGACATTCCAAAACCTCCTTCTTCAGGTCCAATAGGGAGTGCTTTCTCTTGTGCCGCCTATTACAAAAGGTTATAAAACATTTAGGACACTCATAGCTTTTTCACACACCACAAGAAAAATGCTTGGGGCATTTTTGTTTCCTTTTCCCCTTCTAGTTATAAACATCCATTGAGCTACACACTTCTTTCTTGTATTTCAAAGTTTCACATGAAATAATCAAGAAAATAATTATGTCTTCTTCATCTTTACTATTGATATATTCATATATGCAAACCACCAAAAATGGTAAACAAAGAGAACACTTTATTTCTGAAAAATCATAAACAGTAAATAAGAAACTGAGAATCCACTGGATTGCCATTTCATGTTTAGGCTTTTTAAAATTAATAATAATAATAATAATAATAATAATTGTCAAGCATTTCTTTGTTTTAATCAAATTCTCGGTAGTATCTCAAGATTTTAGCTTTTATCTTTAGAGTTCAAACCCTTTTAGACCCCCTTGTCTGTCTGGAATTTTAATTTGCATTCTCTGATCGGCTCATTTTCTTGTTCAGCCTTCTTAGGTTCTTAAAGTTAAAGTTTAGAGAACTGATCAAGAAATTTGTAACACGTAACTTATGAAGAAACTTTGTCTACAAGCTGGAACCTATTTCCTACCCCAAATTTGTCAACTTGTCAAGAATGATAAATTACTCCTCCACTGATTTGTAATGGTTCAGTACAACAAAGTTAATAGGTGGCACTTGTGAGGTTTTTTAAATGATCTTGTCCAGGGTCAAGACTAAAACCGACCAAACTGAAATAATTCCCCAAACCAAACCAAACCAAAAATTTTCAAGTGTCCAACTAACATTCACCAATTAACGCAATGGCAATATCTAGTGAGATGCGGCTTAATAGTGCTAAATTTTAGGATTTTACTAAGTTCATGTTATGGCTTTAAAATAGCTCAATTGATTCACATTATTACATCTTAGTTTGACCCAACTAATAAGGGAAATAAACATTTCTATATCAATCAAAGAGAGCATAACTCAATTAATGACCACAAAGTCCGTGGTTCGAATCCCCGACCCTATTGTAATTAAAAAAAATATAAACCCATATCAGCCTAAAAATAATTAAAAAAAAAATTAGTCAACCTTGTATAAACGAAAGTTAACTAGAAAAACTAATTGAGACCAAAAAGTTCAAAGGTGAAGTTTAGAAAGTAATGATGCAAATGCAACCAAACCAAAGCCTGATTACCAAAAAATGTAACTTTATGATTTAAACCGGCAAAAGAGGAGAGGAGACCTGGAGAAAAAGATTGAAGAAGAAGTCAAGTTTTTGAGGGTCCCCCATGTAATGAGATACTACGGCGCCAATAGCATAAACTCCTCCTCTACCACACAGAAATGTCAAGTGCCTGTCCAAATCAATGTAACAAAATATTTAATTATTTCACATTAAACTCTTCCAACAACTATATGCTTCACATTCTTTCCAAAAATTAAAAATGCAAAAAAGGATATATTCTTTTATTTATTTAACAAATAAACAAAATATTTAATTGTTTCACATTCTAACTATTAACTATTATTCCAAATTCTCTTTTCTTTTATTTATTTATTTATTTTTGCAAAAAATGTTTCTGATTACCCATCTACACAAATGTGCTGCCAAGACCGTAACATCTCTGTCAGATGTCAGGAAGATAATATCTTCATGGAAAATCATCGCGTGGAAAATAGACTTTTTTTTCCCTTGAGATTTGATGTTGACAATTATTCATATAAAAAAATAGATTAAATTACAAGTTGAATCCCTTAATTCATTAACTTTCAAACGATTTTTAAACTTTCAATTTTGGGTTCCATAGATCTCTAAAATTTTTTAATTTTGTATTTATAGGTCCTTGATCTATTCAACATATTTCTATAAATCAATGTATCTATTAATATAAAATTGAAATGTTAGGACTTTATTATACATAAAATCCAATTGTAAATATAATACACCAATTATCAATTAATTTTTTAAAAATTTGAATATACTAAAGACATATTAGATATAAAAATGAAAGTTTAGAGCAAAAAAATTTAAAGCCTGGAGACTTGTTATACTCAAAATAGAAAGTTTAATGACTAGTTAATATTATCATTTTCATTATTTTGTTAAGAAAATATGATTATAAAAATAAATTCATAAGAATTGCATCAACTTATATAATATCATGTTTTAAAAGAAGATTGCATCTCACTCATTCATCATAGGACAAAATAGATCACCTTTTAACCTAAAAATGGACGTGGATATTTGATAATAAATTTTATTTTGACAAAAAAAAATATAGTTACTTTTTAAACTTTGTAACGGTTTGATTTAAAATTTTATAGATGATTAGAATAAAAGATGTGTGAGAATAGAATACGAATAGGATGTCTCGAAATACTATGTTTGGTTGTGCATGAAAAATATAATCAGATATTGTTAACTAATTAATTAATAATTTATGTAAAAAAATAATTATATTTGTTTAATAAATTTTTATTATAAAAGTAAGTTAAGTAAATATTTTAATAGTTTTTGTAAGAATAGAAATTTATATTAATTTTGTTAAAATAATATTAATTAATTAAACATATTCCAAATAAAATTACATAATAAAATGAAAAGCAAATGGAGAGGAGAAAAAGAGAAAACCTTGTCGTCTACGGGAAATGAGAATTATTCTACTCTCAAACGAAGAGTTAAAAACTATGGAACAAAATTTATATATTAATTTCCATACAAAGAATCCTTCAACCAAACGACATCTACTTTTCCCAAGAGGATTTTACGAGCAGATAATTTAAAATAGAGACGAAATACAATTTCAGTAGCCTCAGTCAAGAGATATTTGAAGTTTGTCTTTTTGTAGAAATTATTTCTGAAAACTACGATATTTGTGGCATCGATTTTTTTGCTTTATTTTATTGTATTATTATTTTAATCACGAAAACCCCTTTACTACCGGCCTTCTGGTCCAGAAGCTTTGTGGAAATATTCAACTTTTGTTTATATTTAATCACAATATTCCATTGCTAATCTTGAGAGAATATCTGAGTTTTTTTGTTATTTTATTTTTTAAAATAATTATTTGGAACATTTTTATTTGTTATTAGTATTTCAAACGGAGAGAATCTAAAGAAAAATTATTTTACTTTATCGCAGAACTTACTGTTAATTGCTTTTTCAGCCAAGCCCCAAAGCCCGACGTGTCATCGCTTAAAATGGAAAAACAAAAAGATAATGCATTGACACGTGGCGCTTTGTGATTGGCCAAGGTGTGCTGACACGTAGCACTTCGTGGTTGGCCAACGTGTATGAAGTGCAAAAACCTACACACTGACTTGCAGCCAAATTCTGCCCTATGGACTATATTTCATTCCAAATGACAAATGAGGGAACATTAATGACGGGCATATAGTATGTATTTGGCAAATGTAAAGTAAAGTTTACCCTTTAAATTCTCCTACCTCTATTTTTCTAAAAAAACAAAACTTTTAAAAGGTTAAAAAAATCATCTTCCCACAAATCATTAACAGCTTTAGTTATAAGGTTTGGGGATCTTTGAATTCCTTTCTCACTTTGTGAGAAGTTAATAAATATGAAATTAACAATTATCTATTTCTCAATTCCTTGATCCAAACATCTTTTTAAGATCATAGAATTTTTCTTTTTTTAATATTCGTGAATGTCCTTACACGTAATTCAATTAATCTCATGTGACAACCCACCTCACTGAAATTCGAAGAATATTAAATCCTATACTGAGGTCAATCCATAATGGTTAGATCATAGAGTATGAAATAAGGAATAGAGTTATGAACTCTCTATAGTTGTATAAGACATAAAATTAATGTTTTTTTTACTAAAAGTTGATAAGACATAAAATTAATGCACCTTTAGTTGTGGATCTGCATTCTTTAGACCAAACAAGGAGTGGAGTGGTTGTTTCGAATTCCATAACAAATAAAATAGAGAATTTGAGCCTCAAACGCTAAAAAATGGACTACTTTTCAAAAAATGGATTTTTCTTCCTTTTTGGTTTCATAATTGTTTTAAAATCAAATTTTAATCCATAAACTTCTATCTTCATCCTCTTCTTTTCTTTTTTTAATCAACTTCACGTTTTAGTTTAATGATTGGAAAAGTGACAATTTAATTAATAGACACAACAACACAACAACAAACCTAAAAATCATATCAATAGATGGAGAAAGGGAAAGTAAGGTCACGTGATCACCTGTGAGAGGCACGTGCTGCAACCGTACATTTGTCGACGATATCAGAGCACAACAACAAGTCCTGGTGGTTCCCGGTGGCCTTGTACGATCTCAGGCAGGTTACCGCCGTCCCAAGGAGGCCGCTGTACACCGTCGGATCAACGCCAATCTCCTCGTTACGTCTCCGGTTCCAAGTAACATCCACAACCTAACAAATTTCAATCACACAGAGCAAAAAAGACAAAAAGTGTTCTAATCTACACCGTTTCCACAAAAGAGAGAAAATGAAATAGAAGGAACCAAAACCTGATTCTTCAAAGAGACGGCTGCAGAGAGAAACGCTTCACGAGGAAGAAGAATACTCTTCTCCGGAATCTCGATTCCTCCTCCTCCTCCTCCTCCTTCTCGGTCGTCCTGCGATGAGGCGAGCTTCAGCACCGACGACATTCTGTGTGAAGGAACCGAAATGAAATCTGGTTTGATGGTGTGAAGGATGAAGAAATTTTGTAGCAGAGAGTCGAGTTTTGAGTGATCGTGTGAGGGAATCAATGGCGGTTGGTGAGAGCGTAATCGGTGGGTCTGGATTGCATCTGTGTAGCACGCGCTTTTATAATTATTATTAATTTTTGTAGAGTACACACACACGCGAATGACGTTGTTTTTTTCCTTTTTCTTTTTCAATGTGCTAATGAACGTGGAAACGAAAACTAGCCGACTCTCTGTTAGGAATTTGATGGTTAATTGAAAAAATGGTACGCACAAAAGCTGAGAAAAAAATGAAATTGGTAGAAATAGGAATAGATATGTCCAATTTTCCTATGGAGATGGGGACCCGTGGGTCCCAACCTGAACGGGACTGAGATTTCTCAATTAGACAGGAAATGAGGGAAAAAAATTTCCTATGAGCTAAACGTGGACGGAGACGGGGAATTCGTCCACATCCCATTCCTCATCTCTATCCCGATTAGTTTCTACATATTTATTTAGTATACTTATCTAATGTTATGTTATTATTATTATTATATAAATATTACATTTAAATTTCAAATTTGATTATTTATTGGGAAAGATAATGAATTTGTTTTAAATTTAGATTATATATGTGAATAATTTGATTTTTATTTATTTATTTCTTTCTATTATAAGAAATTAATTAGCTTTTTGAGGCAAAATTTTTTTGAGTAATTTATCTTTAAATTCAAATTGTCAGGTAAAATTAACCTAATAAACAATTTAGTTATAAAGTTAATTATTTAACTAAAACTTGATCACATTAGTGATTTAAATTAATTAATTTTTTACCAAAAACAAAAAAAAGTAACGGAGAAAAATTTCCCGCGAGGAATCCCCATGAGGAATTTCACGGGATGAGGAATGCAGTGGGGAGCGGGGACAGGGATGGGGAATGACATCCCAACCCTGTCCCGCCATGTGGACATCTCTAAATAGGAATCAATTTTTTACTTTTGGTGAAAAAAAAAATCTAGAGAGCTAGCTAATTCACTCCAAAAGAAGGTAACTATATACCTTTTAACCCATGTGTAGTACAAGGAATTGGAGTTGGTTAACTTTTTGACTTAGGAGTTTGTGGACCTTACAATAAAAAATATCATTTAATGTCTTTATTTTTTTTCTTTTTTATTAAAATAAAAACCTACCTTACATGGGACTCTTTTTAGAGGATGCACGGTCTTCAGGTTTACTTCTCCATTTGGATGAGATCTTTGCAGATGAATAGTTGTTAGAAAGGCATCCTTCTAGATGAATAGAACAAAGAAAATGTTCATCCTCTTCATCCTCAAGCTTGAACTCATAATAGTTTATGATAAACACGGTTGATCATGTAGTTAACTAGTATTTGCAACAATTTCACCTTTTATGATGTAAATAATTACCCTAATCCACAATGGTATACTCCTTCATATCCTATTAGAGTTTTATAGGCTTTTGGCTTCTATATCGGTTTTTTACCCTTATTTGTACACTGGTCCAGTTTGGGATTTTTGTAGCTTTTAAAATAATTATTGGCAACTATATAAGAAATTAAAATAATGTTTGATAAATTTTGGCTTTTAAATTAGAAAAATCTAGTTACGATGTTTAGTAAATTAATATTCAACTAGTGATATTTTAATTGTGGGAACCAAGGTAGTCTGGAACTTTTATTTAAATATTGTAATTTGGAAAAGTAGTAAAATAGGGTAGTTTGAAAAGTATTTAGAAATCTATGGTAGTTTTAAAATTCCGAGGTGGGAAAAAAATAAAAAAACCTCGTCAAGAGTTCAAAACTCAACCTACATAGGTCGAGTTTCAACCATCGACACCCTCTTCGTGACCTAAATAAATATTTAAATTTTTTGAGGGTTCAAAACTCAACCTACACGGGTCGAGATTTCAACCCTCGAAAACCATCGCCTTGTCACTTCGTTCCTGTTGGTGTCGGTTTCCCATGCTTTACCGCATGTCAGCGCCTGCCGCATGCCAGCGGTGATCGAACATTTCCCATGCCTTGCCGCATGCCAACCTTGATTGAATCTGGTAGCTTCATCCGTGGGTCGAGTTTTGAACACTCGACCTATGGGTTTTAAAACTCTTCTCTACCCATTTTTTCAGATCACAAGTTTTTTGCTTCCTTTCTGTCGTTCTTCGTGGTCTCTTTCCCTTCGCATTTCTTGTTGTCGTTCTCTTCTTCTATTATCTCTTGCCTTCGGCCTTATGCATCACAAGTTTAGATCCTTTGTCCCCATACTTCACCTTTATATGATCACAAACTATATAGGTTTAATTCACTCTACTAAATTTCTACTTTTTAAGAATGATTATAAATTTTGTTTATGTTCTTATATTATTATTATTATTTTTATAGTTTTTATTGCTGTTCGAGAAACAAAGATTCAAAAAGAGGTGTATGTTCGATCAACTATATTACTATTCTTTTATTAAAACTATAAGTTATAGGTTCTAATATTATTTTATACTAGCCGGATAACAAATAACAAAAAAAAAAAAAAAAAAAAAAAAAAAAAAAAAAAAGTGAAGATTGTCACTTTGAAGGGAAAAAAGAACTACTATTGAATTTGTGAGTTGAACTACTTTTATTTATTACTAGTTTTTTGTTTTTAATATTTGTTTATGCTAAATATATCATTTTAATTCCTTATATATTGATGTTAATAATTTTTTTAATATTAGTTATCATATTTATGTTAGTCTACCATGTTAATGTTAGTCTACCATGTTAATATTTTAGATCTACCATGTTAGTCTCAATTCAATAATAGTTTTTTTAATAGTCTGAATTCACTAATATTGATATAATAATGTTAGTAGTTTATTTATTTATTTATATTATGTTAGATCTACCATGTTAATATTTTCTTTTGCATTTTAAATAATATTAATGTTAAAGGGTTTTTAGAGTTTATTGTTGTCTCGTACAATATGTCTTTTTTTTTTTTTTTTTCTAATTCTAGTTTCCTCTACATTTTTTGTTTATTTATTTTTTAATAGAAAAAGAAGTAACCTTGTTTATTTTTCGTTTTTTATATGATATTCTATCTTTTAGTGTTTTTTTTTGTTATTGTTTTTTTAGTTAAAAAGTTTAGTATTTTGTTTGTTTTTAATAAAAAAAGGTTACTAATTTAATGACTTTTTTATATTTCTTTTATACTATTTGATGTTTTTTATTTAACTTTGGCCGCCATTATATTTTTTATTTAAACATCTCTATGTTATGGAGAGAATTTAATGCGAACGACCTTAGCACATACAAGTTATTTTTCAGTTTTGCTATACAGATCTCAACTCCATCTTTATGAATAAACACTTTATCCACATTAAAATCAAGAGTATATTTACACTGCAACAAACACTTTACAGAAATTAAGTTCATTTTCAGCTCAGGAACTACAAATACATCTTGTAAAATAAGAAATTTCTTTTGTAAAGTCAACTAGACTCCTCCCACTGCCACAATTGAGACGACGTGTCCAGTGCCTACTCGCATCGTCATCTTCCCTTGTCAACCGGTACTAGACGCCTATTCCGCTGATGATAGGTGGTGGGTTAATACGCGCTTTCCCCTTCCTCTTACCACCCTTCTTCTTCTTCCACTTTCCAGTGTTAGAAGTAGAAGGTGCAGACTTAGTCCCAAAAGTCGAATCTCGATGGAACTGCGTTGAAGAGGAGGCAAAATTTGCCTCCCCTCCCCTCCTCTCCTTACTTTTCAGTAAGGGTTGATATGTCTACAACTCGTTGAGGAGAGTTGTAAGGGTATAATCCACTTTGTTAAGAATCACATTGCTAACAAAGTGTAGGAAGCTTTCTGGCAATGAATGCAGGGTAATGCTAACCTATTGCCCTCATCGCTCCTAAACTCATTCATCTCCGCCACATTGAAGTTGACTATCATGTTAAGCATGTGTTCACGAATATAAGTGTCTTCCTCCATTTTGGAGTTGAAGATGTGTTTAAGAGCCTCATGCTTGAGCTGTCCAGACGGTTGTCCGAACATCCCCTGCAGGGACTCCATGATCTTATGCACTGAGACCATGGGCTCATTCTTCTTGGCCAACACGTCGTTAAGATTGGCTAAGTTATAGGCTCGGGCCTTCTCGTTCACCCGTGTCCAGCGCTCATAAGCCTCTTGAACATTTCGAGCGACGTTAAGAGGTGGAATAGGAGGGTGCTCCTTCATAAGAACGAACATGAGATCCTCGATGATAAGTATATTTGTGATCATATGTTTCCAACTAGCATAATTTTTGCTAGTTAGTTTGTTAGCGCTAAGTAGAATAATTGTAGCTGTAGCCATTTTAAAATTGTTGCTGAAAAACAAACAAACTTTTATAAGTCTTTGCTAAACCACATTTTAACACCATTTTTAGTTTTAGAAAAATAGTTACCAAGTACCCTAAGTGATAAGACTTCTATTTCGCAATGATGCCCCAGCGAGGCAGGACAAACGTCACTGATGGGGTGATAGATGGCCCTTCACTGGGATGAGATACTCTCAACCATTAGGCAGAACCAACTCTTGGAACTGTACCTAACAACCACCATTCGTTCGGTCAAGAACTATTAACTGTTAACAATTTTGCCTAAGTGTAACCCCTCGTTTTCGACCACAGAGTCTCGCCCTAATGTGCCCACCGTAGGGAAAAAGCATATTATGACAAGATACTAAGTAACCTTATCCTATACAGAAGATCAAATAAAGAAATGTGTAAAACTGCCATCTTATAAAGGGACACTCCCAAGGTGCCTCAAGGCGATGCACAAAAACTTTATTCAACCTAATGAGAGAGACCGTGAGATATGTTGTCGCACGTCCCGCTCCCACTTAATATGAACATTCTCTCCATCCACCTTGATATTGACCTACCCAAACACCATCCTTTAAGGGAACACTCCCAGGGTGCCACGAGGCCGAGGATTAATTTCACTGTGGACAAATAAAAGGGAGAAAAGCGAGAGGTTTTAAATGAAGCATTAGATGGCCCCAAGTAACCTCATGAATGTTCTACCTAGGGGTTCATTAACTTAGACCATCTAGCTACTGATTTTAATCTAAGTCAGTTTAATCCGCTAAAAACAACTATTGTCTTTGAAATTAAACAAGTTCAAGTAGTCACATTAAACTCTTTAATGGGCTGTCCTTAACCTTGCATGCATGCATCAAATCTATCTAATTCACCTTTCCAAGTAGGTTTCCAGGTAGGGGTATTCCATTTCCGCCACCTTAAATATCCCAGCCTAGACAGAACCTGCCTTAGACAAAAGTTCCCTTATAGATAGATTTGCTACGCTTTAATCTTTTACTAGTCAATTTAATCCTATTAAACTGATTAAAAGATTAAAGCCTAAGGTTGCTAATCTCATTAGAATCGTGATCTAGGGTCTATCGCCACCAAATTTTAAAACATTTTTAAAACCATGATTCAAACCTAAGTTGGCATGCATGTCTTTCTTATAGATTTTAGTTCTAATTTCCTTATAACCTTTATAAAAGAAACAACTAAAACCACATTGCCACACAACTAGGTATTTATAATACTTGTAAATTTAACCTATGTGTCATGCTTCATGCAATGTCTGTTCATTACTATACATAACTTTTATATACAAGTAATGGACCAAGCAAACATGCTCCATACACCCTTATACTATAACACTTATAATATAAAGATGATGCATGTCAATATTTTATGCATGCATAAATATAACTCTTATATTATATGATGCATGAGCATGATCTTACATAATTTAAATCATGCTTCTCTTAATCATAACACTTATAATAAAGAGATGATGCATGACCAAAGCATAACCTAAGGTGGGATTTCTTCTATATGACATACCATATGACATATAAATAAACATACATCCTATGTACATTCACAAAGATTAATGGACCGGGATGAATCACCTCAAAACCGGAAATAAAAACTCTATCTATTAACATCGAGCAAACCAGTTCACAAGCGAATTGGGTCTTAAACCGCCGGGCGAAGCTCCCATCGTTTAGTAAACGCGGCCAGGTATACGATCGTTTAGATACGATTGAGTACCAATAACTATGCGATGAAGCTTGAGGTACCCGATCGTTTAGTGCACAAGACAAAAAACACATGAGTTCTAAATGATCGTTTAGACGACAACGTAGCTGCGAAGCCCGATCGTCTAGATGATCACTTTACAAGTGATAAATAAACGAATTACTCCGCGATTGTGTAGTCAGTAACTAAGCGATGAAGCTTGCTGAGCTACATGATCATCTAGTGCGCGCGCGTCAACCTGCTTTCGAGTATCCCATACTCTAGGATCGTTTACCTCATCGTTTACATGACCCGATCAATGTTTGGTCGTCTTCATCCTTGAAGAATAGCAACTCTTGCCTTGAAGCTTCTTCACGAACGACTCACAGACTCAAACAACTTTGAAATTACAGACTCGATAGCAAGTTAATATGCCAAAAAACGAAAGGGCCCTTACAATTAACTTTAACTGTAAAAGAATTTAAACAACCAGAGTCTTCATCCTAGAAACTCCATTAATCCCACATCCACAAACTATTTAACGCTTAAACAGAGAGCTAACATGCTTTTACCCACCGAGAAAGTAAATGTTATTCTTTGCATCAATGAATTTGGAATATCAGAACCTGACTCTGATACCAATTGAAGGAACTCTTATCAAAGAGTACCTCTGAGCGGAAGTGAGATTGTTCCAAACTCATTGTGACAAAATTCACACATTCGCAATCAAATAGAATAGATATGCAATATTCAACAAATTACCGGCATGCTTTGAAACTTAAATAACAAGAGAACAAGTAACGTACCAGTTGAAAAACCCTTCTTCACAGAAAATCTCGTACTCTTCAAGGACTCCTCCTCTCGCTCTCGCTGAGAATGTCCAAGTAATCGTCCACCAAAACTTGGTCATCTACCCACGAACGAACTCCACGAACACAATAACGGGGAGGACACCACCATTTAAAACCTTCGGTATTCTCGGTGTGAGAATCCAGGAGGTGTGGGCTCTGTTGGATTTGGCAGAGTGAAGGAGGAAGAGAAGATCGTATACCATGACCAAGCAAGTGGGAGAAGACTGATGTCTATCGTATAGACGATGCTTGATCATTTAGGAAGTGGTACATGATCGTTTAGTAAATAGGCCACGATCGTATAGACGATCGTTTAGTAAACGCTTGAGCGCGCGATCGTTTAGCAAATCCTATGTGATCGTTTAGAAGAATGTACGCGTGTATATGATCGTGTAGAAACTTTGAGCTATTGTATAGGCTCTCGGTTGCTATGCGATAGGCAGTATACACTATACGTGAGCAAAATTGGGCTGAATCTCGCTGGTAAGGTGAGTATCGCTAGAATGAAAGTTTGCTAGGAAAAGCTTGATCTCACTCATGAGGATCTTGCTCATGAGGAAGATCTCACTCATGAGGATCAATTCACTCATGATGATTATCTCGCTAGCAATGCTGTCTTTTTTTATGAAAGTTCCATTAGTAAATGAACTATTTGAGGTATTTTGCTAAGAATTCTAAGTAGACTGATCTTTTTGCAAAATGAAAATGATTTTCATTTTATTCTTCAGTTATGAAAATTGAATCTAACCTCCCACTATCACACGGTTACGGAGAAAATGCTGGCACAATTATCCTATAATTGTCCATAAATAATAAATATAATCATATTATATTCATAACCCATGGTTTAATATCACATCAAATGCAACATATGAACCATAGTCATTTCTCCTCCACTAGATATAAATCATATTTATATCATTTTGCTCCAAATAATGTATCTCATGCATAATGTCAATCATATCATATATAATTGAGCTCCCTCTTGTCAATTTGAACACTTCAAACTGACCCAAAAACTGATTCTCAACTTGAATCCATTGAGCTACCAAGGGGACCTTATGAACCTATGGCTCGAAGCTCCAACGGTATGTGAATAGCTGACTAAACTCTTTAGCCATGAGATCCACCATCCGTTAACTGCCAGACATTTCACTTAAGACCGACAGCTGTACTCTTCATACCACAGATATATTTCTGTGTCCATCGGATATAACCAATCAACAGTACGATAACCTTTCACAGATGCTTGTTAGTACAGCTGGGCCAATTTACCGTTTTTCCCCTGTAGTTACATCTAACTCCTTAAGTACCACTGATTCCTTTAATGAACAATGTAACATAGTCTTACTATGAGTGGACACCTCTCGAGCCATGAGAAGGTGTGTGGTGGCACATTGTTCAAGCCTCGGAATCAACCCTTAAGGGAGCAATCTATCTACTTACCCCCTACTTCGGGGAAGGAGTGAATTTCATCTTGTGTAGCTGAGTTCCCAGCTCCCAAATCAAACGAATCCCCAAAGTAGTAGGTTTGAGTCAGCGATCTGGCCACTCGCACCCATGCAAATCAAAGGATCGCCCTCAAAGGCAGGAGTTCCCAACTCACTCAGGATTGAGGTCATGTTAACTATGGTCATCCTAGTGAAGTGAAGTCTCTATCGTAAACGACGTTATATAACGAGACTATAACACTTCGTGGTCCGATCTTATACAAACTCTTTGTATAGGACGTTCCTACTTGCATGTCCCCACATGAATGATCAGGATCAGACCATTTGTAGCAAGTCACAACACTTGTAACTATTCTACAAAGTGGGCCACATCTGTAGCGTTACCAGGATAAGGTTTCCCTCATATATCCATATACTACAAACCATTTTAGTTATCACTTAAGACATGATCCACCTGTATGTCTTCACATACATGCTTAAGTTACAAACGACAACTAGAGATCTTAGTTTATTGGTTTGTGGTAAAGTAAATAAAACATCAAATGTTCATAGACAAAAGTGAAAAAAATATCATATATTATACATCACAAGCGTTTGTTCAAAACTGTGCTTACAAACTATAAGACACGAGAGTTTAGGGCACCATCCCCAACATGAACAACAGTAGATTCCATGATATTGCAAATGATCTCAACTAGGTTCTTGCTATATGTAGTAACAACGAGAGTTATATGGAGGAGATATATTATATGTACGATATACCTATTGTTCCTTCCCCAGTTCCTAGATGTAGGGGACCTGTTCGAGAAGAAGAAGATGAGTTTTATGAGGTTGCCCACAATGTGGAAGAATTACCCCCTATGATGCAGGCGCAGAGCCAAACTGATTATGTTAGTCCGATGATGATGATGTCAACATTTGGTTCAGGATATTATGATTGGGCTAGTGCATCATCTTCATACGTGCATGGATATGGCCGCGACCGTAGAGAGCATAATGAATATTTATACTATGAAGCGCCTGCAGAAGTACCAGAGCAACATCAAGAGGAACCAGAGCAACATCAAGTTCGAAATCGACGACGTCCACCTTGTGGGATACATTGATTTTTTTAATTATTTTTAAATGAATGAGATAATAGTTGTATTAATATGAATGTTTTAATTTATATTTTAATATTTTTAAATTATGGAAGAAAACGTGAATGTGATATTAATTTTTATGATATTTCTTACAGTTAAGTTAAGGATTGAAGGTAATATATTATTATTAAGAATTACGAAAATGGTAGTTGAAAATAATAACAAAAGGAGATCGAATATAATAAATAATAAAAAGAAAAAGGGAGGTCGAATATTAAAATAATAAAATGAAAGAGAATAAAAAAGTCGAGTGTTCAACACTCGACTTACCCTTGTCAAGTTTTGAACACTCGACTTCCTTTGAGTTTTGAAAACTCGACATACGGAAAAAAAAAAACGACAATATTTCTAAATTCTTTTGATGATCTTTTTAATATAGAACTTGTTTCTATGGAGAGTTCTCTCTTTCGAGATAGATTTGGCATGAATATCTATCTCATTACATCATATAATATCTTAATTAATTGAATTATGTTTAAGTTGAGGTTTATCTAGATTAATTATTAGAATACATACCGTGTAAAGTGAATATTCCTGTTATATAAAGTCTTGTGACGATCGTAATGTCATCTTTTCATTTTAACATGAGGTTGGAGTATAAGGCATTGATATTCCATTCAAAACAAGTGGATGATTTTTTATTTTATTTTATTTATTTATTTAATTTGACAAGCCATTCAAAAAAGGTAATAAGGAATATTTTACTTTTAGAATTGCACAGGGGTGATTGTATGATTTTGGCACATGTTTGTTATCCTATTAAGCAAGTGCTTATTAAAGGTAGCCTATAGGTAAAAATTAAAGAGGGGAAATAAAGGCAACCTGATGAAATAATTTGATGTGCCATGTAAGAGAATATGTTATAAACCCATCAAAGTATTATGCCTTATGCTTCCTTATTTATTTTTCATGTCATGGTTGTGTCTCTCATCGGTTTTATTAAGCTTTAATTTTGAAGGTTCATTTAGTAATCATTTGATTTTTTTTTTTTAATTTTTAAAAGGTCAGCCAATTAACACTCATTTCACTTTTAAATCCACGACTTTGTTATATACTTTCGACCATTGCTTTTAAAAATATTTGTAACTAAAAAAATAACTTTTAAGAATTTATTTTTATTTTTTAAGTTTAAATAAGAATTCAACTCTTTTACTTAAGAAAGATGAAAATCATTATCAAACATGTTGAAGTGATCGTAATTAAAATTCATGTTAAGAAAACCAACAAAACTTTTTAAATTTTAAAAACTAAACAAAACTACTGAATTATAATAAGTATGAGATATAGATTAGAATAGTAGACAGCTTACGTCTTGTTTCATAACACTTTCGTCTTTCGTTTTTTATTTTTGAAATTTATGTTTGTTTTTCTATAGAAGTAGTATTTAGGGCAAATATCAATTTATACTTATGAACTTTTGGGTTGTATCAATTTAAACTCTGAACTTTAGAAGTTGTATCAATTTAGACCTTAAACTAATAGTTGTGTTAGTTTAAACCTTGAACTTTTATAAGTGTATCAATTTAAACCATCTATTATGTTTTATTTGGGCAAACATCATCTAAGAGTTGTAATTTTATCAATTAAATTTCTAAACTATATAAGCAAATCAATTTAAACTCTCAATTAAGATTCATTAGAAAATTTTTGGTTCAAATTATAATCATCAATTTTGTTAAATCAATATTTGTAGAAGTTTACACACACATAAATTTATGCATTGGCAATTTTCACATATAACCCAAATAAAAGTTCATTCACTTATAACAATTTATAAGTTTAATTGAAAAATTAAGGGTCTGCTTGGTAGAGAATCCAGATTCTGTTTTTCTATAGAAGTAGTATTTAGGGCAAAAATCAATCCAGATTCACTGAATTCACCAAATATGTGTTTGACAGACAACTCGAATTTCGTTTTTGAAAACTGTTTTTGGATTCTTTGATCCAAATAGTGCAAATTCTGAAAACAACATTTTTATGTTTTAATTGTATCTAGATTTTAAATTTAAAATTTAATGCAAAATTATATTAAATAAAGAAAAAAAATTTATATACACAATATGTTTGGTTATAAATTTAATTCAAATTTTAAAAATATAATATGTATGATGTAATGTATTATAATTTATATAACATTACAAAATAATAATTATATAATTTTTTAAAACATAAATCATATTAAAAATAAATTCATAATAGTTTATTGTCAACTAAATATTAGTGGATAACTACAACTAGCTTTATGATTTATAAATATATAATATCAAACCATTGTTCAAATTATAATTCAATTTCTAAATTTGCTACCAAACACATATATGAAAACATGAAATACACCTCTGTTTTCATTGAATCTCTTATTTTCAAATTTATGTTTTCAAATTCTCTATCAAACAGACCCTAATATTTGTTGTGATATTTTTGAAACTAAATATGAAGGAATGCATGGATTGATACACTTGTGAAAGTTCAAGATTTGAATTGATATCTTTATGAAAGTTCAATGTTTAAGTTGATATAAATATTAGTTTGGAGTTTAAATTGATACAACTTTTGAAATTTAAGATTTAAATTGATACAATTATTACTTTAGATTTTAAATTGATTCGATTCCCATTGAATGAGAAATTTTGACTAATCATAAGTTGTCACATCATCGCAATGAAAGTCGAAGGGCATTATGAAAATTATAAATTGGATCGGACCAAGTAATTAAAGTTTCTCAGACCCAATTCAGTTCAAGCCAATGGTAAAAATTTGGAATGAAGAAAAGACTGGGTCTAAGCTCAAACTTTAGCCCAAACCCAAAGGATAGTTACGCCTAAGCCTAATAGCCCAAAATTAAATGGTCCCTAGCCCACTTACAGCCCATGAAAATCCTTTATGAATAAAGGCCTTACCTCTTCATTTGAGAAGGGTGGAAAGCATTGAGAACAAAGTGCTGAAACTCTGAAGACCTGAAAATTAAAGTCCTGAAGATTTCAAGACTTTGAAGCTTTAATCGATCTCAAGATTACAAACTTTTGTCCTGCCTCGCTGGAGCATCATTACAAAATAGATGTCTTTTCATTTACATAGGAACTATTTTGCTAAAACTAAAATTGGTGTTAAAAGTGGTAATGCATAGACTTATTAAGTTTGTTCATGTTTTTCAGCACCGATAAAATGACTACAACCACATTAGCTCTATTAAGTGCCGATAAATTGACTTGGCAAAAATTATGCTAGTTGGAAAAACATGATAAATACCATACTGATCATCGATGACCTTAGGTTCGTCCTTAGGAGGAGTGTCCTTCTATTCCGACTCAAAATGCCGCTCAAAATGTGGAAGGCATATGAGAAATGGCCACGGACAAACGAGAAGGCCTGAGCTTACATCTTGGCCAGTCTGAACGACATTTTGGCCAAGAAGCATGAACCTATGGTCTTTGCGTGTGAGATCATGGAGTCCCTGTGGGGAATGTTCAGACAACTATCTGGATAGTTCAAGCATGAAACTCTAAAATGCATCTTCAACTCTAAAATGGAAGAGGGTACATCTATTCGAGAATATGTTTTGAACATGATGGTCCACTTCAATATGGTGAAGATGAATGGGTCATGCATCGATGAGGGTAGTCAGGTTAGCATAATTCTAAGATGAATGGGTCATGCATCGATGAGGGTAGTCAGGTTAGCATAATTCTACACTCATTGCCAAATAGCTTCCTACACTTTGTCAACAATGCTGTACTGAACAAAGTTGACTACATCCTTACAACTCTCCTCAACGAGTTACAGACATTCCAATCCTTGCTGAAAAGTAAGGAGAAGAAGGTTGGTGAGGCAAATGTTGCTTCATCTTCAAAGAAGTTCCATTGAGTTTCGACCTCAGGAACTAAGTCTGCACCTTTTACTTCTAACACTTCTAAGTGGAAGAAGAAGAAGGGTGGTAAGGGGAAAGGGAAGACACCTGCTAACCCACAACCGGTTGCACAACGGGGAGATGACCAGTACCAGTTGAAAAAAGAAAATGTTTCCATTGCAACCAGGATGCACTGGAAGTGAAACTGTCCTAGTTGGTTGAGGGAGAAAAGAAGGCTAAGACCAAGGCAAAACAAGGTAAATATGATATACTAGTTTTGGAAACTTTTTTAGTGGAGAATGATGATTCTACCTGGATTATTGACTCTGGGGCCACTAATCATGTTTATTCTTCTTTTTAGGGGATTAGATCCTGGTGGCAGCTTGAGGCTGGTGAGATGACGATGCGAGTAGACACTGGACACGTCGTCTCAGCCGTGGTAGTGGGAGAACTTCAGTTGACTTTACATAATAAATTTATCATTTTGAATGATGCCTATGTTGTTCCCAAGTTAAAACGGAATTTAATTTATGTAAAGTATTTGATCGAATGTAAATACACTATCAACTTTTCGGTGAATAAAGTGTTTATTCTGAAAGATGGTGTTGAGATTTGTTAAGCAAAACTGGAAAATAATTTGTATGTGCTAAGGCCGTTAGCAACAAATTCCTTCCATAACATAGAGATGTTTAAAACTACAGTAACTCAAAATACACGACTTAAGGTTTCTCCTAAGGAAAATTCCCAACTTTGGCACCTTCGATTAGGGCACATCAATCTCAATAGGATTGAGAGGTTGGTGAAGAATGGACCTCTAAGCGAGTTAGAGGAAAATTCTTTACCTGTGTACGCGTCATACCTTGAAGGCAAGATGACTAAAAGACCTTTTACTGGAAAAGGTTATCGAGCCAAAGAGCCTCTAGAGTTAGTGCATTCAGACCTTTGTGGTCTGATGAATGTGCGAGCTAGGGTAGGCTACAAGTATTTCATCACTTTTACAGATGATTACTCATGGTATGGGTATGTTTATTTGATGCAACGAAAGTCAGAATCCTTTGAAAAGTTCAAAGAGTTCAAGGCTGAAGTTGAAAATGCATTGGATAAATGGATTAAAACACTTCGATCAGATCAGGGTAGAGAGTTTTTGGATCCTAAGTTTCAGAACTATATGATAGAACATGGAATGGTTTCCAATTCTCAGTGCCTAGTGCACCTCAGTAGAATGGTGTATCAGCGAGGAGAAACAGAACCTTGTTAGACATTGTTTAGTCAATGATGAGTTATACTTCCTCACCGGACTCGTTTTAGGGTTTTGCAGTGGAGACTACAGCTTATATCCTTAATTGTGTTCCTTCCAAGTGTGTTGTCAAAACACCTTTGGAGTTGTGGAATGAGCGTAAAGCTAGTTTGCGTCACTTCTGTATTTGGGGTTGCCCAGCACATGTGCTTGAGGCTAATCTTAAGAAACTGGAACCACGTTCGAGGCTGTGCCTATTTGTAGGCTACCCTAGAGGTACACGAGGGGTTAATTTTATGATCCTAAGGAAAACAAGGTATTTGTGTCGACAGATACTACCTTCCTTGAGGAGGATCATATAAGGGAGCACAATCCACATAGTAAAATCGTGTTGCGTGAAATTTCCAATGGAACTACTGAAACATCAACGAGGGTTGTTGAAGGGCCTGCTACATCAACAAGAGTTGTTGATGGAAGTTCATCTAGTAGGTCAAATCCACCTCAAGAGTTGAGGGAACCTCGACATAGTAGGAGGGTTGGGAACCCACTTGTTCGCTATATGGGTTTCACTGAAATCCTGGCTATGGTAGCCAATGGTGAGGTTAAGGATCCGTTGTCTTATTAGAAGGCAATGCCATATTGACCGGGATGAATGGGTCAAAACCATGAATATCGAGATGGAGTCTATGTATTTCAACTCAGTATGGGATCTTGTAGATCAACCTGATAGGGTTAAACCTATAGAATGTAAATGGATCTATAAGAGGAAACGGGGTGTTGATGGGAAGGTGCAAACCTTCAAGGCTAGACTTGTGGCAAAGGGTTATACCCAGGTGGAGGGAGTTGACTATGAGGAGACTTTCTCGCCAGCTGCCATGTTGAAGTCTATCCACATTCTTCTATCCACTGCCTCATATTATGACTAAGAGATATGGCAAATGGATGTCAAGATTGCATTTTTTAATGGTAATCTTGACCATTTATATGGTGCAGTTCGAGGGATTTAGAGGCCAAGGTCAAGAGCAAAAAGTTTGCAAACTGAATTGGTCCATTTATGGGCTGAAATAGGCGTCTCGATCTTAGAACATAAGGTTTGATACTGCAATAAAATCTTACTACTTTGACCAAAACGTTGATGAACCTTGTGTCTATAAGAAAATCATCAACAGTTTAGTAGTTTTCCTAGTGTTGTATGTAGACGATATCCTACTAATTGGGAATGATGTAGGTTTACTGACTTTAGTTAAGAACTGGCTAGTGACCCAATTCCAAATGAAATATTTGGGAGAGGCTCAGTTTGTTCTTGGGATTCAGATCTTTCAGGATCGAAAGAACAAAGTGCTAGCGCTGTCTCAGGCATTGTACATTGACAAGATATTGATCAAGTACTCGATGCAAAACTCCAAAAGAAGCCAACTGCCTTTTCGTCATGGAGTTACATTGTCTAAGGAACAGTGTCCTAAGACACCTCAAGAGGTTGAGGAAATGAGATGGGTCCCTATGCATCTTCCGTTGACAGTTTGATGTATACGATGTTATATACTAGACCTGACATCTGCTACGTTGTGGAGATAGTCAGTAGATATCAGTTTAATCTAGGACAGGGTCACTGGACTACAGTCAAGAACATCATCAAGTATCTTCGGAGAACGAAGGACTACATGCTCGTGTATGGATCTAAGAATTTGATCCTTACTAGATACACGGACTCTGATTTTCAGACTGATAAGGATTCTTAAAAATCCACTTCAGGATCGATGTTCACTTTTAACGAAGGGGCTGTAGTATGGTAAAGCACTAGGCAGGGGTGCATCATTGACTCTACAATGGAGGCCGAGTATGTAGCTATTGAGATTGCTGTCCTAATTCTCCCGGAGTCTCGTAGTTTGTAAACCGTTTGTACACATTGTTATTAATAAAATAAGTGTTATTTTATTTGCATTTACTCATATCCAATAAACTAAGATCCATGGCTATTTTATGTAAACTTAAGCATGTATATGAGATATACAAGTGGATCATTCCTTAAGTAATAACCTAAATGGTCTGTAGTATAAAGATAAAGGAGGGATACCTTATCCTGGTGACACTACGGATGCAGCCCTCTTTGTAGAGGTTAACAAGTATTGTACTTCAGATGGTCTGATCCTGACCGTTCATATGGAGACATGCGAGCGAGGATGTCCTATACAAAGAGTTTGTATAATATCGAACTACGAGATGATTAGTCTCTTTATATAACGCCGTTGATAATTGAGACTTACATTTCACTAAAACAACCATAGGTGACATGACCTTAATCTTGAGTGTTTTGGGAGCTCCTGTCTATTAGGGCAGTCATTTGATTAGTATGGGTGAGAGTGGCCAGATTGCCAACTCAACAAGCCTACCTTTTCGTAAATTTTTCTGATTGAGGAGCTAGGAACTCAGTTACACAAGACGGAATTCACTCCTTCCTCGAAGCAGGGGTAAGTAGATAGATTGCTCCCTTAAGGACTGATTCTGGGTCTTGAACATAGTGACCACACCCTCTCTTTAGAAGAGAGGACCTAGTCATAGTAGTACTATGACTTATTGTTCATTAGAGAAATCAGTGGTACTTAGGGAATTAGATGTAACTACAGGGGCAAAATGGAAAATTGGCCCAGCTGTACTTACAAGCGATTTGTGAAGGGTTATCACACTATTGATTGGTTGATATGGGCACAAAAATATATCTGTAGTGAGAAGAGTGCAGCTGTCGGTCTTTAGTGGAGTGTCCGGTAATTAACGAATGGTGGATCTCGTGACTAAAGAGTTTAGTCAGTTATTCACGTACTGTTGGAGCTTCAAGCTACAGGTTCATAAGGTCCCCTTGGTAGCTCAATGGGTTCAAGTTGAGAATCAGATTTTGGGGTTAGTTTGAAGTGTTCAAATTAACAAGAGAAAATTCAATTATATATGATATAATTGGTGTGATGCATGAGATACATTATTTGGAGGAATTAATGTAAATATGATTTACATTAAGTGCCATAAAATAGAAAAAGAACTATGGTTTATGTGTTTCATAAGATGAAATATTAAAACAATAAGTTATAAATATAATATGATAAGTTGATTATCATATTTATTTATAATATATTAATTATATGATAATTAATTTATTTTCTCTAATAACCGATTGAGTGGGAGGTTATTTGAAGTTTTATGGTAATCGTGAGATAAAAGAAAAATTATTTTCTTAAATTTAGAAGTTACCTGATTTGGAATGTACTCACGAAGACAAGCTATCTAGTAAAAGAGTTTTACTAAGCGATAGCGTTGAGAGACTAAATGATCGTGTAGAGTTGACTATACGATAGTCATTCAACTGACAGTTGCTACACGATCGAGCAGCAAAGTCTATGCGATAGACCAACTTCTTATCTCCCATTTACTCGATCGTCTACTCGATCGTAGACGTCCACTCTCTTCCTCAAGCCAAGGTCATACGGAGCCCACAACTTCTTGATTCTCACACCGAGAATACCAAGATAACCATTATGATAGTGTCTTTACTTAGTTTGTGAATCGAGTTGGACTCAATTGGGTTCGAGAAGCTGTTGGTTGTGTTGGTTGTGTTCGTTGTTTTCGTGTTTATTGGCTGTACCGGTTATTGCGTTCGAGTGCATTGTTGGACACTTTGGACTGATCGAGGGATTCTTGAAGAATGGTTCTTCAAAGGTACGCATACTATATCCCTTGAGTTCTTTCTAGCATTCTATAATTTCTGTATAAGCATAACCTATTAGTTTCTGTTTTAAGACTGTAATTGTTTGTGTTCATTTGAATAGAATTTGGAACAATCCCTTCCACTGCTCATGGAAATCCTCTTGTTTGATTTCCTTAAATAGCAGCTTGTGAAGTTGTTAAGGAGGCCGTTTGGCTCAGAAAGTTCCTGACTAATCTAGAAGTTGTTCCAGACATGTCTAGGTCCATCATCCTTTATAGTGATAATAGTGGTTGTGTGGCGAACTCCAGGGAGCCTAGGAGTCACAAGCGCGACAAACATATAGAGCGGAAGTATCATCTCATCCGCGAGATTGTGCATCGAGGGGACGTGATAATCACGAAGATCGCTTTAGAGTACTATGTTGATGACCCGTTTATGAAGGCTCCCACAGCTAGAATTTTTTAGAGTCACCTTCAGAGCATGGGTCTACGGGACTTCCGCTGCTTCACTAGGGCAAGTGGGAGATTTTATACTGGACTTCAGTGCCCTAGTTTATTGTTTTGTAATTTTTTTTATCTTGTACACATACTCGCTTTAGGACAAGTGGGAGATTGTTGGGGTTGATGTCCTAAATCTCGTAAGGTCCTATAGTTTGTAAACACGTGTATGAACAAACATTTGTGATGTAATAATAAGAGATATTTTCTTCACCATTGTCTATGAAATATGAGATATTTTAATTGCATTTACCACAAACCAATAAATTAAGATCCCTGGTTATCGTTGTGACTTAAGCATGTATGTGGAGACCTACAAGTAGACCATGCCTTAAATGATAACCTAAATGGTTTGTAGTATATGGATAAAGGAGGGAAACCTTATCCTGGTGACATTAGGGATATGGCCCGCTTTGTAGATGTTACAAGTATTGTGAAGTGCTACAAATGGTCTGATTCTAATTATTCATGTAGAGATATGCGAGCCGAGGTGTCCTATACAAAGGGGTTTGTATAAGAGCGGACCACAAAATGTTTAGTTTGTTATATAATGTCGTTCATGACAGAGACTTTCATTTCACTAGAATGACCATAGGTAACATAACCTTAATCTTGAGTGAGATGGGAACTCCTGCCTCTGAGGGTAGTCTTTTTATTTGCATGGGTGCGAGTGGTCAGATTGCCGACTCAAACCTACCACTTTGGGGATATGTCTGATTAGGGAGTTGGGAACTCAACTACACAAAATGGAATTCACTCTTTCCCCAAAGCAAGGGTAAGTAGATAGATTGCTCCCTTAAGGGCTGATTTTGGGGCTTGAGCAATGTGGCGTCACATACTTTCTCATGACTCGAGAGGTATTCACTCATAGTAGGACTATGATGTATTATTCATTAGAGGAATCAGTGGTACTTAAGGAGTTAGATGTAACTATAGAGGCAAAACGGTAAATTGACCCAACTATACTTACAAGGGATCTGTGAAGGGTTATCGTACTATTGATTGGTTATATCCAATGGACACAGAAATATATCTGTAGTGAGAAGAGTGCAGCTATCAATATTTACTGGAGTGTCCGACAGTTAACAGATGGTAGATTTTGTGATTAAAGAGTTTAGTCAGTTATTCACCTACCGTTGGAGCTTCAAGCTACAAGTCCATAAGGTCTCCCTGGTAGCTCAATGGATTCAAGTTGAGAATCAGTTTTTAGGTTAGTTTGAAGTGTTCAAATTAATAAGAGAAAATTTGATTATATATGATATAATTAAATTGGTTCAATTATATGTGATATAATTGATATGATGTATGAGATATATTAATTAGAGAAATTTGATATAAATATGATTTATATTAATTAAAGGAGAAAATAACTATGGTTTAAATATTACATATGATGTGATATTAAAACTATAGGTTATAAATATAATATGATAAATTAGTTATTATATTTATTTATAATTAAAAAATTATACGATAATTGTGGTTGATTATTTTCTCCATTAACCGTGAAAGTGGGAGGTTATTTTCAGTTTTGAATAATTGAAGGATAAAATGAAAAGTGTTTTCATTTTGTAAAGAGATCGCTTCATTAGTGAACTACTAATCGTTTACTCAGGAGAGACTACACGAAAGGCCCCAGAGAGACTAAGCGATAGAGCTACATTTACTAAACGATCGTGTAAATGATCTAGAGTGATTTACTAAACGATCATGTGCTAGGGAGATTCACAAAACAATCAAGCATTCTCAGTCTATGCGATAGATGGAACCTTTTCCCGCTTGCTTGATCGTGTAGTTCGATTGTTTCCTTCCTCCATCTCTCTACCAATTTCACACAGAGCCCACACCTCTTGGATTCTCACTTCGAGAATACCAAGGTTGCCGAGTGGTTGTGTCAAGGGGTTGTTGTGCGTGGATCAAACAGTTCATGATTACTAGACGATTGACTAGGCGATCTGAACGATAGCGAGAGGTTGCTGTCCAATTCTTCACAAAAGCGAGAGATTTACAGAATAAGTGCTCTTCAAAGGCATGTCTCTCATTCCTTTTGTATTTGATTAAGAAAGCATGTTGTAATTTGTTCTAAGATGCATAACTGTTTTGTATGTTTGTGAATGCCTTTATTCTTTCACAATGAGCTTGGAAAGATCTTGCTTCCCCTTACTGGTCCTCTTGAATAAAAGTTCCTTCACATATGACTAAAGCTTTGAAACTCTGAAGAATATAACTCTCATAAAGTTTTAAGGTCGATCCTCCAAGAAGATCAACAAGCCCAAAAGGTGATCATTAAAAAAGATCAACAAGCTCAAAGGCCGATCCTTCAAGAAAATCATTAATCCTAAAGGTCGATCCTCCAAAAAGATCAATAAACCCAAAGGCCGATCATCCAAGAAGATTAACAAGTATGAAGGCTGATTATACAAGAAGATTAATAAGTCCGAAGGCTAATCCTCTAAAAAGATCAATAAGCCCAAAGGTCGATCCTTCAAAAAGATCATCAAATCCAAAGGTCGATCCTTTAAGAAGATCAACAAGCCAAAAGGCCGATCATTTAGGAACATCAACATGAAGGATCTCTTATTCAAGAGAACCAGTGAGCGGAAGCAAGATCTTTCCAAGCCCATTGTGAAAGAATAAATGCAGTCACAAACATACAAGAACAGTTATGCATTATAGAGAAAAATTATAGCATGCTTTCTTATTCAAACACAAAAGGAATCGAGTGACATACCTTTGAAGAACTCTTCTTCACGTATTCCCTTGATCTACACTGGTCAGGCATCCCAGTAAATTCTTAACGATCACGAATGCAACGAACACCCAGTGTAATCACGAATAGTCTGATCCTCGAACGGCAACCCTTGACACTACCATCGGTTACCTTATTATTCTCAGAGTGAGAATCTAGAAGGTGTGGGCTCTGTGTGAATTTGATAGAGGGAAGGAGGAAGTATATGATCGAGTAAGTGGGAGAAAGGTTTAGTCTATCGTATAGAAAGTGGGTACTCGATCGTTTAGTAAACGAGGAGCAATCATCTAGCAAACTCTCACTCTCGTCTAGTAAACTCTTGCTCAGTTGTTTAGTCTCTCGAAAGGGCTATCGTATAGCTTTCTTTCGCTTGACCGATTAGTAATGCAATAATGTAGAGATCTATTTTTAAAAAAACTGAAAACTCTTTTCATTTTTATTCTTCAATTATTAAAAACTGAAATTAACCTCCCACTTGCACGGTTAATGGAGAAAAGAAGTAACCAACTAAAATAATTATCTCATAATTGTTTTTATTATAAATAAATATAATAACTAACTTATCATATTATATTTATAACCTATAGTTTTGATATCACATCATATGTAATATTTAAACCATAGTTCTTTTCTCCTTTATTTAATATAAATCATGTTTATATCAATTCCCTAATTAATATATCTAATATATCAAATCAATTATATCACATATAATTGAACCAATTTAACTATATCATATATAATCAAATTCCCTCTTATTAATTTGAACAGTTCAAACTAACCCAAAAACTGATTTTATACTTGAATCCATTGAACTACCAAGGGGACTTTATGGACCTGTAGCTTGAAACTCCAACGGTTTGCACTTCCCATCAGCACTCAGTTTCCTCTTATATATCCATTTACAACCAATAGGTTTTACCCCATCAGGTTGATCTACAAGATCCCATACTGATTTGAAGTACATAGACTCGATCCCGAGATCCATGGCTTTAACCATTCATCACGATTAACATCCTCCATTGCTTATTTATAAGAAAACGGACCCTCAACCTCGCCATCGGCTACTATAGCCAGGATTTTAGTGA
Organism: Benincasa hispida; assembly: GCF_009727055.1. Taxonomy (NCBI): domain Eukaryota; kingdom Viridiplantae; phylum Streptophyta; class Magnoliopsida; order Cucurbitales; family Cucurbitaceae; genus Benincasa; species Benincasa hispida. The sequence goes on from NC_052349.1 coordinate 62,044,406, forward strand.
AACACATATAGCGAATAGGTAGGTTCACAACCCTCCCACTACGTCGAGGTTCCCTCAACTCTTGAGTTAGATTTGACCTACTAGATGAACTTCCATCAACAACTTTTGTTGATGTAGCAGGCCCTTCAACAACTCTTCTTGAAGTTTCAGTAGTTTCGTTGGAAAGTTCACGCAACATGATTTTACTTTGTGGATTGTGCTCTCTCATATGATCCTCCTCAAGGAAGGTAGCATTTTTCGATACAAACACCTTATTTTCCTTAGGATCATAAAAGTAACCCTCTCGTGTCCCTTTTGGGTAGCCTACAAATAAGCACAGCCTCGAATGTGGTTCTGTTTCTTAGGATTAGCCTCAAACACATGTATTGGATAACCCTAGATGCAGAAGTGACATAAACTAGCTTTACGCCCGTTCCACAACTCCAAAGGTGTTCTGGCAACACTCTTGAAAGAAACAAAGTTGAAGATATAAGCTGCAGTCTCTACTGCAAAACCTCAAAACAAGTCTGATAAGGAAGCGTAACTCATCATTAACCGAACCATGTCCAACAAGGTTCTGTTTCTCCTCTCCGATACACCATTCTGCTGAGGTATACCAGGCACTGAGAGTTGGGAAATGATTCCATGTTTTATCATATAGTTCTGGAACACGAAATCCAAAAACTCTCCACCCCGATCTAATGAAGTGTTTTAATTTGTTTATCCAATGCGTTTTTAACTTCAGCCTTGAACTCTTTGAACTTTTCAAAGGATTCTGACTTTCATTGCATCAAATAAACATACCCATACCGGGAGTAATCATCAGTAAAATTGATGAAATACTCGTAGCCTTCCTTGGCTCACACATTCAATGAACCACAAATATATGAATGCACTAACTCTAAAGGCTCTTTGGCTCGATAACTGTAACACCCCACACATTTGTTAGTAATAATGTAATTCCAGTAATTTTATTATTTGGAATTTCAGTAATTGTTATTAGTTGGAGGGAATTTTTGGAATTTTGGACTTCAAGTGTAAATGCGGGAATTTAATTGTTGGCGTGAAATTATTCAAATTGGAAATTAATGGCAGGAATTAATTTCTTTTTGAAACGGAAAGGAATTTAATAGTATAAAATGGAAAGGAATTAAATGTAATTATATTTATTTCCTTTTTTGTTTTATTATTATTATTATTGTTGTTTTTTTTTTAAAAAAAGGCCAAACCCTACCCTCCTCCAAACTGCTCTTCACTGTTGCCAGACTTTTGCGTTTGCTCGCCAGATTTGTGGGTTTCGTCGGAAAGCTTGGTTTTGGGTAAGATCTTGGTGGGTTTTATGAATTTTCTTGAATGGATCTTGATTACCAATTTGATTTTGGGTTAATTTTGATAAAACCCATTATGTTTGGGTCATAGATTCGAGTTTTAGCGGAGGTTGAAGATTGAAAGCATGTTGTACGATGTTACAAAGGTTTGATTTTGGTTTGGTAAGTTTTGGTACCTTTGGACCTTTTGGATTTAGGGTAATTATTGAAAATTTAGTTATTAAATATTGGTTTTATTTATGCTTAGATTGGACACGGACACATAAATTAAGCTTTGGAACTGATTTTGAACCAAACCACAATTTTGTTAAGCTTAATTTGGGGACCTTTGGAGGGATTATGGTCTTCCAATAGTGTTAAAGGATTCATTACTTGGATTAATTTTTTAGAATTGCGATTTGAGGTAAGTAATCTTACTACTGGAACTACCCACGGACCAGACATTTGATGTATGCTAGCATGATAGTATTCCAATAGTAAGCATGTTGTACGATAAATGTATGTTATGGCAGAATGTTAGCATGATGGACTGATAGTATAATATGATCAATGTATGTTCTGGTACGAGATCTGAAAGATTTGTTTGTGCATATAGACACTTGAATGCTAGCATGTGATGGTATATGATTCCATATGGTTGTATTTGATCTGATGATTTTGAGGTATATGTGTATGTTGTAGAGCCATGATGTTGAGGTATATATGTATGTCATAGATTCATATAGTGATAATTATGATGTTGAGACTGTGCAAGTGTTCTTACTGATTAGTTAGATGTCCATTAAATTTTGTGTTTTCGTCGGGATTCACCAGTTTGTGTTTCCTTCGGGATTCACCAGTTTGTGTCTCCTTCGGGATTCACCAGTTTGTGTCTCTTTTGGGATTTACCAGTTTGTGTCTCCTTCGGGATACACCAATTTGTGTCTCCTTCGGGATTCACCAGTTTGTGTCTCCTTCGAGATTCACCAGAGGTAGTGGGCATACTTAACTACAGTAGGATAGGACTTAGCCTCCTTCTTGTTTTATGCGTATCCCATGAGGACTAGAGCAGTTTATATGTTTCACCAGAGGTGGGTATCTAGAGGACATAGATGCCTAGCCTGACCACAGTAATGGGGTTACTTACTGAGTATTTTATACTCATTCTTTCTCATGTTGTTGTTTCAAGTAAAGGTAGAGATGCACCGATGATGGACAAGCGAAATTCGTGATCGAGCCACTGGGACTAGTTTTTACGCTTCCGCATCATAAGATTTTGAGTTCTTTTCATGTTTCTCTTAACTTTTAGTTTTGATGTTTAAAACTTACTTTTAAGAATCGTTTTTCAGACTTATTTATTATCCTTTATGATTTATGGGTACCCTACTATTGTTTTAGTATTTGAATTTAACGAAAGTCTTTTGAACTTACCTTATTTAATTAGTATTTATTTCACCATAACCGAGTATCATTTTGAGTTCCATGCATGCATGTATTTAGTAATGGCCTAACTTAAGTCCTAGGGGGTCGGGTCGTTATAATAACCTTTTCCAGTAAAATTTCTTTTTAATCATCTTGCCTTAAAGGCATGACTCACACACAGGAAAGAAATTTTCTTCTAACTCGCTTTGAAGTCTATTCTTCACCAACCTCTCAATCCTATTCAGATTGATGTGCCCTAATCGAAGGTGTCAAAGTTGGGCATTTTCTTTAGGAGAAACCTTAAATCATTTATTTTGAGTTACAACAGTTTTAAATATCTCTATGTTATGGAGGGAATTTTTTGCTAATGGTCTTAGCACATACAAATTATTTTCCAGTTTTGCTGAACAAATCTCAACACCATCTTTCAAAATAGACACTTTATTCACCGAAAAGTTGAGAGTATATTTACATTCAATCAGACACTTTACAGAAATTAAGTTCTGCTTTAACTCGGGAACAACATATACATCATTCAAAATGATAAATTTATTATGTAAAGTTAACTGGAGCCCTCCCACTGTCACAGCTGAGACGACATGCCTAGTGCTTACTCGCATCGTCATCTCACCAGCCTCAAGCTGTCGCCAGGATCTAATCCCCTGAAAAGACGAACAAATATGATTAGTGGCCTTAGAGTCTATAATCCAGGCAGAATCATGATTCTCCACTAAACAAGTTTCAAAAACTAGTAAATCATATTTATTTTGTTTTACCTTGACTTTAGCCTTCTTCTTCTCCTTCAACCAGCAAGAACAGTTTCGCTTCCAGTGCTCATCCTAGTTGCAATGGAAACATTTTTCTTTTTCAACTGGCACTGGTCGCCTACCCTATTGTGCGGCAGGTCATGGGTTAGCTGGTGCCTTCTCTTTCCTTTTACCACCTTTCTTCTTCTTCCACTTGATAATGTTAGAAGTATAAGGTGCAGACTTAGTTCCTGAGGTCGAACCTCGATAAAACTTTTTAGATGATGAAGCAACACTTGCCTCACCAACCTTTTTCTCCTTGCTTTTCAGCAAGGATTGGAATATCTGCGACTCATTGAGGAGAGTTGTAAAGGAATAATCAACTTTGTTTAGCACATCATTGCTGACAAAATGCAAGAAGCTTTCTGGCAACGTTTGCAGAATTATGCTAACCTGGCTGCCCACCGATGTTGGCCCCATTCATCTCCGCCCCATTGAAGTGGACCATCATGTTCAGAATGTGTTCTCAAACAGATGTACCCTTCTCCATTTTGGAGCTGAAGATGCATTTCAGAGCTTCACGCGCAGAGACCATAGGCTCATGCTTCTTGGCCAAAACGTCGTTCAGACTGGCCAAATAAGCTCAGGCCTTCTCGTTTGTCTGTGTCCATTTCTCATATGCCTCCCGAACATTTCGAACGATGGTCTGAGTTGGAATAGGAGGACACTCCTCCGTAAGGACGAATCTCAGGTCATCGATGATAAGAATGGTATTAATCGTGTTTTTCCAACTAGCGTAGTTTTTGCCAGTCAATTTTGTCGGCACTTAATAGAGCTAACGTGATTATTGCCATTTTAAAGTTGCTGAAAAAATGAACAAACTTAATAAGTCTATGCATTACGACTTTTAATACCAATTTTAGTTTTAATAAAATAGTTCTAATGTACCTTAAGTTAAAAGACATCTATTTTGCAATGATGCCCCAGCAAGGCAGGATAAAAGTCACGGGTGGGGTGATCAAGTGCTCCTTCACTGGGATGAGACATTTTCAACCATTAGACAGAAACAACTCTTGTAACTAACTCTAACAGTCACCATTTTTCGATCCAAAGCTGTTAACCTTTAACAATTCTGCGTAAGTGTAACCCCTCATTTTAGGCCCTAGAGTCCCGCCCTAATGTGCCCACCGTAGGGAAAAAGCAGATTAGGACAAAGAATAAAGCGACCTTATCCTATACAGGAGATCAGATAAAGAGTCGTGCAAAACTACCATCCTTTAAGGGACATTCCCAAGGTGCCTCGAGGCGATGTATAAAACGTTATCCAACCAAATGAGAGAGACTATGGGATATGTTGTCACACATCCCGTTCCCACTTACTATGAACATTCTCTCCATTCACCTTGGTATTGACCTACCCAAACACCATCCTTTAGGGGGACACTCCCAGGGTACCTCGAGACCGAGGATAGATCTCACGGTGTGAACATTAGGGAGAAACGTGAAGAGGTTTAAGTGAAGTATCAAATACCCCAAGTATCTCCCATTAAATGTTCTACCTAAAGAATCATTAACTTAGACAATCCGATTACTTATTTTATCTAAGTGTGAGTTTAATTTGCTAAAAAAAACTCTTGATTTTTATAATTATACAAGTTCAAATCAAGTCCCATTAAACACTTTAATGGACAATTATCAAATTTTCATGCATGCGAAAAACCTATCTAATTCATCTTTCCTGGTAGGTTCCCAGGTAGGGGTCTTCCATTTTCACCAGCTTAAGTACCCCAACCTAGACAAAACTCGCCTTAGACAAAAGGTCCCTTATTGATAGATTTGGTACATATTTAATCTTTTATTAATCAATTTAATCCTATTAAACTGATTAAAATATTAACTTAGGTTTCTAATCTCATTAGAACCGTGATCTTAGGTCTATCTCCATCAAATTTGAAAACTCTTTTAAAACATGATACAAGCCTAAGTTTGCATGCATGTCTTTCTTATTGATTTTAGTTCTAATTTTCATTATAACTCTTATAAAAAGGAAACAACCAAAATCATCCAGATTGCTAAGCTAGACTAGGTATTTATAACTCTTATAAATTTAACCTATGTGTCATGCTTCATGCAATGCCCATCCATTACTATATATAACTCTTATATAAAGAAGTAATGAACTAAGCATACATGCTCCCATACACTCTTATACTATAACATTTATGATATAAAGATGATGCATGAATATGCTTAATGCATGCACAAATATAACTTTTATATTATATGATGCATGAGCATGCTTTAAAGTAATTTAATCATGCAAACTACTATATCATAACTCTTACGATATAGAGATGATGCGTGATAAATACATAACCTATGGTGGGATTTAAAACTATATGGCATACTATATGACATATAATTTAAACATACATCTCATGTACATTCACCAAAATTAATGGATCGGGATGATTAGCCCCAAAAATCAAAAATAAAAAACTATCTATTATATAAACCATCGAGTAAACTGGTTCAAACAGGCAAACCGGGTCTTGAACCACCCGGGCAAGCGTCGCTTCCTCACCGTGTAGCTTTTCCTTGTAATCGTCTAGTGGTCGAGTAACCACGATCATGTAGCAACGATCGAGTGCCTTTGACTATGCGATGAAACATGAGGGCCACTCGATCGTGCAGCGCACTGAGTATAAATCTAAGCCTAAACGATCATGTAGACGAAAACTATGCAGGAAGCATGATCGTCTAGACGATCGAGGAGCAAGCGTCATGGAACATTTACCGAGTGGTCGTGTAGCCAGTGACTGTACAATGAAACATGCTGACCTACACGATCGTTTAGTGCGCGCGCCTATCATGAAACGAGTATCCCATACTCAAAGATTGTTTACCCTCATCGTTTACGCGCCTCTGCATCTGGCATTGGGTAGACCTAACCAATGCAAACCGATTGAGTAAACATTTTACTCGTTCATTTAGCATCAACCATACAATCATTTAGTAAATGTTACACGATCGAGTTAGAACTTTTCTACTCGATCGTTTAGCCTGGGCTACACGATCTGACCAACTCTTGGTCTTCTTCTTCCTCGAAGTAAACTGCATCTCTATGCCTTGAAGCTTCATCACGAGCGACTCTTATAGACTCAAACTCTTTGAATTACAGACTCGATAGCAAGTTAATATGCCCAAAAACATAGGGGCCCTTACAATTAAATTTGAAATGTAAAAGAAAGCAATAACCAGAGGTAATCATCCCAGAAACTCCATTAATCCACATCCACAAATACATTTAACACTTAAATATAATGTAGACATGCTTACAACCTACCAAGAATGTAAAGGCAATTCAATACATCAATGGATTTGGAATATCAGAACAACTTGACTCTGATACCAATTGAAGGATCTCTTATACAAGAAAATCAGTGAGGGGAAGCAAGATCTTTCCAAGCCCATTGTGAAAGAATAAATGCATTCACAAACATACAAGAAGAGTTATGCATTATAGAGAAAAATTACAGCATGCTTTCTTATTCAAACACAAAAGGAATCAAGTGACATACATTTGAAGAACGCTTCTTCACGTATTCCCTCGATCTACACTGGTCAGGCGTCCCAGCAAAGTCTCAACGATCACGAATGCAACGAACACCCAATGTAATCACGAACAGTCTGATCCTCGAATAGCAATCCTCGACACTATCACTCAGTTACCTTGGTAGAGGAGAGTGAGAATCTAGGAGGTGTGGGCTCAGTGTGAATTTGGTAGATTGGAGGAGGAAGTATACGATCCAGCTGAACGATTGAGTAAGTGGAAGAAAGGTTTAGTCTATCCTATAGACATGGGTACTCGATCGTTTAGTAAACGAGAAACAATCATCTATCAAACTCTCGCTCAGTCATTTAGTCTCTCGAAAGGGTTATCGTATAGCTTTCTTTCACTCGATCAATTAGTAATGCAATAATGCAGCGATCTTTTTTTTTTTTTTTTAAAAAAAAAATGAAAACTCTTTTCATTTTTATTCTTCCATTATTAAAAACTGAAATTAACCTCACACTTAACTTATCATATTATATTTATATATCACTACCCCCAATTAATGTATCTAATACATCAAATCAATTATATCACATATCATCGAACCAATTTAATTATATTATATATAATCAAATTCTTTCTTGTTAATTTGAACACTTCAAACTAACCCAAAATCTGATTCTCAACTTGAATCCATTGAGCTACCAAGGGGACCTTATTGAGTTGTAGCTTGAAGCTCCAACGATACATGAATAACTGACTAAACTCTTTAATCACGATATTCACCATTCATTAACTGTCGGGCACTCCACTAAATACTGATAGCTGCACTCTTCTCACTACAGATATATTTCTGTGTCCATTGGATATAACCAATCAACAGTACAATAACCCTTTATAGATCGCTCGTAAGTACAATTGGGTCAATTTATCGTTTTGCCCCAGTAGTTACATCTAACTCCTTAAGTATCATTGATTCCTCTAATGAATAATACATCATAATTCTACTATGAGTGAACACTTCTCGGGCCATGAAAAAGTGTGTGGCGCTACATTGTTCAAGCCTCGAAATCAACCATTAAAGGAGCAATCTTTCTACTTACCCCTGCTTCGGGGAATGAGTGAATTCCATCTTGAGTAGCTGAGTTACCAACTTCCCAATCAGACGAATCCCCAAAGTGGTAGGTTTGAGTTGTGAATCTAGCCACTCGCACCCATGCAAATCAAAGGACCGCCCTCATAGGCAGGGGTTCCCAACTCATTCAGGATTAAGGTCATGTTACTTATGGTCATCCTAGTGAAATGAAAGTCTCTGTCATGAACAACGTTTTATAACGAGACTAAACATTTCGTGGTCCAGCCTTATACAAACTCCTTTGTATAGGATACCCTCACTCGCATATCTCCACGTGAATGATCAGGATCAAACCATCTGTAGCACTTTACAACACTTGTAACATCTATAAAGCGGGTTGTATCCATAGTGTCACCAGGATAAGGTTTTCCTCATTTACCATATACTACGGACAATTTAGGTTATTACTTAAGGTATGATCCACTTGTATGTCTCCAGTACATGCTTAAGTTACAACGATAACCAGGGATCTCAGTTTATTGGTTTGTGGTTAATGCAACTAAAATATCTCATATTTCATAGACAGTAGTGAAGAAAATATCTCATATTATTACATCACAAATGTTTATTCATACACGTGTTTACAAACTATAGGACCCTACGAGATTTAGGGCATCAACCCCTACACAACAAACCCAAAGATTAAAGTTTATTTTTTCAAGAGAGAGCATAAAAGAATTATGCATAAATTGGCATGCTCGGTGGTACCTATCTACCTTTCATCTCTTTTCACACAAAATCTATCTAAGACATAATGACATTTAAAAGCAACATTTTCAAAGCATCAAGCGATTCTAACATGAAACGAATTAATCGCAATCGCTTCAAGGAGATTCAACAATCTGAAGAGCAGCTAACCTTTGAGATCACGAGGAATACATAGGAATAGGTCTCAAAACAACCAAAAGGTGGAATTATCATTAGAGAAAATTCTATACTCAACAAATATACTTCACCTTCTGAACAATCAAGTGATGAAACATTAGACGCAAATATAATGTTAGTAATGATGGTGAACATTGAAACGATTGAAAAAAGGATGGTTGAGCTTGAAAAGAAGGTTAACATGTTGATGAAGGTAATTGAAGAAAGAGATTATAAAATTGCATCTCTAAAGAATCATATCGAAAGTTGTGATGCTACTGAACTAAATAAAACTTCTATTGTCAAGGATAATGACAAAGTGAAGACAATCTTGCAAGAAAGCCAACAACAACATTCAATTTTAGTTGCTTTTTCGTCGGTCCAACAATTGCAAGATATGATTAAAAATTCTATCAGAGCTTTGTATGGTGGTCCGTCTCAAAGTTCTTTTTTGTATTATAAACCATATACAAAAGGAATTGATAATTTAACAATGCCAACCAGATACTAGCCACCTAAATTTCTACAATTTGATTGAAAGACAATCCAAAGCAACATGTTGCTCATTTCTTTGAATCATGTGAAAATGCTGGTACGCGAGGGGACGTATTGGTCGAACAATTTGTTCAAATGTTAAAATGCTTGACTGATACACTGACCTAAAGCCTGAGTCAATTGAATGCTAGGAACAACTTGAAAAAAAAGGTTTCTAAATCGCTTCTTCAGCACAAGATGAATAGTCGGTATGTTTAAACTCACCAACATCAAGTAATGAAAAGGTGAACTCGTTACTAATTACATAAATCGCTAAAAAGCTACAAGTATAGATTGTAAAGACTGTCTCACTGAACTGTCTGTCGTTGAGATGTGCATTCAAGGCATGCATTGGCGACTCTTTACATTCTTTAAGGTATAAAGCCTTATACCTTTGAAGAGTTAGAAACTCGCGCCCATGATATGAAGCTAAGTATCCCTAGCAGATGAGACAAAAATATTTAGTCTCTAATGTAAAGAAGGAAGAAAGTGATGTCGATGTGACTTTAGAAGAATCTATGATTGTCAATACGAATCCTCTTAAGTCGTTTGTCAAATAAAGAAAAAAAAAAGAGTCAAGAATATGAAATACGTCAGTTAACTTTGAAAGAAAGATAAGAAAAAGTCTATCCTTTACCTGATTCTGACATTTCTGACATGTTAGAACAACTACTGAAAACACACCTGATTCAACTTCCTGAGTTTAAACGACGAAAAGAGATGAAAAAAGTCGATGATCCAAACTACTTTGAGTATCATCGAGTCATTAGTCACCAAGTGGAAAATGCTTCGTTTTAAAAGAGCTAATTCTAAGATTAGCTCAAAAAGGAAAAATTGAGTTAAAATTTGATGAAACAACTCAATCAAATCATGTTGCAATAACAAAATATAGTTACAATCAAATAAACTTTGCAAGTTCATATTATATTAATGTCAAAGAAGTCAATGATTCAAAAGAAATCGAGCAAAGAACTTCTGCCTTCGATCGTATTAAGCCTACAATTATTCGATCTCTAGTCTTCCAAAGATTGGGTATGGCCACAAGAAAAGAAGAACATCAATGTTTAACGTCCCTTTCAACTCGAACTTCAACTTTCAAAAGGGTAAGTATCTATACATCAAAGAAAGATCAACCTTTAACTTCTACTTTTGATTACTTTAAAGCGACAAACAATCAACATGAAAGAAATAAGAGAACCTTGGGGGGTCGTTTGGTTGACAGGTTTTCTGCATGAGAATTGACATAGGTATCCAATTCTCATGTTTTTTTTCACATTTTTCACCTCTTTGCCTGGGAATAAGTTATTCCGGCATTCTCATTTCCCACAGATAAAGGTTTTCTATTCCCTTTCAAAATTATGGATTTTCTTTTTTCCGCTCTCTATCTGTTTTTCATTTTACATATAATTTCACTTTGAATATAGTTAACCAATTAACCAATTAATTGATATTAATTTAAGAAAAATTATATAAATATTTATTTTAATAAACAAATAATGATATATTAAAATATTTACTTGACTTATTTTTGTAATAAAAAATTATTAAATGAATGGAATTATTTTTTTATATAAATTATTGATTTATTAACTAATAATATCTTAAATATATTTAATTAGTAAACTAGGATTAGTTAAATTTAGTTAGTATAAAACTTCATTTTCAATAATAATAGTTTATTACTTTATTTTTTTTATAATCAAGTAATTCATGGAGATTAAATTTAATTTGATAATTAATTATGAACATATAATCATCACTATTATTTATAAGAAGTTAATTATTTATTGTGATTTTTTTTTATTACTCCGTTCATTATTAATATATCTTATTTAATAAATACTTTTTAGTATTCATTATTAATATATCATATTTTTATCTCATTTTCTTCACATTTTATATAATATATTGTCCATTTAAATATATTTTCTTATATTATTTAATTAAAAGTAAAATTACTAATGAATAATAAAAATGATTAAGTGTTAGATTATAATTAGTATGACGTTCATTAAATGTATTAACTGGTTAATTTTAATTATTAAATTATTAAAATATTTATAGTTATAATTAAAATATTGAATATTTATATTTATAATTATAATCTTCAAATATTTATAATTAAAAATATTATTGATTCATAATTAATTAATTTTTCTTATTTATATATTGAATATTATTTATTCTTTAAATTATTAATCTATTATAATTATAATAAGATTTTCATGCTTAATTTCATAAATTAAACACAAACACAATTTTTGTTCACAAAATTCCCATGCACAACCAAACATACTCAACTCAATTCAAGTCCATGGTAAAAATTTGGATCGAAGAAAAGACGGGGCTCAAACCCACTTAAAACCCATGAAAATCCAAGGCCTTAAGGAGGGTGAAAAACATTGAGAACAAAGTGCTGAAGCTCTAAAGACTTCAAAATTGAAGCCTTGAAGATTTCAAGACTTTGAAGCTCTAATTGATCTCAAGATTATAACCTTCTGAAGATTGAAGAATGGAAGATTAAACCTTCACTGAATTCTAGAAGATTGATCGATCTCAAGTTTACAACTTCTTGGGGGAAGTTGGAAGAATTGAAAGCCAAAGTTCTCTGAAGATCTGAAGTTATAAAGATTTAAGCTCTGAATATCTGAAGAATATAACTCATCTCAAGCTCTAAAGACTAAAGTTTTGAAGCTCTCGTGCTTTGAAGATTGAAGCTCTAAAGCTCTTTAAGATATGAAGAATACAACTTCTCTCAAGCTCTGAAGATTTGAAGAATATAATTCTCCTAAACTATCACATCCCGCCCCAGACCACCCTCTTAGCCTAGAGAAGGGCGTGACTGCAGCAGTTATCAACTATTAGGCTGACACTTACTGCCTAACTCTTGCGGAATAACTCTGATACCAATTATAATTCATATGCAACGGGACGTCTTTAGGCCCACAATTTATTAACTTAGAAACATAATATGTTTAGAGTCATTACAACACTAGATTTACAAGTCCCAAAACCCACAAACCCTAGTCCCTATATGAGTAATAGTAACATGTGTACAATATTAACAGTAACCACCTAGCAAACGGTTACAAGTCTTTTTGTCCTTTAGTGGCAGAGCAGATAATGAGCAGTCTTCAGAGGATTTGACCGCTACCTGTAGGGGGAGGTGGGGAAACAAAAACATTTGAAAACAGTGTGAGCTTACGCCCAGTGAGTGACCGAGAAAACATAATAAATTCTCATGCATAATTTCAGAAGATAGTTTTATCTGAAATATAATTTAATGCAGCATAAACAATTTTCAAGCGCAATGTATATAAAACTATTTTAAACATAAAACAGTAAAATCATTTCTCAAATCAAAATACTGTATAATTGGTAAAATAATCCCAACACCAACTATAGTCCAGAGAGAACCCTTTTGCTCAATCTCTGACTTTATTCACCTGTGGCCACATTAGGTACTACTACTCAGATACCTTCTCCTTGTACTTTAGTATCGAGCTACTAGGATACCTTCTCCAACGTACTTCAGTATCTCGTTAGCTTGGTACCTTCTCAAACGTACTTGAGTACCAATAGATACCTTCTCCTTGTACTTCAGTATCTAGTTGGGTGGATGCCTTCTCCTTATATTTCGGCATCGCATTTTACCAAAACTATTTATAAACAACTTTTCTCTTTAAAGCATGTATAGTATAACACATATACAATATGGCTTTAAAGATGATAACGCATGCTGGATAAAATCAACATTATGTAAATAGTTTTTCAACAATATGCATGCGTTCAAATCACAATTCAAACTTGCTTAGAAACTACTTTATAAAACTAGTAGGCATGAGAATATTTTCGCAAACATGCTTTCTATAAAACGTTTGTAATCAAACCAGTTTAAAAACGTTTTAGTTCGAAAACATTTTAGCCACTCACCTCGAACTCTTAAGAACTTTTCACTCTAGTAGCTCCTCGGGTCCCTTTTTCACCCCTAGAATCCAGATTCAACTTATAACTTAGATTACTCATAGTTTCGAACCTTATTTGGAAATACTTCCTTCTACAAACTTATTCTAAAATTTCTTAGAAATCTTACCCTAAACTTTCAGCTCAGAATTCTTCGTGATTTGGCTGGAATCTCAAAATCTTCAAGACTGGCTCAGACTGATCCGACCGTCTGACCCTTTTGTCTTCTTCTCAACCTCCAGCCCAGTTCTTTTGAGCCTTTTCCTCCACCAGCCCTACTCTGAAAACTAGACTTTCAGAGCTTTCAAATGACTTTGGAATCACTCGAAACGCACGAGTAGATTGGAATATATCCTCGTCCAAAATTGACATATTCCTTTGAACCCTCACTGCCCTCTACTTTCTCTACGAAATTTATGATTTTTATGTGATTTGAAAATGAAATCCCAACTCCCTATTTATAGGCGTTCAAATTGCTCGCGGGATTGACAGCACCTACTTGGTTGTATGACCAAATTTTTAATCCTCCCTTTATCAATGTAAGCTGACTTCACCTTGGTTCAATGTGTTCTTCCCAAACGCATCCAACACAATTTCTTAGGGTTTAAGAACTTCTCTTAATCGGATACCTAAATTTTAATTGACGTTTGCCCTTACAACTTCAAGCTTTGTTTGTATTCAAATTAGGGTTTTTACATGCATAATCCACCCCAACGCGTCCAAGTACATCGCCCAGAAGCTTGCTCGGTCGTTCAATGCATAGGCGAGGCGTGGGTGTGACGTTCAAATCGGACAAAGCAAGGCTAACGCATAGGCGTTCTGCTCTTTCCGCTCTCGGCAGTGTCGCTCTCTCCACTCTTGGCAGTGTCGCTCTCTCCAACTTTCTCTCCCAATTTTCTCTCCACTCTCGCTCTCTCCAGCTTTCTCACTGGTCTTGCTCTCTCCAATCTCGCTCTCTCTCTCTCGCTCTCTCTAGCTTTCTCTCCAACTTTTCTCCATTCTCGCTCTCTCCCACTTTCTCGCTTAAAATCTTGCTCTCAATGCTCTCGCTGGTCTCGATCTCAATGATCTCGCTCTCAACGATCTCGCTGGTCTCGATCTCAATGATCTCGCTCTCAACGATCTCGCTGGTCTCGATCTCAATGATCTCGCTCTTAGCTCTGTCTCTTATACACATCTAGATGTGTATAGGCGTTCTGCTCTTTCCGCTCTCGGCAGTGTCGCTCTCTCCACTCTCGGCAGTGTCGCTCTCTCCCACTTTCTCGCTGGTCTCGCTCCTGTCTCTTATACACATCTAGATGTGTATAAGAGACAGCAAGTTAGATGCCAAGGTCAATCATCCAAGAAGATCAATAAGCACAAATGTCGATCCTCCAAGAAGATCAACAAACTCGAAGGTCGATCCTCCAAGAAGATCATCAAGTCTGAAGGCCAATCCTCCAAAAAGATCATCAAGTCTAAAGGTCGATACTCTAAGAAAATCAACAAACCCAAAGGCCGATCATCCAAGAAGATCAACAAACCCAAAGATTAAAATTTATTTTTCCAAGAGAAAGTATCATAGGATTATGCATTAGAGATTGTACTCACTATTCTAAAGAAATTAATATAAATACAAAGTTCAAATTCTACAAATTAAATTTCTTTGAAAATCTTGTATGAACAATTCCAAAGTTCAAAGATATAAATTAATATTTGTCATAATATTTATATGCTAAATTTAAAAAATAAAATAATTACCCTCAATCACGACTTCTAATTTATGCTAGTATTGGAATCAAAATTTACAAATAAAGTTGGTATTTATCAAATTTCGTATATAGGACCCACACGTAGAGTCCTACTCCCGAAGAACATAAAATATACTTACATATATGAAAACAAAAATATAAAGCATATATTTTTAGTATACTCCGGTGTGGTAAGCTTGACATTTTTTAGTATCTTCAAAAATTGAAGAGATAAAATCAAATTTCAAAACTCAAATTACCAAGTTTAGATAAAATGACCTTGCTTTAAAAAGTATTTTAAGTGGGAAAAAAAATTTAAACACTTATGGCATGGTAGGTAAGAATTGACCCTTTTTTTCTTTTTAATTTGAAACTGATAATCAATCTGTTAATGAATAAAAAAAGATTTCTTTTTATTCTTTCATATGAAGTGAAGCATTTCGAAGGACAATCCGTTGTTCCACAGTCTGAGTCTATTTACAACTAGTCAATTAAGAATTCTCAGATGTACTAGTACTAGCAAGTGCATCTTTGATGCAGTCATCGATTCTCTCGAGAGATCACAATTACCATAAGCAAACATATTAATGATGTGGTCACTGCAACCCCCTTTGTGAGGAGGCACTCCTTCTCCCAAAGTTACGGGGCTATTTTGCTGAGTTCCTTAGAGAGAGTTGTCTCGCGCCCCTAGGTATTCTCTACCTACCCACCTGTGTCGGTTTTGGGTATAGGTACCCTTTTGTTGAAGGTTATTCGAGCTTTTCAGGGGACACCTTCTTCATGATCTAAGGGTAAGGGTCCAATGTAGCCTGCGCTAAGTAGGGAGAGCTCCTCTTTGGTTCCATCTATCCAAATCAATATATCTATATGGATGTAGGTATCTATAGGGAATCATATAAAGGTGATGTGATGTTATTATTTTAGATCTAAGTAATTTAATGTAATTGAATTTCCACCCGTTTTTAACCCATTCAAGATGAACCATAGCACCAAACACATAGATTAAGTTAAATTTTTAAGGAGATTTTCAAAAATAGAAAAATAACGAAAACTATTTACACAAAATAGAAAAATTTTAATCTTCTTTGATAGTGATTGATAAAAACTTATAGAAGTTTATCATTGTTCATCAATAATACAAAATGATAGAAAGTCTATCATTGATAGATGCTGATATAAATTTATCTATATCTATCAGTGTCATTTTACTATTTTTTTTTAAATAGTTTGACAATTTTTCTATTTTTAACAACTTTTAATCTACGAACAAGGAATGATTGAGGGCTTACCACATTATTTCCTTATATGAGACAAGGAAAAAAAAACGACACACATATTCTTCAAACTCGGGCATATTTACAAAAAAAACTTGGTAAATAGACTATTTTTCAAATTTAATTCCACAGAGGTCTAAATATTTAAATTTTTAGCCTTCACAATTAGTACAATGGTAGGGATTTATGAAAATGAGTAAATTTCAAATTATGAAGCTATGTTTTCAACAACTTGCTCAACCATAAAGATGTCAGCCATCAGTTTTTTAGGCTGGTGGAACATTTATATTCATTCATAAAAAATTTATTTCAAAGGTTTCATCCTGCACTTTAGAGCCACGCTACTCATTTATAACTCTCCACACATTTGCTCAAACACTTCAATTGATATTTTTCTATAAAAATGATTCTACCATCCTCATAATAATCATACATCTTAAACTCAATGACATAAAGTTACATTTATCATCCTTGACGCGTTTACTAAAAGATGAAAGTTCCATTCTACCGCTACAGTTTGAATTAGACCCAAGCCCACATTTGGATTTGAAGACTTTGGACCCGGTTTGTGGTTAATATTACATTCTCTTCCCACCATTTTCAGCCTACCCCTCTTTTTCACCGTTTTTATTTTTTGCGATCTCATTCCAACACCGTTTTTAATATTTCATCATAATTTTGATTACATTTCAATCTCCAACCAGACCCTAATTGTTTTGTTCGTTCAACAAGTAGAGGTGAGTTATTTAAACTTTTAACCCTTTGATCGAGAGCATATATTAAGACTAGTTAAACTATGCTCAAATTGATTTTAGAAACTATTTTTCTTTTTGAATTACCATTGGTTCCTGCATTTTGCTTACGTCACTTCCAATTTATATGGTTGTGTACATCCAACATTTCATAATCAACCAAATCTTGACTCTAATTCACCCAAGTCTTCACTACGACTATCAGACAATTCAAATTCTTCATTATGTCCTATGAATATTCCAAATTCCATACATACTATTGTTGAAAGGCTCAAATCCTCTTCATATCTCTAGCACTCTCTTACAGGTCTATAACTACCAAAAACAAAAACTTGAAAACAACAGCCACAAGATCACAAGTATAGAAACAATTATCCTTACTGTGTAGATGGTTAGAAAGGAAATTAGGGTTTATTTTCCATTATTGTTTTTCTTTTTGGATATTTTCCTTTAGTGGTTTCTTGATATCTATTTATTCACCTTGTAAAAGGTTGATTATGTACTTTTATTTATTCAATAATATACAAAATTAACATGATATAGAGCATTAGGTTTTGTCTCATTGAACTTTACCCGCCAAAGCCTTGTCCGTTCTCTGCCTCCATCGACTTGATGGAGGCAGACCTATCGCCCATTAGGGGTTTTTAGTATAGTTTTTTGTCATGCCCAGACCTATGCATAGATCTATCGCACTCTACCCATCGACGTCCTGTCCTTTGTTTAGCTCGTGGCCTAGATCCGCATGCGCATAGTTCTCATCGACCATTGTGTGTCCATATCCGACCAGAGTTGTCCATCTGCCGCTGCAACTACTGCGCACCCCATCGACTGATCTTGCCATTCAGATTTGTTGAGCACTCATCCTTGATCTCCACTGCTCAAGTTTGTCGTCCATCGACCAAGTTTTTGCTGGTGCTGTCCTAACCATCTCCCATCGCTCTAGTCTCGATCCGTCACCATTCGTATCTTTCGTCGTCACCATCTTCGTTTGTGCCCTCAGTCATCAAAGTTGTGTTGCTCATGATTGTACATCATACTGCAAGGGTTGTTTATTTTCTTCCCCAGTCTAGTTCACTCTTTTCAATTCAGTTTACTCAGTCTGGTTTATTTCAACCACCCTGGTTTGGTTCATGTCATTCAGACCGATTTTGTTCAATCTATTTGGTCTGGTTTGTCCAATCTAGTTCGATTCGATTTAGTTAGACCAATTTGATCCGCTGCTTAGTTGATTTTATGTTAAGATCTTCCGAGTCTTTATTTCGTTTCAAATCGATTGCTCGACAGTTTTGTTGTAGATCACTTCATAAGGATCTTTGTTTTCGACTTAGAAGTTCTTTGCAGGTTTTGTTATCGATCTCTCTATGAGAATCTGTTTCCAGCCCAAAAGTTTGTTTTCATTCTTCGATTTGTTTCGGAAGTTATCTTTACAAACTCAAGTTGTTTGCCAATCTATCCGAATTTGAGAGAGGATGTTAAAAGGAAATTGGAATTTATTACTAATTACTATTTTCCATTATTATTTTTCTTTTTGAATATTTTCCATTTATGTATTTTTCTTTAGTGATTTCTTGATGTCTATTTGTTCACCTTATAGAAGATTGATTATGTAGTCTAATTTATTCAATAATGTATCAAATTAACCATTCCATTTCAGTTTCATCTCATCTACGAAATCCTTCTTGCTGCACCTATACTGTAGCCATGTTGAATTTAAAAGGCAAAAGAATATATCAAGCATTTATTATATTATTGTTGTGATTACTGCTCTAAGAATAAATATCCAAGTGCTGTTTAAAGCCAAGCATTCTTATACGTGTTTGTTACCTATCTAAAATCAAGTCAGCAAGCAAAATAAGAAAAGACAGCATTCTTCGTGCAAACTTTGATACATCCCTACCAGAGGTTCATTGTATATCAAAACCAACTTCTTAACGAGAAATCCCTTCTTAGAGAAGTTAGGAAGGAAAAGAAAAAGGATCTGCTAGAATCTCTGTGTCCCAGTGAAAGCTACATGAGCAAAGCCACCATTTAGTTAGGCCCCATTTGGTAAAAGAGTAGTTTCGTTGTTTTTAGCTTTTAAAATTTTGATTGGTTTTTCAAAATATTGATAAAAAGTAGATAACAAATAAAAAACTCGAAGGTAAAAGAAGTATTATAGACTTAATTTTTCATAAACAAAAAACTAAATGGTTATCAAATGGACCTTAAATTTTTGTCGTCTTCGGTTTTCATGAGAACTTAGTCCTAATAAGTTTGGATGCTCCTGATCTTCCTATTCATTATTTTATTACTTCATTCAATTATAAATTTAAGAGTCAAGTTTTAGCTTAAAATCACAAGAAGAAACAGTGAATAATTAATGAATGGGAAAATTTTGATGAGGATCCAAACTCAGATTTCATAAGCTTCCAGTTCTTTTGATTCCTCATTGGCAGAATTGTGTCTTTCAGTTCTTGATCGTTCTTGATCCAGTGTCTGTTTGCTTTCCATGAGCTTCCTTTTTTCTCCAATTGCAACAATCAGCTCCAGTTGCTTTTGTTGCTGCTCCTGCACATGAATTCATTACAGAAAGTCACATCAGTTTTAACAAAATTAAGAATTCCTCAAGTTATAAAAGCTTGTCTACAGTTGCCCATTAATTGAAATCAGTATATATATATACATATAAATATATAGCATATCGAAGCCAAGCAACCTTCATGCTCTATCAAACATCCATCCAATAAACAGCATATAAAGGGTATTAATTTTCAAGTAACTACAGAGTTCTGTTTATCGGTTATAATAATCATGTTAACTTTTACCTGCATGGCTAGTAAGACCTTTTGCATTTCAAGGAGTTCTTTTTCAAGCACATCTTCTTGCACAGCCAAAGTTCGAGATTCCTCAGAATTTCTTTGAGCTAAAGCTGCAGTCTTTAATAGCGTGCAATTGGTTAGAGGTTTGTGGAAAAGAGTTGGTTAAAAGTCAGATTTCACACTCAATCTAGAAACACACAAAAACACAAGAAAAACATAACATCCACTCAAAATTTGATAGAAGTTGGACACAGCCAGTGTTGGAAGTGCGTGAGCTCATAAAAGGAAATCAAATAAGACTTACTTGAGAGGAAACAAAGTCACTTATATTGAAAATTTACAACAAACTTCAAATTTAGTTCACCACTTTCTTTCAAACTATCTTTGTTTTCTTGTTCTTCACACACTTGCTTCAAACACAACAAACCCTACTGTTTTTAGGAGCACAATGAAAAATCTAAACCATACAATAATATCCATACCATGTATCAATATATATGTACCCAAAAATTTTTTATATTGTCTACAACAATGTAGTGTTTGGGGATTTGAACCCTGACCCCAAGGGAAAGAATAAATGCTAACAACTTATCTACACTCATGTTGGCTATATGTACCCAGTACCCACAATTAATCATCTTAAAAAACTATATACAGGAACACTTGATTAAATGCTTGTTCATGTACACGTATAATGTATCTAGAGTAAAAACATGTTTAATTTTCAACAGCAAGGAGATGAGCTTATAGATCAAATTCCATTTCTCAACCTTCATATAGTCAACTCACATTAGTTGAATCTTTACCAAGTCTCTCAGATTCTACTTGCAACCCACAGAAAATCAGCATGATTATAGAAATGCTCAATGCAATTCAGGTTTAAACAAACAAAAAAGGACAAAACATATCATATTCTCTTCAAGGAGACTGGATTAAACAGGTTTAAACCCGAAGAAGAATTAACCAATTCAATTCAACTTTTACGAACATGTTGTAAGTATCAACACAGATCACAAACAAATAAAGAGACATAAGAATACCTCAGCAATTGGATCCTTCAGAGTTTTTCGTGTAACCCTAAACCTTATGCCCAACTTCTCAAGCTTCCTAGACAAGGCCCGAATCACAGTCATCAAGCTCCTTAAATCCTCCTCCAATTTCTCGATCCTATCCAACAAATTCACCTTCAACCCACCACTTGTTTTCCCCCAACATATTCGTCTCCATTGCCGCCTTCGAATCCACGAGTTAAGAACAACCGTAGCCACTAGCAGAGGAAACCCCCACACCAAGCCCCTATCCCCAATCAACACCCAAAGCGCCTTTTTCGAACTCGAACCCACGAAATTCACAGCAAAAACAACCAAGAAAACAGCGGAAGAAAAGAGAGAAAGCAATTCAGAAAGCAAAAGAACCGATTCTAAATTGAAATCGCCACTCCGCGCAACGTCTTCGGATTCGTAAACTCCAATGCCATATTGGCAATAACTCCGGTGGCGGGAGGTTGAATTGTTATGAGTGGTCAGTAGCCGATGAGCATGAAAGTGGAATTGATGGAGGTTGTGGAGGGATGGAGATGAAATTGGGGGAGAGAAGAGATTGTTGTTTCTGGAAAGGGAGTTGGTGAAGCAACAGAACTTGAAACGGCTGGAACATCTGAAGAGATTTTGAGAAGGCAATGACATTTGTAGAGAAACAGGAGCGAAAATTTGAGTTTGATGAAGAGATCTTAATGCTTCTTCTGAAGAACAAAAATGGGTAGGAGCGTCGATACCATTGATGGAGAATTTTGGTGACTCGGGTGCTTACAGTGAAACTCAGCGACGAGAGAGTGGCGAACGGGCTCGGCGAGTTAGCTCTAACTTAAAGTATTTTAGCTCCATACTAATGGTTTACACAGTGACATAAGAGATTTCACCAAAAATGAAAAAAGAAAAAAAAAAAAAAAAAAAGGAAACATAATGGAAAATTACCCCAATTATCAAGGATCGGTTAGATATAGTATCTTCAATTTTTCACTTTTCAAAACTATCATTTTTTTAAATAAGATAGAATAGTTTTTCTCGATCTATCTCCTTTTAGTCTAGCTATTTTGTTTCTCACCAAAGGTCGTGTCACCGAATAGGAAGAAATTTCTTAGCTTAAATGCTC
Source organism: Benincasa hispida (assembly GCF_009727055.1). Classification (NCBI taxonomy): domain Eukaryota; kingdom Viridiplantae; phylum Streptophyta; class Magnoliopsida; order Cucurbitales; family Cucurbitaceae; genus Benincasa; species Benincasa hispida. The sequence goes on from NC_052349.1 coordinate 62,066,617, forward strand.
TTAGACTCGCTACCAAGACTCCCCTCAGACTTCCATTCCCCACAGTGCTTTCAGAAAGTCCATTTGTGTCAAGACTGGTGGAGATGGGTTGGCTTAGTCACTCCATTACTCTAGTATTAGGATCTAAATACTAAATTGCGTTAAGAAATTGAATCCTTAAGGAAAAGAAAGACAAGAAAGAGGTTCTAGTTTAATTAGCTTCCAATCCTAGTAGGATGGGATCACTCACCTATATTAGTTAATTTGGGCCTTCTCGGTACATCTCAGCCATTACACACAAGATTTTGTTAATTTTTCAAATATTATATAATCTTTCGAAATTTTATACCAAATCTTATATATTTTCAAAATTTCAAGAAATTCAACTAAATATTATATAAGATATTTATGTAACTTTTCAAAATTTTTGTCCAATTTCTGTTCCACAATTATATTGAATTTTCAAATTATCGAAATGGTTTTCAAATGATTGGCCTGTGATTTTTAAAAATTGAGATAGTTGCATGCACAACAAAAAAAATATATATATAAAATTTGCAAGTGTGTCTTTACTTTTTCTTCTATTGCATGTATAGCAAAACATCAGCCCAACCCAAGTATTGAAAAATTAAAAGTCTAAAATACCTCATCTGTTATTGCTATACTCAATCTCAAATACATTTGTTAAGCTTAAGTGATATAACTAATGTTGAATATATATGGGTTGTAAACCTCTGAACTTGTTTCACTAGTTAATCAAATTAAGACCTCCTAATTATGAGTTAAGATGTGAATTAACGTCAATAGAAAAATAGTTATGCATAATCTAAAATATAAGAGAAGGTAAACTTCCTAAGTGTTATGATTATATGCGTTTAGGTTGTGACATGGTGGACGCGTAGAGAGTGGGAGAAATCTATTAATGGTAAACAAAAAAAGGGGCAAGAAAATATGTTAAGTATGGAACGTTGGGTTCTCAGGTGAAGTAGGAACAAGTTAACATCTATAGAGAGGAGAGGGATCCATGTGTTGGAACTGGTAGGTGCCATGTGGCCAGCTTGATGAGTGATGCAGCGAGAGACCCAAGGATGACATTGTGGCTAAGTATAGCAAGTGGTATGTAGGGTTTATGTGACCAACTTTGTAACGACCCGACTTCCTAGGACTTAAGCTACATCGTTACTAAACACATGAGTACCCTGTCATTTGATTTCTAATAAATGCAACATGAACTGAATTTCTCTACTAGTGGGATCTGAAGATTTTCCTTACATGGCTCACTCTTTTTCCTTTCCCCTAGAGTGCACCTTTTACGTGCACCCCAAGTCCTCTCTATGAATGTAGGGACGTGTATCTCTTTCGTACACATGGTTATGTATACACCTCTTTCATATACAGATAACCCACTAAATGTGTACCTCTTACGTACACATGGTTATGCATACACCTCTTTTGTATACACATAACCCACTGAATGTGTACCTCTTTCATATACATAGTTATGTATACACCCCTTTCGTATACATATAACCCACTGGGTGTGTACCTCTTTCATACACATGGTTATGTATGCACCTCTTTCGTATACACATAACCCACTGAGTGTGTACCTTTTTCATACATCCCAGATCCTCTCTATGAATGTAAGGATGCATACCTCTTTCGTACACATGGTTATGTATACACCTCTTTCGTATACACATAACCCACTGAGCGTGCACCTCTTACATACACCCCAGAGGTATTATCACTTTTATACACACTAGCCCTAGTACATCTCTTTCATGTACTAGCGCCCTCAGACATGCATCACTTTCATACAGTCACATAGTCCGGAAAGAAAAAAAGGTTGCATCTAACTTCATACTACATATAACATTCATACAATCATGAGTCCTCTAAAATCTCCTCATCAAGGTCATGTTAATTAACCTCAACATACATGTTTAATCTAGTTTTAATGGATCAACTCTAGTACATCACTTTCATGCACTAACTCATGTAAATAATCAAACATTCAAAATTTCATAACACATCATATAGCCTACACACTTTCATAATAAATCACATAAATATGTACATCAACAAATGCTCCAACTTTCATCTAGCTTTAAGACATTCCAGTAGTAGTGTCGTTTAACTCATAATTTAGGGTCATGCTCAATCGTCCTTTTAATATATCTCATAAAATTCTAAATCATGCTCATACATTAACATGCTTCAGACATATTATCACATGCTCATATATCTTTTTTAAACAGTCCTTGTAACCAGTCTTAAAATCCTCAAAATGAATCGTAAATTTATCGTCCGTCACAAAGACAGTTCTAGTAGTAAGTTTACTTACCTTGATATTAGGTCTAACCAAAAAGTAATTAAATCTTTGTGAAATTCTTGAATCCTTAATCAAGCCTAAACATAAACCAAGCTTTAAAAATTAATAACTAAGACCAAATTCCAAACACCCAAATATTACAAAATATTTCCAGACAATCTTACCTAAGATGTGGTCTAATTCTAATTCACCTTCCAAACCTCCAATTTTAAGCCCAAATAATTAGCAAACAAACTCTTCTTCATCTTGAATGAAATTCTTGAATCAATCCCCCTTATCATAATTTGAAATTAGGCTTATATAATTAAAGCTTGAATCAAACACATACTTCATTACCAATGTCTCAAATAAATTATCCATATGTAGCTTCGTAAAAAAAATCACTTCCAAATGACTTTACAAAAATTTCTCAACAACAAAATTAATCTACAAGAAGATCGTCAAAGCATAAAACTTATCAAAACTCGCTAAAACAAACTCCAACTTCAATAAACAGCACCTCAATACCTCAACAAACTTGAATCCAAAGTTGAAACACAATTTGCATCATCCGATTGATGCCAAAAGTAAATGGGTATTCAAGAATCAACCGAACACAAACCCAAATAGCAGAAATATTACCCAAATCGATAGATCCGGTGATGGCAAAAGCGAACGATGCTTGAGCAATGGAAGTCGTAAAGAAGAAACTGATGCGGCGGCTTCAGACAGCGTCGGACAGGCTCGCGAACGGCAGAAACAGACGACTGGGGTTCAAATCTAGTGCGCACATAGCAGAACGACAGTCATCCACTGACAAACGTGAGGATTGGGACATGTTCAGCGTTGGCGCAAAGCAGTGGCGGAAAACGACGACTCCATCAACGACGGGATGAATAACGGTTGCTGGCTGAGACTTAGTCGATCAGCGGTGGTGGCATGGGCTGGAAAGAGAGGGATGACGACCATTATTCTTTCATGAAGAAGAAGATGAAAATTCTTCTTTTTCTCTCTTTTTTTAGCACGCTTCTCGAGAGAGAATTATATATATATATTTGAAGGAACTCTTATCAAAGAAAACCTATTAGCAAAAGCAAGATCGTTCCAAATTCATTGTCACAGAAATATAAGCATTCACAAACATACATATATGTTATGAATTTTAGAATAAATTACAGCATGCTTTCAATAAATTGAATACAATGGAACGAGAGACATACCTTTGATGAAATTTTCTTTTATCCTTCTCTCGCTCTTGCTTGGATTAGCACCTCTCGCTGTCGCTTAGCAAACGAATAGTCTTCTCCACAAACAAGCAGCAACTCGGACACCACCATTTAGTGACCTTGGTATTCCCAGAGTGAGAATCCAAGAGGTGTAGGCTCTGTTAGATTTGGTAGAGGGAAGGAGGAAAGAACGATCGCACTCAATAACCAAGTAAGTGGGAGAAGTTTTGTGTCGATCGTATAAACTTGTGCTTGATCGTTTAGAAAAAGGTATACGATTGTTTAGTAAATCAGGTTGGTCGTTTAATGAATCTCTCTCAGGCACGCGATCATTTAGTAAAAGCTACACAATTGTTTAGATAGATCTATGCGATCGTTTAGAAAAACAACACGATCGTTTAAACAAACGTGCGTGTACACGATCATTTAGGAAAACACTTTGAGCTGTTGTGTAGGCTCTCGTGAGCTAAACGATAGGCAGTGTACAACTTATGAAGTGATTATTCAATTCTTTACAAAAATGAAAACATTTTTCATTTTATGCTTCATTTATCAAAACTGAAAACAACCTTCCACTTTCACGCATGATTAAGGAGAAAACAACCAACAATTATCTCATAATTGTTTTAATTATAAATAAATATAATAACTAACTTATCATATTATATTTATAACCTATAGTTTTAATATCACTTCATAAGCAACATTTAAACCATAGTCCTTTTCTCCATTACTTGATGTAAATCATATTTACATCATTTTTCTCCAATTAGTGTATCTCATACATCATGTCACTATATCATATATAATTGGACCAGTTTAATCATATCATATATAATCAAACTCCTCTTTTCAATTTGAACACTTCAAACTTGAAGGAAATTGGCCATAAGAATTTCTATGAGCAATGGAATGATCGTTCCAAATTCCATGCGTATTTGAACATACAAAATTACAGTCAAGAAATGGAAACATACAAGCTATGCATAAAACAAAATTATAGCATGCTTTACATAAGATCAAAGGAAAAATCACACATACCTTTGAAGACTCATCTTCAAACACCCTCAATCACGAACACTCAAACAATCAGCAAGATTGCAAACCCGAGCGCTGAAACACTATGATTGCAACACAACACGATCACAACAATCATGAACACAACGAACTCCAAGATCACAAACACAACGAACGACCTCCAAAAATCACAAACTATGTCGAGTTGAGTACGATACCACCACAATTGCTACCTTGGTATTCTCGATGTGAGAATCCATAAGTGTAGGCTTTGTGTGGACTTGGTTAGAAGACGAGATTGGAGGAAGAACAATCATGTAAACGATTGAGCAAGTGGGAGATGATAAGGTCTATCATATAGATGATGCCCAATCATTTAACAAATGCTATGCCATCGTTTAGCAAAAGCTCCGCGATCATTTAGCTAAAGGCCAACTGAGTGAACTATCGTGTAGTATCACTCCAAAATCGTTTAGTCTCTCTTCAACTATCGTTTAGTGAATATAATCCACTTGACAGTATTTGCGTGAGATGTTTTTTAGAATCGCAACTCTCACAAATCTACTAAATTTAGGAAAACATTTTTCCTTTTATTCCATGGTTACCATGAAACTACCAATAATCTCGCACTCAATTGGTTATTAGAGAAAAAGAGATAATTATCCAATAATTAATATTATTATAAATAGATATGATAACTAACTTACCATAGTATATTTATAACCTATAGTTTTAATATTTCATCTCATGAAACATATAAACCATAGCTCTTTTTCTATTTCATGGCACTTAATGTAAATCTCATTTACATTAATCCTCCACTTGATGTATCTCATATATCACACCGATCATATCATATACAATCAAATTACCTCTTGTCAATTTGAACATTTCAAATCAACACCAAGAACTGATTCTCAACTTGAATCCATTGAGCTACCAAGGGGACCTTATAGACCTGTAGCTCGAAGCTCCAACGGTACGTGAATAACTGACTAAACTCTTTATCACGGGATCCACCATCCATTAACTGCCAGACACTCCACTAAAGACTGACAACTGAATGCTCCTTACTATAGATATATTATGTGTCCATATCAACCAATCAACAATGCGATAACCCTTCACAGATCGCTCTAAGTACCGTTGAGCCAATAACCCTTATGCATCTGTAGTTACATCTAACTACTTAAGTACCACTGATCCCTCTAATGAACATAAGTCATAGTCCTACTATAACTGAATCCTCTCTTCCAAAGAGAAGCTTTGACCGCTATGTTCAAGACCCATAATCAGCCCTTAAGAGAGCAATCTATCTACTTACCCCTGCTTCGGGGAATGAGTGAATTCCATCTTGTGGAACTGAGTTCCCAGCTCCTAAATCAGACAAATCCTCAAAAAGGTAGGCATGTTGAGTTGGCAATCTGGCCACTCTCACTCATACTAATCAAAGGACCGCCCTTAAAGGTAGGAGTTCCCAAAACACTCAGGATTGAGGTTATATCACCTATGGTTGTTTAGGTGAGACGTAAGTATTTCAGTATCAACGATGTTATATGACGAATCATCTTATGGTCTATACAAACTCTTTGTATATGGCACCCCCACTCACATGTCTCCAAATGAATGGTCAGGATCTACCATCTGTAGTAGTTCACAACACTTGCAAACCTCTACAAAGCGGATCGTATCTGTAGTGTCACCAGGATCAGGTATCCCACCTTAATCCTGATACTATAGACCTATTTAGGTTATCACTTAAGGCATGATCCACTTGTATATCTCATATGCATGCTTAAGTTTACATAAGATAACCATGGAGCTTTGTTCATTGGATATGAGTAAATGCCAAATAAAATAACTCTTATGTTAACATAACAATGTGCATAAATTAAAAACACAAGACTCCAGAAGAATTAAGACAACAATCCCAATAATTGCCCACTTGTCCTAATGCCTCGGGAGACTAATGTACAATACAAGATAAATACAAGTACAATATACAATAAACTAGGGCATACCCCAGTATCATCTCCCACTTGCCCTAGATAAGATGTTGCATGTCTCGCAGACCCAGACTCTCCAGGTGACGCTCGAAGACTTTAGCTGTAAGAGCCTTTGTAAATGGATCAGCAATGTTGTGCTCCGTCGCGATCTTCGTGACTATCACTTCATCGCGATGCACAATCTCCCTGATCAAGTGATATTCACACTCTATATGTTTGCCCCAACGATGACTCCGAGGTTCCTTTGAATTTACCACAGCCCCACTGTTATCACAATAAAGAGGGATTAACAAATCCATATTTGGATAAACTTCCAAATCTGTAAGGAACTTTCTCAGCCAGACAACCTCCTTAACAGCTTCACGAGTGGCTACATATTCGGCTTCCATAGTGGAGTCTACGATGCATCCTTGCTTGATACTTCGCCACACTATAGCCCCTCCATTTAGAGTGAACACTGACCCCAATGTTGATTTACGAGAATCTTTATCAGTCTGAAAGTCAGAGTCTGTGTATCCTATAAGGATCAGATCCTTATCTCCATACAGCATGTAGTTTCTTGTTCTTCGAAGATACTTAAGGATTGTCTTCACCGCCGTCCAGTGATCAAATCCTGGATTGGACTGATACCGACTGACAATCCCTACTGCATAGAAAATGTCGGGTCTGGTACACAACATTGCATACATTAAGCTTCCAACAGCTGAAGCATAGGGAATCCATCTCATCTCCTCAACTTCTAGAGGTGTCTTAGGACATTGATTCTTAGACAATACGATTCCATGCCTTAAGGGTAACAAACCCCTCTTGAAATCATGCATCCTGTACCTATTCAACATTTGATCGATGTATGATGCCTGAGACAAGACTAACCTTTTGTTCTTACAATCCTGAATGATCTGGATCCCTAGAACATATTGTGCCTCACCCAAATCTTTCATTTGGAAGTGGGCAGCTAGCCACTTTTTAATGTCAGCCAGAAACCCTACATCATTCTCAATGAGTAGGATATCATCCACATACAATACCAGGAAAGCTACTGAGCTGTTGATAATCTTCTTGTAAACACAAGGTTCATCAACGTTCTGATCAAAGCCAAATGACTTGACCGCACTGTCAAATCTAATGTTCCATGTGTTGGGATTAGTGTCCTAATTTTTCCGGAGTCTCGTTGTTTGTAATGATACACATTGTTTTATGAATAAAATATTTTTTATTTCATTCTGGCATTTACTCATATCCAATAAACAAAGCTCCATGGTTATCTTATGTAAACTTAAGCATGTATATGTGATATACAAGTGGATCATGACTTAAGTCATAACCTAAATAGGTCTGTAGTATAAGAATTAAGGTGGGATACCTGATCTTGGTGACACTATGGATACGACCCACTTTATAGAGGTTTGCAAGTGTTGTAAACTACTATAGATGGTATATCCTGACCATTCATGTGGAGACGTGCGAGTGGGGGTGTCCTATACAAAGAGTTTGTATAAGACCGGACCACAAGATGACTAGACTCTATATATAATGTCGTTGATACTAGAGACTTACATCTCACTTAAATGACCATAGGTGACACGACCTTAATCCTGAGTGTTTTGGGAACTCCTGCCTTTGAGGGCGGTCCTTTAATTAGTATGGGTGAGAGTGGCCAGATTGCCATCTCAACATTCCTTTTTGGGGACTTATCTAATTTGGGAGTTGGGAACTCAATACATAAATGGAATTTACTCCTTTTCCAAAGCAGGGATAAGTAGAGAGATTGCTCTCTTAAGAGCTGATTCCGGGGCTTGAACATAGTGGCCACAGCTTCTCTTTGGAAGAGAGGACTCAATCATAGTAGGGCTATGACTTATGTTCATTAGAGGGATCAGTGGTACTTAAGAAGTTAGCTGTAACTACAGGGGCATAACAATTATTAGCCCAGCTGTACTTACGAGTGATCTGTGAAGGGTTGTCGCACTACTGATTGGTTAAGATGGACACATAATATATTTGTGGTAAGAAGAGTTCAACTATCGGTCTTTAGTGGAATGCCTGGCAGTTAACGGATGGTGGATCCCGTGACTAAAGAGTTTAGTAAGTTATTCACGTACCGTTGGAGCTTCGAGATACAGGTCCATAAGGTCCCCTTGGTAGCTCAATGGATTCAGTTGAGGATCAGTCTTGGTGTTGATTTGAAATATTCAAATTGACAAGAGGTAATTCGATTATCTATGATATGATCGGTATGGTGTATGAGATTCATCTAGTGGAAGATGAATGTAAATGAGATTTACATTAAGTGTCATGGAATAGAAAAAGAGCTATGGTTTATTGTTTCATGAGATGAAATATTAAAACTATAGGTTATAAATATAATATGGTAAGTTAGTTATCATTTATATTTATAATAATATTAATTATTAGATAATTAACTCTTTTTCTCTAATAACCAATTGAGTGGGAGGTTATTGGTGGTTTCATGGTAACCGTGAGATAAAAAGAAAAATGTTTTCCTAATTTTAATAAGCTTTAGATTTTGTGAATTTGAGATTTCCTCTCTCGGAAATATTCTCACGGAAGTTGTCATGTAAATCGGATTTACAAAGTGATAGCTTGAAGCTAGCTAAACAATCGTGGAGTGTTAGTAGGCGACAAACACTCAGCTAAGCGATGAGCTAAACGATCACATAGCTTTTCCTAGACGATTGCTTAGCTTTTCCTAAATGTTTAGGCATCGACCTATACGATAGGTTCTGCCATCTCCCACTTGCTCAATCATTTACACGATTATATTTCCTCCATCTTTCTGCCTCAAACCAAGTCCGCACAGAGTCGACCCTCTTGATTCTCACACCGAGAATACCAAGGTAGCCTTCTTGGTGGTGTCATACTTAACCCGACACCATCGAGATTTTGTGGAGGCCGTTCGTGTTGTTCGGGGTGCTCGTGACCAAGGCGATCGCTGAGTTCGAGCACGCGGTTCATGCTGTGTATCGATCGTGTTAGACGAACGTTCATGGTTGTTATGTTGCTGTGTTGTTGTGCTATTGTGATTGAACATTCGTGATCAAGGAACTTGGCGATGAGTCTGCAAAAGTGTGTGGCTTTTGTCCTTGATCTTATGTATTACATGCTATAGTTTTTGTATTTAATACATAACCGTGTGTTTTTGTTTGCAACTGTAATTGTACAGTCATATATGATTGTAATTTGGAATGATCTTTCTGCTGCTCATGGAAATCCTCGTGTTTGATTTCCTTCACCATGATCTAGACGCTTGTTTCAACCCATAAATGGACCTATTAAGCTTGCAAACATTTTTCTCTTGATCTGGAACTACGAACCCCTCTGGTTGAGTCATGTAGATGGTCTCCTCAAGATTACCATTAAGAAAGATAGTTTTGACGTCCATTTGCCATAACTCATAATCATAAAATGTGGTATGGCAGGAGTATCTTGATAGACTTGAGCAGGATAACAGGTGAGAAAGTTTCCTCATAGTCACTCCCTCAACCTAGGTATAACCCTTTACCACGAGTCTATCCTTAAAGATTTGCACCTTTCCATCTACACCTGCCTTTCGCTTATAGATCCACTTACACTCTATAAGTCTTATCCCATTAGGCAGATCCACAAGCTCCCAGATGTTATTGAAGTACATAGACTCCATCTCCTGGTTCATGGCTTTAATCCATTCATCCTTGTCGACATCCTTCATTGCTTTCTTAAAAGACAATGGATTCTCGTCTCCATCATTAGAAATGACGTTCTAGGCTTCAGTCAAACCCATGTAGCATTCCGGTGGGTTCATAACCCTCCCACTACGTCGAGGCAGTCTCAACTCTTGAGCTGGTTGGCTAGATGTACAGACCTCAACAACTCTTGTTGATCTATCGGCCTGTTCAACAACTCTTGTTGAACCCTCAGTATTCTTAGTCTCACTAGAAATCTCATGTAAAATAAGCTTACTTCGTGGTTATGATCCCGGAGGTGGTCTTCTTCTAAGAAGATAGCATTTGTAGAAACAAACACTTTGTTCTCACTCAGATCATAGAAGTATCCACCCCTCGTTTCCCTGGGATAGTCTATAAAGAGGCAAACTTTCAAACGCGGTTCCAACTTTTTCAAGTTAGTCACAAGCACATGTGCCAAATACCCCCAAATTTTTAAGTGGTAAACTACCTTTACGGCCTCTCCACTCAAAAGGTATTTCAGAAACGCTTTTTCGAAGGAACGTTGTTCAGAATATAGCATGCGATCTCCACTACAAAACCCCAAAAATGAGTTTGGAAGATGAGCATAACTCATCATAAACCAAACCATGACCAACAAGGTTCTGTTTCTTCTTTCTAATACACCAACAAGGTTTTGTTTCTCCTTTTTGATATACCATTCTGCTGGTGTACCTATTTATGTTGTATTAGGTAGAGATGCCCGTACCTGGAATAATCATCTATGAAAGAGATGAAATATTCATGCCCGCCTAGAGCCCTAACAATCATCAGACTATAGAGGTCTGAATGTACAAGCTCCAAGGCTTCCTTGGCTCTGTAACATTTTCCAGTAAAAGGTCGTTTGGTCATCTTGACTTCGAGACATGACTCACATACCGACAATGAGTTTTCTTCTAAACTCTTTAGAAGTCCACTTTGCACCATCTGCTCAATCTTATTAAGGTTGATGTGACCCAACCTTAGACGCCAAAGATGAGCATTTTCCTTAGGAGAATCCTTTGGTCTTTTAGTGTCATTGTCGTACTGAATATTTCAGTATTAAATAAGGCTTTTATGACTAATAGCCTTAATACATACAAGTTACTTTCCATTGAACAAAAACCAATCTCCATTCCATTCTTGAAAATAAACACTTTATTCTCAGAAAAGGAGATGGTATAACCTTATTCAATGAGACAAGAAACCGAGATTAAGTTCCTCTTAATATGAGGAACTATGAAAACATTATCTAGTAACAGATAACTTTTCTTGTCCAAAAATAACATCAGCTTGCCTACAACAATAGCTAAAATAACCTCACCAGTACCGACTCAAAGAGTCACCTCTCTCTGTGGCAACGTTTTCCAAAAACTAAATCCTTGGTAAGAGGAACTAGCATGATTAGTAGCACCTGAATCTAGGATCCAGGCAGAATCATCGTTCTCTACCAAACACGTCTTCAAAACCAATAAACCAGATTTACTGCCTTTAGACATCCTTCTCTTTTGGAAAGTAGTGGGATCAGTATCAGAACCTAAATAAGCTCTAAGTTTCATGTCAGAGAACACTTCTCTTCTATAAATTGTAATAGAGTCAGCAACACTTGCTTCCTTTTCCTAGAGGTTAACTTGGGAACTGACACTACTATTTTGTTCTCCATCCCTTTGTTCTCGAAAAGTAAGAACTGATGTTCAAACAAATCTTGCAACGAGTCCATGATATCACGTGCAATGACCATGTTCTCAACCCTTTTGTCCAAAACATCAGGTATGCTAGCCAATATGTGAAGTCGGGTCAATGAATTAGCCTTCATCCACGCCTCATATGCATTACGAACACTTCACGATGCATGAAAGGTTGGGACGTGAGGACATTCTTCAACCATGAAAAATTCGAGGCCGTTTACCACGAAATAAATTTTACAAGACTCCTTCCACTATATGTAATTGGTCATACTAGAGGCATTAAACGGAATTACAAATATGTTGCTGAAAACAAAAACACATTAACCTACGTTAGGTTTTAAGCAAATACCCGTTGAAAAATATATAACATCCAATAAGGTTTAGCAAAACTAACATGAACCCCGTGTGACATCTAGTTTCGCAATGACACTTCAAAGGTTTAGGACGAAAACCGCCGAAGAGAGGTCAATTATCCATCCTCAGAATTGAGAAATTCTCAACCAGTCATTAATACCAAAACAACTCTTACTCCTATAACGACTAGCAATCATTGATTTGGTCAAAAGATCATTAACTTACTTAACAATCTCCCATAAGTGTGACCCGCCATTTTAGGCCCTAGAGTTCCTCCCCAAGTAACCAATCCGAAGGAAAAAAATCCGATTGGAACAAAAACTAAAACGACCCTGTCCATTTCTAAAGTTCACTTTGATTTTGACCAATTGCACAAAATCCATCCGAAGAGGGATGCTCCCAGTGCGCCACGAGGGAGTACAGAATGATCTCACGGTGTGAACCAATGAGTGGAGGACATGTTGACACACACCCTTCACCCACTTATTATAAACACTCTCTTTGTCCACCTTGATATTGACTCATGCAAACACCATCCGAAGAGGGATGCTCCCAGGGTACCATGAGGCCAAGCATGAATCTCACGGTGTGAACATTCAAAGAGAAACGTGAATGGACTCATTGACATATTAGATACATCTCTTCCTTCCGCGGAGTATTTTATAACCTAGGGTTTAGTTTACTTAGAAAAACACGGTTAACTAAGTGACTTTTTAGGTTTGCCCAAGGGTAACATTTACCTTGGATGGTTAAACAACTTTTGATCATCATCCATTAAACTCTTTAACGGAGTCTTTGACCAAATGTTGCATGCTTGCAGAAAATCTATCTAATTTACCTTTCCAGGTAGGTTCCCAGGTAGGGATGTACTGTTTCCGTCAGCTTAAGTATCCCAGCCTAAACAGAACCCGCCTTAAACAAAATGTTCCTTATAGATAGATTTAATACAATTTTAATATTTTATGTCAATCAATTTAATCCTATTAAATCGGTTTAAAAAGATTAAACTAGATTACTAATCCCATTAGAACCTTTGAACTTAGGTTTATCTCAATCCAATTTTAAAACCCTTTGAAAACACGAGTTCACCCTAAGTCCGCATGCAACTCTTTCTTATTGATATTAGTTCTAATTTCTATTATAACCTTTATAACAGAAATAACCAAAACCATTCACAACGTAAAGATAACACATATAAGGCATTCATAACAATGACAAACAGCCTAAGTGTCATGCTTCATGCATTGTTCATTCATTGCTACTTTTTATATAACACTTATACAAAACAACAACGAAATAAGCAAAACATGCTTCTATTCACCCTTATACTATAAAACTTATAATATAAAGATGATGCATGAATATGCTTACTGTATGCACAAATATAACTCTTATATTTCCATAATGCATATGCATGCTTTCTTGTAATTTCTTCATGCCATATTATAACACTTATAATACATGATGCATGAATAATTGCACAACCTAAGGTGGGTTTCAAATCTATATGTCATACATTATGCTATATAAACCACATACATCTCATGTATATTAAACAAAAGTTGTTGAACTGGGAAAAATTGCCTCAAATCCTCAAATTAAAAGCTAACTATTACAAATGCAAAGAGTCTCTGGTTCAAACAAACGAACTGGGTCTTGAACCGTCCGAGCGAAGACTGCATCTCCACTAATCGTGCACAAACACCTCTCGATTGTTTACATGAAAGAGTAAACGCTTTACTCAATCGTTTACATACGCTTCCAGAGCTAAACGATCGTTTAGCAACGATCGTGTACCTTTTACTATGTGATGAAGCATGAGGTACACGATCGTGCAGCGCGTTCCGCAACACAAGCATTATACGATCGTCTAAATGACAATGATGCGGTGAAGCACTATCTAAACGATTGTTGAGCGAGTGCCTTCGTATCGTATATCGCGTGATCGTGTAGGCGGTGACTATGCGATGAACATGCTAACTACACGATCATTTAGCGCACACCTTTTTCTAAATGATAAGCATCAAATGCTCCCACTCGATTGTCTACCTCCAGCGTCTATACGATCAGGCAACCAACGNCTATGCGATGAACATGCTAACTACACGATCATTTAGCGCACACCTTTTTCTAAATGATAAGCATCAAATGCTCCCACTCGATTGTCTACCTCCAGAGTCTACACGATCAGGTAACCAACGCTACGCAATAAAGTAAACGATTTACCTCATCGTTTAGCATTAACAAAACAATCATTTAGTAAATACTACACGATCGCATAGAAAAATCTACACGATCGTTTAGTTAAATCCCAACGATCATTTACCTGAGGCTACACGACATGACACAACCAACTCTTGGTCTTCTTCCTCGTTGAGAACTGCATCTCTTTGCTTCGAAACTTCATCATGAATGACTCGACTAACTCAAACACTTTGAATTACAGACTCGATTGCATGTTTATTATGCCCAAAAACATAGGGGCCCTTACAAATTAATACTTTGTAATTTGAAGAAAGCTTTAAACAGAGGCAATTAACCCATAAACATTCATCAACGCCATCCACAAACGCATTTAACAATTAAACGCAATGCAGAAAACTCACCACGACTGTAAAAGAAGTTCAAAACAGAAGTGAAATATGGAATATCAGAACAAACTGACTCTGATACCAATTGAATGAAATCAGACATGAGAATTTCCTTGAGCAGCAGAATGATCGTTCCAAATTCCATACGTATTTGAACGTACATAATTACAGTCAAGAAACAGAAACATACAAGCTATGCACAAAACAAAATTATAGCATGCTTTACATAAGATCAAGGAAAAAATCACACATACCTTTGAAGACTCATCTTCAAACACCCTCAATCACGAACGCTCGAACAATCAGCAAGATTGCAAACCGGAGCACTTGAACACTACGATTGCAACACAGCATGATCACAACAATCACAAACACAACGAACACCAAGATCACGAACACAGTGAACGACCTCTAAAAACCTCGACAATGTCGAGTTGAGTACGACACCACCATAATGGCTACCTTGGTATTCTCGATGTGAGAATTTAGAAGTGTGGGCTCTGTGTGGACTTGGTTAGAGGACGAGGTCGGAGGAAGAACAATCGTGTCTCAGGCCATGAGAATGTATGTGGTGCCACATCGTTCAAGCCCCGAAATCAGCCTTTAAAGGAGCATCTATCTACTTATCCCATCTTTGGGGAAGGAGTGAATTCCTTCTTGTGTAGTTGAGTTCCAGCTCCCCAATCAGACGAAACCTTAAAATGGTAGGATTGAGTAGGCAATTTGGCCACTCGCACCCATGCAAATCAAAGGACCGCCCTCAAAGGCAGGAGTTCTCAACTCATTCAGGATTAAGGTCATGTTACCTATGGTCATCCTAGTGAAATGAAGTCTCTATCATGAACGGCGTTATATAACGAGACTATAACACTTCATAGTCCGGTCTTATATAAACTCCTTTGTATAGAATGTCCCCACTCACATGTCTCCACATGAATGATCAGGATCAGACCATCTGTAGTACGTCACAACACTTGTAACTATCTACAAAACGGGTTGCATCTGTAATGTCACCAAGATAAGGTTTACCTCCTATATCCATATACTACAAACCATTTTGGGTATCACTTATGGCATGATCCACCTGTATGTCTCCACACTCATGCTTCAGTTACAACGACAATCAGGGATCTTAGTTTATTGGTATGTGGTAATACAAATAAAACATCTCATGTTTCATAGACAACAGTGAAGAAAATATCTCATATTATTACATGAGAAAATATCATCCCAACAATATTATCTCTTCACAAAATTTTAATTTCTCAAACTTCAAAAATAAATTCAGTTTCCAAAATAATTTATCCAACTTTCCTTAAACTAAATCCAAATTTTTAAATCTTTTCAAATATTTCCTTTAATGAATTTCCAATAAACCAATTATCTTCTCCTAATTCTTTTAATTTAATTTTGGATCCAAGCTCCAATAAAAAGGATAAAATTTTTAAAACCACAAATTTTTCCTTTTCCTTCCTAAATTTCAATTCCTTCAAACACTCTAAATTCCAACAAAAATCAAAATCTCCTCAAATATAAATTTTCTCCATATAGTTCAATTATCCATTCCAATTAATTTAATTGCTGCTCCAAAATCTAAAGTTAAAGGAAGATAAAATCTAACATTTTCAAGATAATTAATTCAAACCTCTAGATCAATTAAGTTAAACTTAACCAATAAAAGCTTTTCAATTATCTCAATTTAATCCCAAGTTCCTAGAACATAAGGGAAATTAAAACTAAATAATTTGAGATAATTAACTTAAAAACTTTCTACAACTTAAGATGTTACATTCTTCCCACCTTTATAACTTTCGTCCTCGAAAGTTCACTTCCTGAAAGGTTTTGGTAACTAATCTTCACCTTGTTGTTTGCTTTCGAATTGCTTCATCAATCCAAGTGAATAGTACTTCAAACATTAGTTGCCCATAAAGATCTATACCTCCTTTCATATAACATCTCCAAATTTTCGACGGAAAACTAGTTGAAGTCAATCTCAAATGCTCGCAAACATCTAACTCTTAACTTAGAACGCCAAACTAAACTTAGCCTTTGACTTCAAAATATTAATTCCTTTTATCCTATCAAAAAAATAAAATCTTCATTAAATACTTTGATTTTCCTCCCACTTATCTTTGTTAAGACCAATAAGTTAAAGGTTCTCTTTCTCACTTTCCAAGTGAAACATAATCTCTATACAAAAATATGTGACCATTTCCAACCCTTTTTATAACCTACAATTAAATTTCAACCTTCATACTTTTAGTAGGGTACTTTTCACAAGTTGACATTTCTTTTAAACTCCAAATTCTCATCCTCCATCTTAGTATAGCTAATTAAACTTAAGTCTCTTCATCACAATAAAGACATAGACAAAGTCAAAGTACCTTGGGATTTTCGATCAACTAAAGGAGAATTTGAGGGATTTTCGATCAACTAAAGGAGAATTTGAGGAATTTTTGATCAATCCTGGAGGAAATAATGCTCAAATTCTAATGTAAGCAAAAGTTAAGATGTTTATGAGCATTTTCTTTGAAAGAAATTTAGCTAAACAAATGCCGAAATTAAAGTTATGGAATCTGGAAGTTTGATTTTGAGACGGTGTTATGGATGAATAAGCATGCAGCTGCATACGAAGAATACGCAAGCAGCTTACTCAATGAGGTTATGAACGAAGGCAATCTGAGTACATCACATAGTGAATATATGTCGCATAGACTGAATAGTGTTTCAATGCTTACCTGAGTATCTTGAAAAGGGATTCCCAATTGTCATTTAAATTATAAGGTAAGATGGCTAAGGGTGATCGATGTGTTAAGCATGGTTTGATGCGTCAAGCTTAGTTATGATGCGATGACTATTAGTATGTAGTAAAGATAAGTTATGCATTAAGCTAAAAAATGAGCTAAGTATACTGACCTAGGGACCTTTCCTTTTCAAGGCAGACTCAAATAGGAGAGGTGTACAACCCCTTGGATAAGTAGCTTAAGACAGTAAGTGACAAATTTTAATAAATTTTTTCTAATGCAAGTTTATGAATGATTTCCAACGCATAGGAATTTTATATGAAGCTATTATATTACGATTTTCTCTAATGTATGCCTTAAAATGAATGTTGATCGCATGATCTATGTTTTTAAATGATGAAATTGTTTAAGAGTTTAGCATGCATTTTCCAGTAGCCTATGCCATGTTTTATCGCATGATGAAATTGATCAAGTATACTCCATGTTTTATAAGGCACTATGCATTGATTTGAAACCATGAGGTATGATTATTTCCAAGATGCATATTCTGTGTATGTTCATAAATGTTTAAATTTTTCTGCCTTGTACAAACCTTACTCCATTATAGGTACTGAAGGTATGATAAGGTACCCAGATTTCAATGATGTTAGAGATCCTGGACACCGAAGGTATGGTAAGGTAGTCAGGACTTAATTCAACTCTGCATGCACGTATGACTATATTATCGACGTTGATGAGATTGAGCAAAAGGACTCTCTCTAAACTAAGGTGATTAGGGATAGAGCAAAAAGGGCTCTCCTACATGTTCAGATAGTGGAGTAGTGGAGTTTTTCAGAATGATGTTAATAGGTTTTATTACATGATTTTACATGATGTATTTTACGATTTCAGTTCCATTTCCAAAACCCTAATTATGATTTTAGAAATGTCTTCTTTAATAGGCGCGTTTATGTTATTTATGATTTAAAGTATATTTTACATAAGATAGTCACTCAATGGCTTTCCAACTTACTCTTTAAAAATGTTTTCCTCCCCAAGTAGCGATCGATGCCCGAGGCCTAGCGGTTTTGCTAGTCAGTCACTCCTCAAACCCTTAGGAAGATTGAAGTTTAGGTAGCTCATAACGTTCTGCTTAAGTTTTATATCCATGTTAGGGGGAGAACATAGTGGAGTTTGTGTTGTATATAAATTTGGTTTCTAAATCTGTCGCATATGTTTATGTTGATATTTCTAGTTAGCAGTAAATCATATGTTTAAAGTTATTACTGGAATTATTTGTTAAAGTTGTAGAGAATTGTAAACTGCCAAACAGGCAGGTGCTAAGAATACAGGTTTTCAAGAGTATATTGAACAGTGGTTGTCATTAAAGGGTTGGCAATTCCTGTCTTCACGCCTCTTCCCAGATTAAGAGGGTAATCTGGGGAGGGGTGTGATATAGATGATATACTATTGATAATTTTACTTTAATTATATCAGTTAATTAAGTATTTATTGATTGATGTCTGATACACTCATGTCTTATAACAACTATACTATCGATATACTTGAAATTAAAGATGTCTAATTTTCCTATGGGGACAGGGCACGAGCCCCAAACAGAGCGGGGAATGGGGGAGGGAATAGGGACAAACAATTTTTCATGAGCTAAACAAGGACGGGGATGTAGAATGCATTTCTTATCCCCGTCCCCATCCCAATTAGCCTTTATTTATTTATTTAGTATAATTAGTTAATGTAATGTTATTATTATTATTATTATATAAATATTATATTTAAATTTCAAGTTGGATTGTTTATTGGTCAAGATAATGAATATGTTTAAATTAAATATTTAAATTTAGATTATATATGTGAATAATTTAATTTATATTTATTTCTTTCCACCAAAAGAGTTTATTGGTTTTTTAGGCCAAAATTTAAGTAATTTATCTTTAAATCCCAATTGTTAGGTAAAACTAACCATAATAAACAATTTAGTGATATACTTAATTATTTATTTAAAATTTACCTACATTAGTGATTTAAATTAATTGATTTTTTTTTTAAAAAAAACAAATTAATTGGGAAAAAATCCCCGTGGGGAACCCAATCCCCACGAATTCTCCCCGGAAAATCCCCGTTCCGATCCCTGTGGAGAATTTGATGGGGATAGGGAATGAAATGGGTAGCGGGTTGGGGACAGAGAATGACATTCCCGACCCCACCCTACCCCTTGAGCATCTCTGCTTGGAATATCATGCTAAAATGAAACACTCATGTTTTACTTAAAAAATATAAGTTACTGATTGAATAGTGATTGTCATTAGATATATTGTTGATACACATAGAATACTGATTGTTGTTCGATATAGTAGTGATATATTCATTTTTACTTCAAGTATTTATTGATTGATGTCTGATATACACTCGTGTCTTATATTTGATATATTTTTATACACATGGAATATATATTATGCTTATAAAATGAAACATGCATGCTTTATTTTAAAATAAGTTACTAGTTGAATGTTGATTATTGTTGGATATACGCAATTGATACACTTGGAATGTTGATTAAAATTAGATATACTGTTGATACACTCATATCTTACCTCAAGTATTTACTAATTGATTTCTGATACACTATATCTTAGACCTGATATATTACTGATAGACTTGGAATATCATGATTACAAAATTTTATTTTCGATACATTTAAATGAAACACACACATGCTCTACTAATATACTATCTTTACGTATATCAATTATGTGACTGATATGCTTTCATAATAAATAGATAAGCTGACTAATACACTTTGATATTGTATATATCAGCTTACCAATACACTTTGGTTATTATATACATAAAAGTTCATTTTAACTAGTTTAGTTAGGATATCAATTATTTGACTGATAAACTTTGAAGTCTTTACATCTAATATGAAATATATTATAGATTATTTTTTATGTATATCATTTAAGTCATACTCTTTATTTTAAGTATATAATTTAATTGATATACCATTTTCAAATTATATCAACTAAATTTCTCTATTTGTTTCCAAACAACATTTTAGATGTAAATTTTATGTCAATGTGTTAGAAAAAATCTAAAAAATATTACCATTTTGCACAAGTTTGAAAAATAAATAAATTTAAAAAAAAAATAGAAAGATATTTTTCAAGTGTGGTAAATGGTAAATGGTAAATGCAAATTAATGTAGAAGGGTGTGGATAAATAAAGGCACATGGGAGACCAGGGCGGAGCCATGTAGGGATCAAGGGGCACGTGCCCTCCTCCCCCCCTCCCCCCTTAAATTATCGATTTTCGTATTTTTAATTAACAGTTAATAATATTATTAGTAAATATGCTTTTATTACCAAATCTCTTTTGTAGTTCAATGATTAAGGGGTTGATTGAAGTTGCACAAGGCTTGAGTTTGATTCTTGCTTGATTCTTTTTTAACTTTGGTTTATCTTTAAAAAAAAAGAAAGAAAGAAAGAAAGAAAGAAAAATCCAATTTAAAATAGTTTCCAAGCGATACAAGACTGAATAAAGTTATTTTATAAATAATCTCTCATGGATTTATTGGTGTTACGCTTTTTTTTTTTTTTTTTGGAGGGTGCTTGGAAGCAAGGCTTGCGTTGGTCTTGGGAGAGTTTGAGGAGGTAGGCTTGAGTTGACTAAGTCAAGGATAGGTATGCTCTAGAGGTGGATGCACACAAAGATACTTAGCATGGAAATAAATTGCTAAGTTCTGCCAAGAGGGGGCAACCATGTGTTGGAGGTAGTCCAATGGGAGGAGAGTGCATCACACCTTGAGGTAGTTTAGTAGGCCATGTGTAGTAGTGAACAAGGAAAAGACAAGAAATGGTTGGCTAAGCTAAGTAAAGATAAGGAAAATTCAATCATGCATTGAAGGCATGGTCAAGAAGATGCTCAATGCATAGGTAGGGATCAAGGAGTTTGGGCATAGGGAAGGCTGTCTTCGGAACATAACAAGCATGAGACAACCACTTGGAAGGAGTTACACCAAGAAATCCTAAGGAAGGCCAAGTGAACACATACGCTAAGGAAAATAGCCTACTTGAACACATAGCACAATGAGAAACACAAGAACTATGCTTTGAATTCAAGTAAAGAAACCATGCATTAATGAAAAGTTTAAAAACTAAGGAAGAAGGAAAATAGGGGAAGTTGAATGCATGGAAAGGGCTACCATGCATCCAAAAAAGCCTTAGAAAGGATAAAATTGATGCACCGTGCATTGAGTAAAGGATACATAAGGAGTAGAGCTAAGTAGAACATGCAAGACACTTCAAACAAGCCTCATGCATTGAGAAGTGTGCAATAACCATACGTTGAAAGGAAGGAATCACCAAGGAAATAAGCTATGAGAAAAAAGCTAGCTAGGGAGGTTACTTGGCAAAATTGAGGAAGCTGGAATTCATGCAAAATTCTCTATAAATATGGGTTGTGGAACTGTCTCTTATACACATCTAGATGTGTATAAGAGACAGGAATATGAGAAAATGTATGAAAACAAGTGGTCATTTAGCTAAAACAGAATTACATTGATGAAGATATGACCAAGACAAAATTATCGTTCGCGTAGAATAAGTATGCGATCGTTGNAAAAAAAAAAAAAAAAAAAAGGTTATCTCAAAGCCATCAGAAAGTTGAATGATTGAGAAAGAAAATATTGGGCTGCTGAAAGAAAACTCCCACAATTTGATGTTGAAAATCAAAGTAATGCAGATTCTAAGTTCAATCGGGTGGTCATGAATTCCAAGCGTTTCAAGAAGAATTAAGAGCTCCAATTTGGAGGTAAGTTAATTAAAAGAATATATAAGAGGTCCATAGAAGGAGGTTTTGAATTTTAACGAATATATTTCGAGTTATATGTTCTAAAAGTTGAACCTGGGATTTAAGTGATGAAGAAGCAACCAATTGACTAAGGATTGAAAGAAGCAAGCGGTGTGAGCATTTGGCTTGTGCTAAAGAAGAATATTTTTAACTAAGTTGAAGTTCTTTGAGTGTAGAATATAACCTTGGGTTGCCATGAGAAGATTTAACCATAAAAATTCCTAAAAGTGAAGAGAAATCGATAAAGGTCAAAATTCAAAGTATCTAGAGCAGGCTGAGGTATTTGGAGCATTATGAGCTATAGATGAGAAATTAGAGACTCCAATTTGGAGGTAAGCTTCCTGAGATAATTAATAACAAGTTTCATGATGGAAGTTTTTTCCAATTCGAGCTGGAACTGATGCTTTAAGTGTTGGAAAATGAAGGAAAACAGGAAGGACCATGCGCCCAAGGAAGGACCATGCGTCCAAGAATGGACCATGTGTCCAAGAAGAGACCATGCATCCAAATGGTGCTAGCCAACTATGCTACAGAATAAAGAAGTGTGTGTTGACCTAAGGGATGCTCAAGGCCTAAAAGGCTAGGAAAGGGAGCTAACTAAGTGTGAATGACTTCTAACTCTTAAAGTATTGTAAAGTTTTTGCTTTTACTAGTTTTCATGTTTTAGCATGTTTGAAAATGATCACATATAGTATGTTTGATAAATAAACTCATAACATGTTTTAGATGAATTAGGACTCAAATATACATATTTTCCTAAAGGTCAAAATTGAACGCATAGAGAGTCATATGAAATTAAGTGTTAAACTCATGTTTTATCTAAAGCATTGAGGTTTTTAAAAGGAAGCTAAAATATGAATTTCTTAAGAAATCTAGATGTTGTTCATTAAAACACATGGTTTAATGTCAAACACCATGCATGTCAACGCAAGGTTGAGGTTATATGAGTTTGATGTTTCTAAGGTAAATTAAACCATAAATTTTATACATGATTTCTAAAAATGGTTAACTCAAATGTTTTACCGTATGATGTTTTCAGTATGAGGTATTCAATGTGTGCATTTCTAATGACTATGTGTTTTATTGATGATGTTTCCTCAAAATGATGGGTTAATGAGGAATGTTATTTCAAAGTTGTTATGAGAAATATGTCTTAGTACCCTAGCTATGAAACTTGATACTGAAGGTTGTGAAGGTATCAAGGCCCCCATTACTGAAGGAGACGAAGATAACTAGGAAAAATTTCTACGTGCATGTAAGATTATTATCGACGTTGTTGATGATGTAAAATTCCACCTCAGCTAAGGTTTTCGATGTTAGGGATGTTGAGCAAAAGGGGCTCCACTAAACTAAGGTTTAAAGGGTACAAGAATTTTATATGATGGCTTCATAGGGTGCTTTCAGGGTTTTTAAAGTTATTATTATTATAAGTTGATATTTTATTATTTGACAAGCTTAATGAAAAGCCTATTCCAAACCCTGAAACTATGAGGATGTTTTCAGTTGGTATTTGAATTATGAATCTTTCAGTTTTGTATAATGCTCTAAGTCTGGAAGTCTATGATTTAATTGAACTCTGGTTTTCACTAAATTAGTTGAGAGTATGATGTTTTTATTTGCATTTCAAAGAGTTTCCTAAGTTAAAGTTGGAAGAACATGCTAATGATTTAGAGAGTTGTTTGAAAAAAAATGGATTCCATAGTAAACGTTTGTGTTTTTCAAATATGATATTCATTGGGCTCCCCAGCTCACACTTTCCAATGTTTTTGTTTTCCTTCCTCCCCAAGTAGCAGAAGAGTTCTAGGATTCCAAGATTGCGGGTTGCTTGACAAGGAAGGTCTAGTCTGCAACTGTAATAGAGTGTTTGTTAGTTAGATGTTAGCATAGAAGTGGTCGATAATTAAATAATCCCTACAAAGTTAGAGTCAGGATTTGGTCTGTAATAAGACATCTCCTGAATGATGAAGTTGTAATTAGAGTATTGTGATGATGAGTTAAGTTTTGTTATGTGATAGATTTAGTGATGAGCAGGTTCACAGAGTTAAGCCCACAATGATACAGGCTCATAAGATGTGAGGTTAATTTAATTAGCGGTAGATGTCATAAGAGGGTTGGCATCTGCTATCTTCACACCTCATCTTAGATTAAAAAGGTAATCTGGGAGGGAATGTGACAATACGTTTGGTTTCTCTCGATGAAATGGGAGGACTAGTTATCCCAATTCTAAAAATCTTTATGACTTTCAGTATCTTATCAATGGCTTCCCTTGCATTGCCTAGTATGAGCATTTTGTTGCAGAACAATTTGATGGAAATAAAAGTGGGATTTTAAAAAAAAAAAAATCTAAATATAAAATTAAAATATAAAGTAGGTTTTAGCTTTTTAGGTTGCAATTGTAAATCAATCTCTAAAAAATTAGTAAATCAATGCAATTCCTTTATCTTTTGTGAAAGGTTTTTTTCCTTCAAAATTTAGATAAGCTTTTTTATATCTCAATTCTCAACAACGTTCTCTTGAATTGGTAATGCTTACTTTTCTTTCCCTATGTAATTTTTGTGTTATATACATTAGTTTTAGAGTTGTACAAGATAACTTCTTTGTTACTCATTAGGCTATACGTATCATATCATTGATATAAGTTTGAAATTCTTCTTAGACATTTTAGTTCTTATATTTTTAAATCTACATAATAGTTTTTAATATTTTATTGTGAATACTTTTGTAGAGTTAACTCTAATTCAATATGGAGAGATTTTTTATTATGTCATTAATTTTTTGCACATAATTTTTATATTCACATTACTCTCTATATATTTTTGTTAGTTTCCATGTTATTTTACATTCACATTACTCGTATAGGTTTTTAAAATTAATTTCAAAGTTCAAGTTAGAGGGTTATTTGTTGTCACTCGTTTAGATATACAAGTTTGGCAAGTAAGTTTTAAAATTTTCTTCGAATTTAAGTTTTTATGCTGTCAAATATATATAATAGAATGTAATATTCTTATCATTAACTTTTGTAGAATTAATTCAAAATTAAATATGGAGAGATAAGAAGAATAACAATAGAGACAATAAAGGCATCAACTTCAAAAAAGAAAAATGTTTTGGATTCTGATCAATCTTATACAAAATTCAATCTAAAAGAACTACCCGCAGATCCTGGTCTAAGAACCAAAATTTATTATTATAATTATAATATTTGAGATTAAGTTCGTAAAGCATATTTGCTAAAAGATCCTTGTTAGCCTCGAACTTATACTTTTCCACTTAAGAAATTTGGTACAAAGTCAAGACGATTTAATCCAACTTGGTTTAGTGAATATTCTAATTGGCTAGAGTATAGAATTTCAAAACATGTCTCATTTTGTTTATGTTCCTATCTATTCAAACCAGAAGTAAATTGAAGAGTCAGGAGGTGACCGTTTTGTTAGTGAAGGATTTTCTAAGTGGAAGAAAAAAGAGAAATTACATAGTCATGTTAGTAATTCTATTAGTGCACACAAAAAGGCTTCTGGTAAATGTGAGGCTTTTTTGAAATAAAAACAACATATTGAGACTTTTTTAAATAGGATGTCTGACCAAGCACGAGTTGCGTATCAAATTTGATTAGGTGCGTTGATTAATTGTATTCGATTTTTATTACGACAAGGACTTACATTTCGTGGACATGATGAGATAGATGATTCAAAGAATAAAAGTAATTTTCTAAAACTGTTACAATGGTTATGCAATCATAATAAGAATATTGAAGTTGTGGCTTTGAAAAATGCCCCAGATAATTTGAAATTGACTTCATCTATTCAAAAAAGATATAGTGCATTCCATTGGAGTAGAAATTGTTAATAGGGTTATAAAAGATATGAGTGACAAATAGTTTTCTATCTTGATAGAGGAATCAAAAGATGTATCTTTAAATAAGCAAATGTAAATTGTATTGCGATATATGGATAAAGTTCATGTGATTGAACAATTTGTCATAATCAAACATGCCAATGATACAAGTTCTCTATCACTTAAGAAAGCCATAGATGATTTTTTTTCTCAACATTGGTTAAGTGTTGCTAGTTTACAAAGGCAATGATATGATACAACAAGTAATATGCAAGGCCGGTTCAATGGATTGAAAGCACTTATTTTGAAAGAAAATGAATGTGCTTTTTACATCCATAGTTTTTCTCATCAGCTTCAATTAGCTTTTATAGCTACTGCTAAAAGTTATGTGAAAATTATTGGTCTGTTTTTTATTGTTACAAATATGGTAAATGTAATGGGACGTCAACAAAACTTCGAGATGGTCTACGAGAGAAACATAGAATGAAAATTTTTGAAGCTTTAAATAATGGTGAAATATTAAGTGGTTGAGGATTGGATCAGGAGATAATGATTAAACGACCAGGAGATACTCGATGGGAATCACATTACTACACTTTAACGAGTTTGATTACATTGTTCTTTTTAGTAGTTGATGTACTTGAGACAATTATGCAAGATGGATCAAATTCAGGACAAAAATATGAAGCAAATACTTTAATAAGTTCGATTCTATCTTTGGACTTTGTTTTTCATATACATTTTATGAAAATTATCTTGAGAATCACAAATGACTTGTCTCAAGCATTACAAAGAAAAGACCAAGATATTGTGAATGCAATGAATTTAATCAAAATTTGTAAAGAAAGATTGCAGAAAACAAGAAAATCTGATTAGGATTCCTTATTGAGTATGGTTCTGATTTCTGTCGTAGTCATGATATTGAGGTCCTTAAAATGGATGACCTACTTCTAATTTGAGGATGACAAAGGTGAAAATCTCACCCAGTTACAAATTTACATCATTATTATGTGGAAGTTTTCTATGTCATCATTGATATGCAACTTCAAGAGCTAAATAATCGTTTTACTGAAACAAATACTAAATTGCTTCTCTGTGGGGCATGTCTAAATCCGAGTAATTCATTTGTTTCTTTTGATAGAAAAAAGTTTAGTCAACTTGCTCAATTTTATCCAAGAGACTGTTTAGCTATTGAACTCTTTATGCTTGAGGATCAACTTCAAAATTATATTATTGTTATGCGTTCAAATATTGAGTTTGTTGAGTTAAAAAACATATTTGATCTTGCAGTAATAATGGTCCTGACGAATAAAGACAAGGTCTATCCATTAGTTTACAGATTACTCACCTTGCCGCTGATTTTACGTATCGCCACAACTACTATAGAGAGAATATTTTCTGCTATGCATATTATGAAGACTCGATTGCATAATCGAATGGGAGATCAATGGATGAATGATTGTCTTATAGCCTATATTGAAAATGATTTATTTGATAAGTTAGATATTGAAGTTATCATGGCTCGATTTCAAAACATGAAAACTCGAAAAAGAAAATTGTAATGTACTAAGTTAGTTAATTTATGAAGTTATGAATACTTTTCTACATTCATTTATAGATATTTTTTTGCATATAGTGCCCCCTATATAAAATTTCTAGCTCTACCACTAGTGGGAGGTAGTACAGTCACCATGCACATCAAAACCGACTTTGTTGTTCTTACACCGTTTTTTTTTATATTTGTTTATTTATAATTATTTTTCTTCTTCTTTATCATTTTGATTTCTTCTCTCAAAACCCATCCATCATGTTTGCAACCACCGAGAATAGAGGCGATGAAGAAGAACCTTGCAAGAACGAAATCGGAAAGATGAATATGATAGATCAACAATCGTGCGAGATGACCAAGAAAGCTACCAAAAATGAAAAGAGATAAAAAAATAAAAAAAAATAAAAAAAAAAAACCGTTGGAGAAAAAAAAAATTATTGGGACAATTTTGGAAAAGTGGATAAATGAAAGATTAAAATTGACGTTTTTGCCATATATGCTAAATAAAAAAATATTGAAGATACGGTTGTAAAACCATGCTTTTAAATTGCTACTCATTGCAATTTTCTTTTAAATTTTGAGGGGAAAAATCAAATTTTGCAAAAGAAGTAAAATACGATAAATAAACAAAATTTTGGTATTAATTTATCTGAGAATTCACCGAGAAAGTTCAAATACATAAAACCTCGGTATTAATCTACCCGAGATTAATACCGAGATTTTATATATTTTCCATATCATACCATTTCTTTTTCAAAATTTAATCTTTCCCAAAACTTGAAAAATTAAAATGTAACCACTTGAGATCCATTTGTATAATTGGTAAATTCATTTGAAAATTTGAAAATTCATGTAATCGTGGAAACATAAATTGAGCTAAATATTTGAAAAATTCCATTATAATTGTTGGTAAAGATAAGCTACATACGAGAATATTTGAAAAAATATAAGATTTAGGAAGTTTACATTATATTTGAAAAGATTAATTGGATCTTGGTGAGTAATGACCGAGATGTACCAAGAAGATCCAAATCAATCGATAAATTAGAAAAAAATTGATTTTTTAACTAAAGCTTCGTTGTCGATCTTGGCCGAGATGGATCGAGAAAAACTAATTAAATGAGTTTTCAAAAAGCATACTAGTTTTGTAAAGTGAAAACTTGAAGAGGCTATTTCTAAAAAAAAAATTATATGTAATTGACCTCCTTTTTAAAAGAGGTTTGTTTTTTGACCTTTTGAAGATGTCAAATACCCATTTTAAATGAATTTCTTTTCACTTCTCCCTCAGATTCTTTCTTCTTATGTTACGAAAACATCACATACCAAAGAATGGTTTGAGTTTAAATTTTGTGAAAGTGGTTGAAAAGTAAAGGTGCTTTAACATTTTACTCAATTTATAAATATTGTTAAAAAGAACACGAAAAAAAAAAAAAAAAAAACAAGTGGTCATTTAGCTAAAACAGAATTACATTGATGAAGATATGACCAAGACAAAATTATCGTTCGCGTAGAATAAGTATGCGATCGTTGACCTTCTGTGCACAATCGCTTACTTCAAGTGCATGATTGTTGACATGATTGCTAAGGTCTCGCTTCACAATTTTGTTTTGGTCATATTTTCATCAATATATCTTCGTTTTAGCTAAATGACCACTCATTTTCATACATTTTTTTGTATTCTTTCCAACCATGCTTGTAAACGGAATAAAAACTTAAAAAATATTTGACTTTAGTACTCCAAAAGTAAATTATATCTAAGTTTAAACGTTGTAAGACTATTTATATTCAATATTCTTTTAAATTTTGCTCTTTTTATAAGGACTATTTTTGGAAATAACACAAAAAGCCATATAAAAACGAGTGGTCAGTTAGCCAAAACATAATTTTATTGAGGGAATTATGACCAAAACAAAATTTCAAAGCGAGAACTCAAAGATGATGCACCTAAGATCGGCGATCACACACTTTTGCTACGCGAACAATAATTTTGTTTTAGTTATATTTTTGCTAATACAACTCCGTTTTAGTTAAATGACCATTCGTTTTCATACGTTTTTTTGGTGTTCTTTTCAACCATGCTAACAAATTGAGCAAAATGTTAAAACATCTTCCCTTACTTGAAAATGTTAAATCGACTGAAAGTGAGAAAGCAATGCAAAAAGTGAGAGTGTTTAACTGAAAGTGGAGAACTGAAAATGATCTTGCATTACTTGTCCCATGCTTGATATCAATAATATTGTATGTTGATGGTACGATATTGGTTTAGAATAAATATTGATAGAAAATGGACAAAATATTGGTGTCGCATTGAATTTTCATTTTTTCTTTTTTTTTTTTTTTCCTTTTTTTGTTGAAAGGGAAGAGCAAAAGAGAGATAGGAAATAGAGAGAAGGGAAATCTTTAATATTGAGGATAAAAGTGGTATTTCACATGTAAAAATGGTAAAAACAAACAAACATATATGTTTTCAAGAAGAGGTTCGATCATGGGGAAGTTTTTGGTTTTTGGGTCAATTTTCCAAACAAAATATCACTAATTAATGTAAATATAATATAAATAATAAATATGTTAACTTGTTTAAAAAATATTTATTATCTCTATTGACATTTTCATTGAATTAAGACTTCAATATTTCTATCACATCTACATCTACATCTTTGTTTAGTTCTAATTATTTTCTTCTTTATTTATTTATTTTAGCTCAATAATTGCAATGAAATGATAGAGCATCAAAAAATTTGAAACTTTTAGGTAATTGATGTCCTAATTTGTAATGAATTAGTCTGGATACTTTAAATTTTATAATCTTATCATGAAAAATATTAAGATTTATGTAGTTCAAGAAATTAATTGAAAACCGGATGTATTTATAAACTACAAAGACCCATATATACGTGCGTGCATACACACACATATATAGGATGTGTTTATAAACTACAAAGACACATATATACGTGTGTTTGCGCGCGTGCGTGTGTATATATATATATATGCTAGTTAGAGATATGTGCGATGTACGTGGCTTAAAATGTTTATAATGTTTATGACATAAAATATTTATAATGTTTTTGACATATGATAAAATTTAAATTTTGATTGAGAATTTATTTTTCTTTGAGTTCTATGAGTAAATAATTATCATCAAATAAAGTTTAAAAAATACCTAAAACTATATATTTATTGTGAATGTAAAATTATATATTTATTGTTTATTGTACAATATATATATTAAAATTTATATCATGTAATTTTTGCAAGAATTTTATTTTAACTTAGAAATAAAACAATCGAATCATTGGTTCAATAAATTGGAAGGTGAAAACAACAAATATATATATATATATATAATTTGTATAACCACTAATAATGATTCTATATTTTAAAACAAAAGAGTAAAATTGTGAAAATTAAATATAACTATTTCTTCTTCACTCAAATCAAAATATAAATTAAAAAATGTGATACAAAATTTTGAAACATAATGGATAACGCAAAAATAAGATTTTTAAATGAATACACTTGTAATTAAATGTAAGATTTAAATATTTGACATGAATAAGAGTAAAGAAACAACTACAATAAATAATAAAACGGAAAGGTATGCAATCTTCTAAAAAAAAAAAAAAGTACACATATTGTTTTTATTTATAGGTACGTGTGATTGTATTTTATTTTTTTGATCTTATGATTGTATTAATTTCTTCATCTCATCTCTTTGCTACATAAAGATGCTCCTTTTGTTCTCCTTTAAAGAGAATACATGTAAATAAAATAAAATAAAATTATGAGAAGAAAAGGTACAAACAATTAAAATTGAGGATATAATATGTATTTATTTTAAAATGAATAATAAAGTAGGAAGGTAAAGATTCTCCCCAGTTTCTCATAACTCTTTTATATTAGTATATAACTATATCAAAATTTTTATAAAAAAAAAAAATTTTAAAAGTAGAAATTTATTTTAACCACCCAACCGTAGGATCTCTAAATGTTGAACCATAGTATAAAAGTTGCTTTTGTACTCTATTTCATAGTTAATGTACTATTTGATTTCTTTTGTTTCGTTATTTATCATTTAAATGTCATCTTGACACATGTATCTTCCTTTTTGTATTTTAGATCTTTCTATCTATGTTTTTTTATATTATCTGTTTTCAATTTTGATGGAATAATATACAGAAACGGTCTCCTCAAAATTTTCCATCTTTTCAATATTTTTTTACTTAATATATTATATTCTCTTTCTTAAAAAAAAAAAAAAAAAAAATTAGAGAGAGTAGACTCACCAATTTCCATTATGAATGGAAGATCTCTAGAGATTTCCCGTAGAAACTTCACCGTCTAGTTAGAGTCTTGAGTGATGGTGACAACAAAAATCTACTGGAAAAAACCAATAAAACGAAGATACGGAGGGGGATTGTGGCCATCTTAAAATAGAGAATGAAAACTTCAATACTATCATTCTAAAATTCTTTCTATCATAAGATATTTTGAAAATGGTAATAGGACCAAAGAATAACAAAAAAGATTGTATTCTAGGAAGCATAGATACCTCTAATTGTGCAGAGAATCAGTATCCATATACGTGTCAGATACGAATACATCCAGATAGATGTGTCTAATACGTGATGTGAAGTATCTGATTTTTTTTTTTTTTTTTTTTTTTTTTACTTTTCAGATACAAGTATCTACTTCCAAATAGGTGAATGAGATAGCTGGGTCCTTTTTTTTCCCTCAAATTTAAGCCCAATCACTTAAAAAGCCTAACTCATAACCCATTTTATTTAAGTGTGTGTTTCTAAATGATTTTTAAATCATCAAAATCATTTTTTTCAGTTTTAAAATCACTCAAAAACCACTTTTAATTGCTCAACATTAATTTAGTTTTCAATTTTAGACTTCTAAATGCAATTTTCATATCATGAAAATTAGTTTTAAAGGATTAAACATATCTCACCGTGATTTTAAAAATGACAAAAGTGATTTTTAACCATTTTAAAATCAGTCTCAAACATAAAAGTCTACTTAAATCAAGTAATCCAAAACAAAATAAATTAAAAATGATAAAAACATAAAAAGTTAAAAGAAAAAATCGGAAACGTAATTAAATCTTTATTCTTCTCTCTCACACCAATCATGATTTACACCCCCTTTATGCTCAACTTCATTTTTCAATCTTCATCCTCTACTTTTTTTCTACCGTCTACTCTAGTCGTTCAATCATGTTATTGATTTTTTTTTTCAAGTTTTCACTCTCTTCTTGAATCTATTTTAATATAACTTAAAATAAGTATTATAACAATTAATTGGGTGTTATCATGTATACACACACACATATATAATAACATATCTTCAACATATACGTATTTTAGTTTTTTAAAAATTGGCATATCGTCGTCTGTATTCGTATCTTGTAACCGTGTTTGTGTCTGTGTTTCTTGGTTTGTATTTATACTATGAAAAACTGGTAGTTACAACTTGAACGGATATGTCTATAAAATTTGTAGTTATAATGTAAAGGGATGTGCCTATATAAAACTTGGTTATTATTGAAGTGATGCATCAATCCGAAAAGATGTGATATCCTTCCTTCTGGAGATGTATTCGTTTAAGGAATAATTACAAACATTATGAAGAGTTGTGAGGACAAAATAGGAATTTTCAAAGATTATTCCCTTATTGCCACTTTAGTGTAGCGTGTATATACACATATATATAATCTGGATAATCCATTTTAGTTCAAGTAATCTGCATTAATCATTAAGAACAAGTCCATATCATGAGCTTATTAGACTAACGTGCGTATTTGAAACAACTTCCTAGGTATATTGCTAATTTGGATCTTAAAGATTCAGAATAAGAAACATCTTATTCAATAAAAAGGTACCATGACCAAAATATGATATTTTAACCAAACAATCTTAATCTTCCTAATTTGACTATTATTAACGATTTTTCTTTCCTTTGCCCCTGGGCAATGCCGATGTGGTTTTAGGCGCGGCACATGACACTGGGGCATGTCGAGTGTAATTGAAGCTCGTTGGAAATGGACTTTCAAGTTGATGAATGGAAGGTACACCTCAAGGGCAACACTTGATGAAATCTCATATTTCCTTAAAGTACATGATGAAATATGTAAAGGAAGAGAACCAAGGAATTCTCCTAGAACTAAATGTCGTGGGGGTTCAATCAAAAGAAGAATCTCCCATTTATAATCTGGCTAATGGCTATCCTGAAATTAAAGAAGTCTTACAGCGATATCAATCGGTGATTAAACCAACTGAGGGGCTCCCACCGACACGACATCATGATTACTCTATTGAACCAAAATCAAGGGAGGAACCATTAAATGTATGGCCATATCGATATCCACGATTTCAAAAGGACGAAATCAAGCAACTAGTGGGCGAGTTGCTGACAGCGGGAATCATACAATCGAGTATCGGCCCTTTTTCCAGCCCTGTTTTGTTGGTTAAGAAAAAAAAAGGAGGGTAGCTAGAGGCTTTGCATCGATTACTAAGCATTAAATCATGCACTTTTCCCTGATAACTATCCCATTCCAATGGGTAGTAATATTTTCAAAGATTGACTTGAAATTGGGTTATCATCAAATAAGGGTCACATCAAAGGATGTTAAAAAAATAGCCTTTCGAACCCACAAGGGGCAATATGAGTTCTTGGTGATGTCGTTTGATCTGAAGAATGCCCCCCTCATTTCAATCAGTAATGAATAATATTTTACGTCCTTATTTGCATAAATTTTTATTGGTTTTCTTTGATGACATATTGATTTATAGTTCTTCGGCTCATGAGCATATAGATCACTTATCTCTGGTGCTGCATCTATTGGCTGAGAATCAGTTAGTGACCAATTTAAAAAGATGTATGTTTGCAGCTTCAAAGATTGAATATCTTGGTCATGTGATAAAGGTAGATGGAGTAGCAGTTGATCCCTTAAAATTTGACGCTATGATACAGTGGCCAGTACTAACCTTGATAAAACAGTTGAGAGACTTCCTTGGATTAAGAGGGTATTATTGAAAGTTTGTGCTCAACTACGGCTCCATTCATTCCCACTCATAGAGAAACTCAAAAAAGATAAATTTAGATAAATTTCTTTGGAATGATGAGGCTCATAAGTATTTTGAGGCATTAAAGAAGGCCATGACGAAAATTCATGTGCTGGGATTGCCAGACTTACACAACCATTTGTGATAGAGATAGATAGAGGAAATCAAGCACGAGGATTTCTATGAGCAGCGGAAGGAATTGTTCCAAATTCCATTTGAATTGAACACAAAATAATTACAGTCTAAACGAAAACTAACAGGTCATGCACAACAAGAAATTACAACATGCTAAACAATGATACAAGGGATAGAGGATGCATACCTTTGAAGAACCATTCTTCAAGTGCCTCTCAATCAATCTACAAGCGTCCAAGCACAACACACTCGAACACAACGACCGGTACAGCCAACGAACACAAACACAACCTCCACGAACCAATCGAGTCTAACTTGATCCACGAACTGAGTGAGGACACCACCACAATGGTTACCTTGGTATTCTCGATGTGAGAATCCAGGAGTTGTGGACTCTGTATGATCTTGGCTTGAGGAAGAAACTGGAGGTCTACGATCGAGTAGACGATGGAACAAGTGGGAAATAATACACTGTCTATCGTGTACGATGTGCTCGATCGTTTAGTAAATGGTAGCCTATCGTATAGACTTAGCCACTCGATCATGTAGCTATGATCAGCTGAATGATTATCATATGACTAAAGGTAAGCAATTGTTTAGTCTCTGCACAACTATCGCTTAGTGAAACTTTTTCACTTGATAGTTTATCTGTGAGCTCTTTCTGAATGAGGCAACGCTCTAATTTTGGGAAAATAATTTTCCTTTTTATCTCACGGTTATCATAAAACCACCAATAACCTCACACTCAATCGGTTATTAGAGAAAAAGAAATTAATTATCATATAATTAATATATTATAAATAAATATGATAACCAACTTACCATATTATATTTATAACGTATAGTTTTAATATTTCATCTCATGAAACATACAAACCATAGTTCTTTTTCTATTTTATGGTACTTAATGTAAATCATATTTACATTCATTCCTCCACTTGATGTATCTCATACATCACACTAATTATATCATATATAATTGAATTTTCTTTTGTTAATTTGAATACTTCAAACTAACCCCAAGAACTTATTCTCAACTTGAATCCATTGAGCTACTAAAGGGACCTTATGGACCTATAGCATGAATAACTGACTAAACTCTTTAATCACGAGATTCACTATCCGTTAATTGTCGGGCACTCTATTAAAGACCGATAGTTGCACTCTTCTCACTATAAATGTATTTCTATGTCCATATCAACCAATCAACAGTGCGATAATCCTTCACAGATCGCTCATAAGTACAGTTGGGCCAATTTACCGTTTTTTCCCTATAGTTACATCTAACTCCTTAAGTACCATTAATTCCTCTAATGAACTATGATTGGATCCTCTCTTGGAAGAGAGGATGAGACCACTATGTTCAAGACCTGGAATCAACCCTTAAGGGAGCAATCTATCTACTTACCCCTGCTTTGGGGAATGAGTGAATTCCATCTTGTGTAACTATTTTCCAACTCCCCAATCAGACAAATCGCCAAAAAGGTAGGCTTATTGAGTTGGCAATCTGGCCACTCTCATCCATACTAAGCAAAGGACCGCTCTCATAGGCAAGAGTTCCCAAAACACTCAAGATTAAGGTCATGAGATGTAAGTCTCAAGTATCAACGACGTTATAATGAGATATAAGTCTCAAGTATCAACGACGTTATATAAATAGACGAATCATCTCGTAGTCCGATCTTATACAAACTCTTTATTTGTATAAGACATCTCCGCTCGCATGTCTCCACATGAATGATCAGGATCAGACCATTTGTAGTAGTTCACAACAGTTGTAAAACTCTACAAAGTGGGTCGTATCCGTAGTGTCATAAGGATAAGGTATCCCTTATTTATCTTTATACTACAGACCTTTTAAGTTATTATTTAATGTATGACTTGTATATCTCATATACATGCTTGAGTTTACAACAATAACCACGGATCTTTGTTTATTGGATATGAGTAAATGCAAAATAAAATAACTTATTTTATCAATAACAATGTGTACAAAGTTTACAAACTACGAGACTTCGGGAGAATTAGGACACTAATCCTAACAATGGATGCATCCGGCATGGGAGTATGGGTTGTATTAATGCAACAAGGTCGTCCATTTGCTTTTTTAGCCATGCCTTGCCCTTGACTCACTAGTTGAAGGTCGTATATGAGCGCGAATTAATTTCCATTATGTTGGCTATGGCAAAGTGGAGGTCTTACTTACTGGGGCGTCGATTCATAGTGTGCACAGATTAGAAGAACCTCAAGTTTTTGTTAGAACAATGGATAATCGCTATATAATATCAAAAATTGGTGGCTAAGCTGATTGGATACGATTCTATGATTGAATACAAGAAGGGATTGAAAATTCAACTACAAACGCTCTATCTCATGTATCGACAACAATGGAGTTGACTGTGTTGAGTTGTGTACACGGTGTTAATCTAGTAGTTTTCATTTAGCCAAATTGATCAAGACGGGGATTTGAGACAAATTCAAAGGGCTATTGTGGTTGTTGAACCATTTCCTAATGCTATGAAGGGGGAATTATTACTATAAACAAGGAGTGGTGCTAACTTCGACATCCCCTACAATTCCCCTCCTACTTTAAGAATTCTATAACAACCCGATGGGGGGACATAATGGAACGGTCAAAATGTATTGACGCCTTAAGGAGTTTTTTTTTTTTTTTTTTTTTTTTTTTGGAAAGGAATGAAACCAAGTGTATGTTCCTTCATGGGAGATTGCTCAGTTTGTGAGTAAGTTAAATACCTGTCCTTAGCACCAGTGGGGCTTTTGCAACCTTTGCCCATACCTGAGATGATTTGGGATGACATTAGTATGGATTTTATTGATGGTCTACCAAAGTCAGAAGAATATAACTCGATAATAGTTGTGGTGGATCAATTATCAAAATATGTTCATTTCATCGCACTATGACATCCATTCACGACAACTATTGTGGCTGGAGTATTTCTTCAAGAGATATTTGGATTGCACAAAGTACCTTGAAGTATTCTTTTGGATAGAGATAAGGTATTTACTAGCATATTCTGGGAAGAATTATTTAAGTTGATGGGGACACAACAGAAATTGAGCACTTCGTATCATCCGCAAAGCGATGGCCAAACGAAGGTAGTCAATAGGGTTGGAGGCCTATCTACGGTGTTTTGCAATGGACACCCCAGCTAAATGGTCAAAATGATTGGTTTGGGCGGAATATAACTACAATACATCCTATCATACTTCCTTAAAAAAAAATCACCTTATGAAGTGGTGTATGGACGGCTAGTTCCCCAGGTTGATGTTCTTTTTAAGGAAAAAGATGAAATGTTGCGAAATTTGAAACCCACGCTGGAACGAACACAACAGATGAAATCATTCACAGATGCTAAGCAACGAGAGGTGGTATTTGGGTTGCTGATTAGGTGTATGTTAAGCTAAAACCGTATCGGAAAAGCACTTTGTTT
The DNA here is from genome assembly GCF_009727055.1 of Benincasa hispida. Taxonomy (NCBI): domain Eukaryota; kingdom Viridiplantae; phylum Streptophyta; class Magnoliopsida; order Cucurbitales; family Cucurbitaceae; genus Benincasa; species Benincasa hispida. The sequence goes on from NC_052349.1 coordinate 62,105,125, forward strand.
ATCCATAAACATCTGAAGTTGGCCCCTCATTTCATAGGCCCTTTCCAGATTATTAAACGAGTTAGTCCCGAGGCGTATAAACTCGATCTGTCAGTTCACGTGAATATTCATCCTGTTTTCCATGTGTTTCGATTACTATAGGTGAGTGGATCTGTGTTACCAAGGATCGTAGCCCCCCCCCCCCCCAATCAATCGTGATATTAGGCATTCGTAAGATTGGGACTACTATGGTCTCTCCTACCAATTTTGAGGTTTTAATTCAGTGGGATGACATGCCACCAAATCAAGCGACATGGGAGAATGGCATGCTTATTGCTAAGCAATTCTCTGATTTTCATCTTGAGGACAAGGTGGTTTTTTGGAGGCGGCTAGTGAAAGAACCCCAATCAATAAGGTTTGCATCCGCAAGAAGAATATGCAAAGGAAGTGGCAAAATGGGCAAGATGATGTGATGCATGATGAATGAGCAAAGATGCCACGTGAGAATGAAAATAGAGAATTATGTGGGGATCAGGGATCTTTCTATTATTGGGTTTATTGTGATCGTTTATGTTATTAGATTTATTTTCTTCCCTTAAATAGGAATAGGGGGAGGGGAATGATTATCTTTTTGCATTGTATCAAGTATAGCTTAGAGAGCTTGTTGAGGGAGGAAGTCTCAACTTTCTTGGCTAATTTGCCTAAATAGTGAATGTATAATATCAAATTCTATTATTTTGGTATCAAAGTTGGTTGTTGACGTTCCAGAGTAGAATCGACAGAGAATTCTGACTAGGTGTGGCCAAGTGACGTACTATCAAAGTATCTATCGAGACGTCAACTTTTCAGGGATGGGATACTGTTATGAACCAAGATAGTATGAGATGTCTTATCCCATACTTAATAGAATTGGATGATCGATGTGGTATGATACTTAAGTGATTTGACTCTCCCACCTCAATAGTTAGCTTTTGAGGTGTGATTCTCCAAGGTGCTTAAGTACCTAACAAAACCTAATTTACTTGGAAATTTAAAAACCCTTTTACCAGACATGCAACCCTGGTATGTTGGCATAGTGATCAATAAGCACCAATTTAAATAAAATAAATTAGATCTTATGAGTTTTCTGGATGAAAATGTGGTCAAGTAGCCTGTAAAATTAGTTGAAATTTTGAATCTTACGAGTTTTCTTCATGGAAATGTGGTAGACTTGTGCACATGCTGTGATATAAATGAAAACATAAAACTTATTTTATGGTTCAATTTCCAACTTCTTCAGCATAGATAGGCATATGCATTGAGAAAATGGCCCAACCTCTTCGTACGAGTATTTAGAAGAATCATTCTCAAACGTCTATCTTAAAACTCAAATTGACTAAAAACTGGACGGTGTATTCTGAACGAATCATAGGGCAAAATCTTATTGAAATGGCAAAGTATTTGATCATGGTAAATATCCGAGATAGTAAAAACAATAGCAGATATCATAAATATAGACATATGTCCTTTCTGTATTCTCTCGAGGATCGCATGTGCCAACTCTTTCAGGAAAAATTTATTAAACCTGAACAATGTTAGCATCTAATAGTACGGCATGTACCTCATCGACCTTCGAAACCGAGGCATCTTCCTGTCATCGGATATTGAAGGATCAATATATTAGCAGACTCAAAAATTTCATAATGATGCAAGATTAAGACACTAGAAACTGTACCCGTAGCCGTAAGGTGAATAGAAATACGGTGGGGCATAAGGTCTTCTAAATCCCATGTATGGGTTATAACGACGGGGACGATACTGCTTCATACCAGGAACATTTGTTCTCTTGGGCAAAACCTGGTATGGAGCAACCAAGCAAATAATATAGTTAGAGTGGCATTGAAGTTCGCTTGATATCTATGCCCTACTCCGTAATAAAAAATTGCTACAATCATAATGGATTTTTTTTACCATTCATAATTCACAGAATATTATTAACTAATCTTTTAGGAACGTATTTAAATGGCCGCACTTTTCATATTACACTTGATTGATTAAAAAGTAAATGTGGCCTATATTCATACCACACAAATGAATCAGAAAGGATCTCCTAGAAATTTCTTCTTTTTGATGCACCATTTCTTTCTTTATGGAAAACCGAGAAAAATGAAAGACACACCTTCAGTTGCCGTCCATGTAGCTCAGATTCATTCAGAAGGAGGGCTTCTTGAACAGCTTCAGCTTCAAGAAATTCTACATAGGCAAAGCCCTTCGGCTGACCAAATTTATCAGTTAAAATAGTCACTCTGTTGACAGTACCACATGATTGGAAATGCTGTTGCACTTCTTCGGGTGTGCATGCATAGTCAACCTTCAAAACAAATATTTTTTATTGTTGAAGCAGAGCTTTGAGCATAAAATAGTAAAGTGCTATCAACAATGAATAGAAAATTCTGTGTATTCTCTGTTCTTTATATAAATTTATAAGTAATTCATATGAGAAAACATCAGATAGCAATAATTAAGCTAGTATTATATCCCTCGTTATGGTTAAGAAAAATGTTTTATGATTGTCATTTGGCTTTAATATAAATACTACCTACATTTTTAGTATGAACCAATGGTTCGGTCAATTGTTAGGTTTCTTTATAAAGTTTTATATCAAGAAGCTTTGTACAAAAACAAAAAAGAAAGCAAACTTCATCACACTTAATCAACAAAGCTTGGGGATGAGATACACCAGAGCAACATTGAGAAGTAACAAACTTCCAATGGGCTGGCAAGAGAATCATAAACTATGCCAAGAAAAATTAACTCCAACCAAAATTACCAAATCACCACGAAGATCTAACTCATGTTTAAATGAACATATGTAAGATTGAATATCAGTCAATCAGAGGCATCAGAATCACATAGCAGATGCATTTTCAAGCATGCCTCCCTCTGCTAAGAGATCAATTACAACTAGTAGAAAACAGTTCTACATTAGATATGATTGAAAATGAGGTTTTTCTTCTTCAACATAGAGGATTTCCTACATTAATCTTACTAGTTCACATAGTTTTGCAATCTAATTATCACAATGAAATAAGCAGACTTTATGCAGGAAGTTGACAGGTTGAGTTTCTAACTAAAAGAAAAAGTCTAGATTAATAAGTAAATCTAGTAAAATTTTCTTAATATGCAGAAAAGGCTCAATTGTTCTTTCAGAGGTCACTGGTTAAGGCAAAATGCATGCATTAAAATCCAATCGTTGGTCTAACTGGGTCAAATGAAGCACAAACTAGAAAGTAATGCCACAAAGAAGCGATTATCTTACACCCTCGCCTCCTTCTTTATGTCTCATTTGTGAGACACAAATGACAATAGTGCGAGCATTGACAAGGCTCTGCAACTAAAATTGCATGCAATTGACTTGCCTTGGCTTCCTCGGAGACATTTGAATTGTCCCCTAGCACACTGTAGTTGAGCCATCGACATCGTTATTCCACATTTAATGGTCCCAGCCTCCAAAAGCGCATGCCTTTCAGCAACATAAGTTCAACTAGCAACAGGCCCTTATTTTCTAAATGCAACAATTCACTAATGGTTTTTGATATTTCAGATTTTTTTTTTCTTTCTTTTTCTCACTGTTTTTTTCCGGTTAAACCAGTCTTCAACTATCATTCACAATTTTCTTTTTTCTTTCTTTCTTTCTTTTTTTCTTTCTTTTTTTCTTCTTCCTTTTTCTTCTTCTTTTTGAATTTTTTGCAGAAAATCCTCATTTCAATAACATCTTTTCAAAGATCAAACAACTAAAAGGTTTTTCTCAAATCTAAAGAACATCAGTAGGGACATTTGTCTTCTCACATTGCCAACAAATACTGATCGTGAATCAGTCTCCTCCTTGCCTGCTTGACCAGCTGATGTACCAGCAGGATCTGCATCAAACATAACAGCCATAGATATAAATAAAATAGGTCAAATTGGAGAAAAGTTATAGGAAAAAACTATGATAGCGTACTTTGAAATTCACCCAGTTTAAGAAACTTTCAACCAACATGATCGAATAATTCAATATTGGTTTCTATCAAAAACCATAATCATAATTTGTTTTGCCATATCGGCTAAACTATGGCAGGTAAACACTTGCACAAACGATTATTGCTTACGAAGGTTACATAAAACTAAACTTCCCTGCTTAAACCTATTCTAAAATTTAAATTAACAATTATGAATCAAAATGTCAAGGCAACAGTAACTATATCTGCATCTGTTATGCAGAAACAGTATATTGTAGCCACTTTTTTTAATGCACAATTCTAATGCTAGAAACATAATACATGGTAATATTAGCAGATAGATCACAACAACACATCAAAATTTCAAGCACAAAACCATCGCTTAAAATATCACAGCAACGAAACCAATTCAATTCAGAAAATTCCATGGATTATTTAAAATTCCATTACCACATGCTTATAAACGAAAACAATAATACAAAATCATAAGAAAACTACCTTGGACGGCTCCCATTTCTTTTTCAACCTTGGCCTGCATTTCTCGGAGAGCTGCTGCTTCCTCCTCCATCTCCTTCAAGCGCTTTTTCATCTCGTCAAGCTCCTGAAACACATACACGATCACAATTCAAACAGAGACACGAATCATAAGAATCATTTCTTCTCATTTTCACTCAAGCACGAGAAACAGAAAGAGAAAGAACAAATGGAAACCTTGACAGCGTCGTCGTCGGCACCGGACATGTCAACGTCTCCGTCCATCTCCCCTTCAACTGGGATCTCTCCACCGTATACCTCGTGCTCTTCTTCCTCCATCTCTCGTTCACTCACAATTTCGCATTCGTTTCTAGAAATCTCCTCGTTCGATGCGTAGAACTGCAGCGAATCAGATTGTTGGGCCCTTAAACGTTACTCCACTTCACGGCCCAACAACATTCAGCGGCCCATTTAGGCATAATGATGGTGGCAAATTAGTAGAGTATTGCAGTTTAAAAAAAGGTTTATTTTCCACTAAAAATATTAATTTACACCCTGAGTTATATTAATTTACACTTTTTATTATGCTTCATTAATAGATTAATTTAAACTTTTGTTTGAAATTTTCTTGTAGATTCATCTTTGTATTTACTATAATTGTTTATTTTGTAAAATTGACATTTGAAGAAGTCTGCAAACATTTTGAGAATCAATGGTCAGATGATTTTCAGAGGTAATCGTAATGAAATATTTAAATTGATTGGCTTATGAAAGTTTTGTTAGTTTTATGGGCTCCAATCTTACCATATGTTTTGATGGTAACAAATATTTATTTACGGATGATTTTAGTATTTTTAAAGTTTTCAGACTATAGAACTCGAAGAGACGATTTCAACATATTTTGAATAACTCAAATCCGACTTTAACATAAAGAAGTTGTGATTAAAAGAATATTTGAAAGAAAAATTCTATATAACAATGATGCGACATACGTGGACCAATCAGAAAACAAAAATCGACAACATTGATGTGTGCATGTTGTGAAAGAATCAAATTAATCAAAGTCCAAAGGGAATTGTGACACGTGGCACCAACCATATATTTCCTTTTAAAATTAAAAAGAAATCAAAAGAATTGATTTTCTAAAAAGAAAACTAAAGAAAAGGAATTTTGAAAAGTTCGACCAACGGTCAAATGAAAAAATAATTAAAAAAAAAAAAAGAAAAAAGAAAGAAAGAAAGGCCAACGGCTACTTTCCGTTCTCTCTTCTTCTTCTTCTTCTTCTTCTTCTTCTTTCTCTTCTTCTTCTTCTTGGCCGTTTTCTTCTTCTTCTTCTTGGCCAACGGCTACTTTCCGTTCTTCTTCTTCTTCTTCTCAATTTCACACATTCAAATTGGGATTTTGTAATAAGGTGTGGTGTAACTTTGATTTGAGCGTAGTAGTTTAATCCTAAATATGTAAAAGGATTTGAGCATAATCGTTTAATTCTGAACCTGAAAAAGAAAAAAAATTGTAATAGTTTGATCTTAAACCCGTCAAAAAGTATTGAAATAGGTTGGATCCTAAACCTTCAAAAAAATCGGTTATGGTTTGAATCTTGAACCCGTAAAAAATGGTAAATCAATTTGGTTCTCCCCCGTAAGAGAATCCGTTTGGTAAAATATCCAAGAATGAGCTTGAGGAGTAGAGTAGACATTCTAAACTACTACAAACTACTACAAAAATTATGGGTGTCATTTTTTGTCTCTACTCTTTCAAATTATGCAATTTTATTTATTTGTGTTCCTAATTATTTCATTAATTTAAATTGCTTTATTTTGGTATTAAATTTACCGAAAAAAATTTAATTTTTGAAAGATTTTAGAAGTTCAATTAAAAGTCTTATTCATTTTAATTTTTGAAAGCAACCTTATTCATCCACATCTAGTATTGTCATACGATCCTACAAATTTAGAAGTTCAATTAACTTAAATCATAAGTTTTACACAATATCGATCGAAGAAAACCTAGAAACTAGTATAAATTAATACATTTGTGAAAGTTTGGGATTTAAATCAATATAATTTCAAATTTTAGGGGAGTAATTTCATATTGTGGGAAGAAAAAAATTGATACAAATTAATTTAAATAACAAACATTAAGTGAAAGTGGATATTTATATTAATATTCATTTTAGAACCAAACCTGTGACGTTCACTATGATTATTGTGCTAAAAGAAACGTTCACAATAATCATTGAGAAAGTGACATCTATAGCTAGGAACAACTAATGGTAACATAAAATGGATATATGAGTATATACTTTAAACAGAAGACTTGTAGAATGTTTTGACATGTAGGCCAATAGAACCCTAAACTCAAATAAAAATAAATACATGCTAATAAGAGCTTAGCTCATATAGTATATGTATGTATTGAGAACCAAGAAATCCCTGGTTCATATCCTCACTCCTAATTTGTACTAAAAAAAATTAATAATAAATAAATGAATAAATAAAACATATGCAATGAAACAAGGAAAAATGATAAAACCTATCTCTAAACAATAAAAATGTGTATTGACTACCAACAATAAGAATAACAAACAGGGAATCAACTTAGTTATTTAATATTAACTCGAAATGGTGTTTGTTGAAGGAGAAATTTTGGACCAATCACAAATTACCACATCATTTACTAAATTAACGATGAAACTCCAAATAATTGAACTTCGGACCAATTAGAAGTTGACATGTGTCTCCAAATTGAAGTTGAAGACATAAATTGGTAAAGTCCGATGATGTCGCGTGTTTTCATCACAACGTTGGATTGAATGCCAAAGTAGGTCCAGGTCCAGGGCATAAGCCAACCAAGCCCAAGCCTACGAAGCCCACTAAAGAACTCTATAAATTGAGGAGTTCTCTTCATTTGTAGAGGTCAGCAATTCTACATTCCAAAGAGCCTAGAGAGCCTGAAGATACAAGGGCTCTTCCAGAACTCTTCCAAGACTTCAACTTCAAGAAAATCACATGTTCCAGTTCTTCAAGTCAAGCGTACGCATTCAACTGAGAGAGAATCAGAGGATCAAGTACAAGAGATCAAACCACATCGCATCTATTGGGTTGTATGTCCTAAAACTCGTAGTTTTAGTGTTAAACATATTCTATTTACAATAAAGATATTATTGACATTTATTCAATTGTTATTGAATAGATAATTGTGCTTGCATAGACTAAATCCAATAAACTAAGATCCATGGCTATTACATGAATACTTAAATTTTATGTGGAGACATAAAGATGGATCAAGTTCAAGTAAATAACTAAAACGGTCTATAGTATATAAATAAGGTTGGGTACCTTGTTCTGATAACACTATGAAATGTGGTCCACTTTGTAAATAGTACAAAAGATGTGATCCTAAATCATTCATGTAGAGACATGCGAGTGGGAGCGTCCTATGCAAAGATTTTGTATAAGACTAGGACCAAGAAATAAGTCACTCTTACTTTATAACATTGTTTACTGTTTAAGACTAACTGTTTCAAATAGATGACCTAGGTAACTCGACCTAAATCTTGAGCTAACTATGAACTCCAATTTATTCGAGATTATCCTTATATTTGTATAGGTGAGGGTTGGCTCAATAGCGCCGGCTCAATAAACCTCCCATTTTAGGGGTAAAACTGGGTAGATAGCTAAGGACATAGGATGCAAGATGAAATTCATTCCTACCCGTTTTAGGGATAGTAGATAGGTTGTTCTTCTAAGTATTGATTTTAGGTCTTAAATAAGGGGCTCCACCCTCTCATTAGCCCGAGAGGGACTCGGTTTAGTTATTGGATCACACACTAATTGTTCATTAGAGGATCAGTGGGACTTAAGGAGAAATATGCAATTTCGGGGGTAAAACAACATTTGACCCAACCGTTATTATGAACAACCTGTGAAGGATCGTCTTACTAATTATGGTTAAATCAAGTGGATAAAAATATATCTACAGCAAGGAGAGTGTAACCATCGAGCCATGGTCTGTATGTCTTGGTGGTTAACGAATATTGATTAACTCGAGTTAAAGAGTTTAACCAATTAATCTCAAATCATTGGAGCTCATGATCTATAGGTCCATAAGGTCCCTCTACTAGCTCATAAAACATTACACCTAGGATTAAAAAAATTGAGCGAATTTGAAGTGTTCAAAATTCAAAATTAAGGTTTTGAATTTGAAATGTTCAAATTCAATTTAGGGTTTGGATAATTATATTCGATATAATTTGACGTTTAAATTTATCAAAATAAAAATAATTGGAGAGTTTAAAATATTTAAATATTTAGTACATGAATAGGATTCAGGTTTGAATTAGGTGTTTTATTAATTTAATATTTGATGTTAAATTATTGTTTTTTTAATTAATTAAATATGTTTAGTTAATTAATAAATCATTTTTAATTTATGAAAATTAAATTTTTATAATTGAATTTTAATTTTATCTAAATTAATTTTAAAGTAAAATTAATTAGATTTAAAATTATATAAATTAAAAATTGATTTTTTATTTTAAATGGAAAAACCCAACTTTGAAGTTGGTAATGAAGTTTTCCATATTTTGATACATTGCCCACTCACTTAGTGCTAATTGAGGTGTCAATTAGCTCAAAGATTTCTTGCATGTTTTAGCTTGATAAAAGACTTCAATTTCATATTGGATGTAAGTTTTGCATGCTGTTTTTTCTGAAAAAACTGGGAATTTGTGAAATTATCTCAATCTCTCTCCTTCCCCTTCAATTCTCTCTCAATTGAGAGTTTCCACCGCTCAACCCAAGGCTAAGAATAGTAGAGAATACTCTCTTGGTGATCTACTAGTGGTTTGAAGGATACATTCGTGGAGTACAACAAGGATCAAGAGAGATTTTTCAAAGGTATACATCATATGAAACCCTTTTTCCCTTGAAACTGTTTTAAGCATGTTTTTGTAGCTCAAATTAAGTATAATTAGAGTACTTAATAATTCTATTTGCTTCCATTTTATGCTTGTTTAATCCATCGGCATTAACATCAACATCAACATAAGTTCCACTCCACGAAACAAGTTTCTCCAGAAACCTCGTGTGGACAAATTGACACGCCTAGTGGGACATCTCTACCTCTCATCTCCCTTTCAACATCCAAACAAATCAATGGCACCAAAGAAAGTTGCATCCAAAGTAACTTCTGCAAGTGACTCCTACATGGGACCTATCACCCGCAATAGCTCAAAGGAGGTTTTACAGGGACAAGAGCAGAGTTCCATCATCGCGTATAACATTCTGAAGTAAATGACAGAGTCTTCTAAAGGCAGGGTTGTCATCAAGAAAAATCCCTTGTTTGACAACTCTACTTTTGCCTCTAATAAGTCGAAGAGGGAATCATACCTGGATGTGATGTCTGTCATGATGGCAGACATGACAGTCAAGGCAGCCATGGCTGAAATGGAAAGAAAGATAAATTTTTTTATGAAAGCTGTTAAGGAGCAAGATCATGAGGTCGCTGCCTTAAGAGAGCAGGTGTAGGCTCGTGAAACCACTGAGTCAAGTCAAACCCCTACTATCAAGGCAAACAATAAAGGGAAGAGCGTAAAGAAGCTCAATTGTAGCAATCAAACTTCGTTGCCTCTCTATTGGTTCAACAATTGCAAGATATGATCATGACCTTCATAAGGGCTCAGTATGGAGGCCCATCTCAGACTTTCTTTATGTATTCCAGGTCGTACGACTCAGAGAATTGACAACTTGAGGATGCTTGCTAGGTACTAACCCCTAAAGTTCCAAAAATTTGATGGAAAAGGTAACCCGAAACAACACATTGCCCATTTTGTTGAAACATGCTAAAATACGAGAATCAGAGGAGATATGCTGGTCAAATAGTTTGTCAGAACCCTGAAAGGAAATGTTTTTTTACTGGTACACTGATTTATAGCCTGAGGTGATCGACAATTGGGAATAGCTGGAAAGAGAGTTCCTGAATCACTTCTACAGCACCAGACACACTGTCAGTATGATAGAGTTGACAAATGCCAAACAATGGAAAGGAGAACCAGTGATCGATTACAAACGATTGAGAGCTCTAAGCTTGGACTGCAAAGACCGACTCACCGAACTGTCTGCTATAGAAATGTGCACCCAAGATATGCACTGGAGACTTCTTTATATTTTGCAAGGAATAAAACCCCGTACATTTAAGGAATTGGCAACTTGTATCCACGATATGGAGTTGAGCATCACCAATAGGGGGACGAAGTATTTCCTGATCCCTAAAATGAAGAAGTACAAGAAAGAGATAAAGGATGCTGAGAAGATTGTAAAAAGCATCACGAAGGAATCAATGGTCGTTAATACGACCCCGCTGAAATTTTCTTCGAAAGAAAAAGAGAAGAAAATTGAGAAGAAATACAATGGAGGCGAAAGATGTTGCCTAGTTTGAAGGAGAGGCAGGAAAAATTTTATCCATTTCTTGACTCATTATTGTAGATATGCTTGAGTAACTTCTAGAAAAGTAGCTTATTCAACTACTGGAATACAAACGGCAGGAGCAAGCTGGAAAAATGGATGATCCTAACTATTGCAAGTATCACAGGTCGTTAACCACTCGATTGAAAAATGTTTTTTGTTGAAGGAGCTGATTCTAAGGTTGGCTCGTAATAGAAAATTTGAGTTGGATTTGGACGAGGTTGCTAAAAAAAATCATGTTGCAGTGGCAGTAACTTTGAGTGCTCCAACATCGGATGTGTGTTATGATGAAAAAGAGAGTTTAGTCCAGTTTGGGACATTTGAACATGTAGTCGTTCAGTTTCAACAAGTGGTCCGAATGAGAGACTTTCAAAATAAAGAAGAACATGTTGATGATGACGATGATGAGTGATGGACTCTCATAACACGTCGAAAGAAGAGAAACTCAAGTTCTACCCAAAAAGATTCGCGCTCCTATCAGAGTTACAGAAGAGGGAACGAGACTCGAAAAAGGAAAGGAAAAAAGAAGGCCTTGAAGCCCAAGCTTGTTGAGGAGGAAAATGAGGACTTCCCTCAACCTAGGCGACAGGTGACGTTAGCAGATTTCCTGTCAGAGAACTTCTACGACCACTATTCGAGGAAAGCACTAGAGGTTGTTGCATGTCACGCCGTCAGCACGTCAGAAGAAGAGGATACTTCTCTAAGTTTATTGAAAGTGATGGAAGAATCAAAAGACTTACTATCGTCCAACATAGATGACCTGTTGTCACTCCCTCAAGCAACTAAGATGACTCTCATCGACGCGTTGTTAGTGTCCAACACATCGTATCAAACACATCTAGTGTGTCAAACTTTACGACGTGTGTGTATGCCTCTTATTGTACGTCCATAAATTTCTCAGATGAGGATCTACTGTTGGGATCAAAACTGTATAATAGGTCTCTGTATGTCTCAGGATACATTCGAGAATAGAGAGTTGGACGAATTCTCATCAACAATGGATCAGCCATCAATATAATGCCTAAGAGGACTATGAAGCAATTGGGCATCCTCATGAAAGAATTGTCGAACAGCAAGTTGGTAATTCAACATTTTAATCAAGGCAGTCAAAAGGCAATAGGTATGATATGCTTAGACCTTTTTATCGGTGACCTGAAGGCCAACACATTGTTTCATGTCATAGACTTGAAGACCACCTATAAGTTGTTGTTGAGACGTCCTTAGATTCATGGAAATGGGGTGATAACGTCAACACAACATCAATGTTTCAAGTTCTATTAAGACGGGATTAAGAAAGTTGAAGCATACTTTAATCCATTTTTTAGAAGTTGAGTCTCACTTTGCAGATCCAAAGTTTTATTTGAAGAGTGAGGGTGTTGATGAGTTAATGCCTGTGGAGACTTCATTAATAAAGGATGGAGGAGCATCCAAATCGAAATCACAAGCAGATGCAGGGAAGGAAACAAGCGATAAGGCATGAGCCTCTAGCTTGAAAGGGGGTGAGGCATCCACCAGAGTTACAAACACACCGATTTTAAGATCTTAAAAGAAAGTTTCGTTACATCATATACGCCGATAACGAAGCAGGAAATCCATAAACCTAAGGCAGACTTGACAAAGGTAAATCTGCCCAAAACACAAATGAAAGACGGCTTCCATCCTAAAGCTTACAAATTGCTGGAAAAAGTAGGGTATGACTTCACAACTCACACTGAATTTAAGAGTTTGAGGATTTATGAGTAACCCGAGCTTTCTTCGACCCAGAATAAGCTTTTGCGGGAAGGGTATGCTGTACCTGCATCGAAAAGGGACTTGGATATAAGTCGTTAGAGCCAGTTCGCATAACTAGAAGGCCGAAGGAAAAGGTGGTCGATAGCAATCATATAACTACAGAAGAAGTCGATGATGTAGGAGAAAATGAGGGCAAGGATAAAAGAACCTTAGCCTTCGACTGTATCAGACCGCTTGTCGCGCGTGCTTTGGTCTTTGAGAGATTAAGCATGGCGGAAGTAGAAAGAGAAATTCTACGCACGACCCTTGGATCTACTTGACACTAAGCCTTTCAAAGGTTGACTTTGCCTTACGAACGAGAAGAGGAAATCATCTTTCAATCTCTGGTAGTGATGCAACCTTTGAAAGATTAGGTGGAGTTTCAAAGAAAAGCGAAGGAAAATCTCGTGTGTCCATTTTTTGTCACCTTAAGCATGAGAGTGTTGAGGATCACTTCAGCAAGCGTGTTTCTAGTGAGATAAAGGTTAAAGGAGAAACTTGCAGTGTCATCCCCAATATAGCCATAAGAAAGAAAAAGTCGATCACGCGTCAACCTGGCGGTAGAGATGTCCATGGGGCGGGGCGGGGCCGGGGATGCCATTCCCATCCCCGCTCCTCATTCATTCCCCATCCCGGTAAAATTTCCCACGGGGATCGGGGTGAGGATTCCCGAGGGAAATCGCAAGGATCGAGTTTCCCACAGGGAATTTTTCCCTGTTACCTTCTTTTTTTTCTTTGTAAAAAGCCAATTAATTTAAATTACTAATGTGAGTATTAAATAATTAACTTTATCACTAAATTTTTTATTATGTTATTTTTATATGACAATTGAATTTAAAGATAAATTACTCAAATTTTGGCCTAAAAAGCTAATTAATTTTTTTAGTAGAAAGAATAAATATAAATTAAATTATTCACATGTATAATCTAAATTTAAACATATTCATTATCTTTCCTAATAAATAATCAATTTGAAATTTTAAATGTAATATTTATATAATAATATAATAACAAACATTAAATAGTTATACTAAATAAATATATAAAGTTAATCGGACGAGGACGAGGAACGGGACGGGGCGAAGGTCGGGGCGGGGACGGGGAATGAATTCCCCGTCCCGTTTAGCTCACGGGGAATTTTTTCCCCACTCCCTCCCACATTCCTTGTCTAATCAGGGAATCCCCACTCTGTTCGAGGCAAGGCCCCGTCCCTATGGGAAAATTGAACATCTCTACCTGGCGGTGCTTTAACCATAAGGATACTGAAAGTCTATTAGGTGAGAAATCATCTTGTAAAGCAAGAAGTGATAGGGAACTTTGTAGTACCGCTCCTTCACGAATGAAGAGAAAAATCTTTTTAAAGATGAAGAGGCACGATGTTGTCTTCACTAACCCTCAAAATGGAAGCTTAGAGCATAAGGAAGGTGAAACTTCATGTCACCACATTACCATCATCGAAGAGTCTAAAGATGAAATGATCGAAGAGGAGGTGGAAAATGTTTCACTAGGTTTGGAGGATGGTGGTCAATCCACGGTGGACGATTTTAAAGAGATGAATCTTGGAACAGTAAAGGAGCTAGGCCTGACTTTCATCAGTGCAGCTCTCTTTGGAGAGAAATAAGGCAAATATATGAGTGTTCTCACAGAATACAAGGACGTTTTCGCTTGGTAGTACAAAGAAATGTCAGGGCTTGATCCAAAGGTAGCAATTCACTATCTCGCAATCAAACAGAGGTGTCGGCCAGTTAAGTAAGCTCAACGATGCTTTCGACCAGAACTTATTCTCTAGATTGAAGCTGAAGTTAATAAGTTGATTGAAGTAGGGTTTATTTGTGAAGTCAAATACCCAACATGGGTAGCCAACATTGTCCCTGTTAGAAATAAGAACGGGCAACTTCGTGTTTGTGTAGACTTTTGTGATCTAAAAAATGCATGCCCAAAAGACGATTTTTCATTGCCCATCACAGAGATCATGGTTGATGTAGCAGCAGGGCACGAGGCCCTATCTTTTATGGATGGATCGTCTGGGTACAACCAAATATGAATGGCTCCCGCTAATGAGGAAATGACGGTCTTTCGAACTCCAAAAGGAATATATTATTACAAGTTAATTCCCTTCGTGTTGAAGAATGCTAACGCTACTTATCAATGCGCCATGTATAAGGTGTTTGACTACATGTTGCACAAACATGTAGAATGTTATGTTGCTGATCTCGTGGTCAAGTTCAAAAAACAACAAGATCATTTGAAGGATTTGAAAGTTGTGTTCGATCTCCTGTGAAAATACAAGTTGAGGATGAACTCTCTCAAGTACACGTTCAGTGTAACCTCATGGAAGTTTCTTGGTTTCATTGTAAGGCATCGGGGGATCGAGATAGATCAATCCAAGATCGATGCCATTCAGAAGATGTCGAGGCTAAAGAATTTACATGAGTTACGAAGTCTTCAGGGACATCTAGCTTACATCCAAAGGTTTATTTCCAATTTGGCTGGTTGATGAGGGCTGTTAGAATGCTTTTGATAGCATAAAGAAGTACTTACTTAGCCCTCCTATCTTAGGCGCTTCCGTAGTAGGCAAGTCATTGATATTGTACATTGCCATACAAGAAAGATCATTGGGAGCAATGTTGGTGCAAGAAGAGGAAAAGGGAAAAGAGCGTGTTCTCTACTATCTAAGCAGAACTTTGACTGGAGTTGAAATCAATTACTCTCTTATTGAGAAAACGTTGTCTTGCACTCTTTTTCGCTATTGATAAGCTAAGACACTATATGCAGGCCTTCACTGTTCATCTAATTGTGAAAGTTGACCCCATCAAGTACGTCCTATCTAGGCCAATCATCTCTGTACATTTGGCCAAATGGGCAATCATGCTTTAGTAATACGACATTGTCTATGTGCCACGAAAGGTGATCAAAGGACAAGCATTGCCTGACTTCTTAGCAGATCACCTAATTCCATCAGATTGGAAGTTGCGAGAAAACTTGCCTGATGATGAAGTTCTCTTCACAGAAATCACGGAACCTTGGATCATGTTTTTCGATGGTGCAACACGAAGGAGTGGTGCGGGGATAGGCATAAACCTCATTTCACCGGAGAAACACTTGATGCCCTATAGTTGTACACTTACTGAATTATGCTTGAACAATGTCGCTGAATACCAGACCTTGATAATCGGCCTCCAAATGGCTTTGGAGATGGGTATCATGCATAGAGATTTTTTATGACTCAAAGTTGATAATCAATCAGCTCTCACTCTAGTATGGTGTGAAACATGATGACTTGAAGCCTTTCTTCATTTATGCCAGATAGTTGATGGAGAAATTTGACAGCATGACATTGGAGCATGTCCCGAGGTCAGAAAATAAGAAGGTGGAAGCCTTGGCAAACTTAGATACTGCCCTGACAGTTCTAGATGATGTATCCCCAAGTATATCACTTTTTTGAAGGTGGGTTATACCTCCGGTCAAGACTGAATGTGAAGAAATAAATGTGATAATAGTTTGCTTAATTGATAATGAAGATTGGCAACAATTCATTATAAATTACCTTGAGCATGGAAGGCTTCCGGATGACCCCCACCATAAAATTGAGATCCGAAGAAGAGCTGCTCATTTCATTTATTACAAAGGGATTTTATACCGTCGCTCCCTTGAAGGACTCTTTCTTTGATGCCTTGGAAAAAAGGAATCAACAAAGGCTTTAGAAGAAGCGCATTCAAGCGTCTACGACGCACATCAATATGAACCAAAGCTACAATTCCAACTAAAAAGGATGGGTTACTACTGGCCAAGAATGATCAAAGATTTGATGGTGTATGCAAAGAAGTGTGAGGCCTGTCAATACCATGCAAACTTCATGCATCAATCGCCCAAACCTCTACATCCGACTATAGCTTCGTGGTCTTTTAAAGCGTGGGGACTTGTTTTTATTAGGCCTATAACACCTAAGCCATCAGTAGGACATTCTTACATCATTGCAACCACTAATTACTTTTCAAGGTGGGCTGAGGCCATCACCTTAAGAGAAGCGAAGAAAGAAAACACGGTGGAATTTATCCACACTCACATCATCTACCGATACGGTATCCCTTATCGAATTGTGACATATAATGGAAAGCAGTTCTCTAGTGGCTTGATGGACAGGTTGTGTGAGAAGCTCAAGTTCAAGCAGTTCAAGTCATCCATGTACAACGTTGCTGTCAATGGGTTGGCAGAGGCATTCAACAAAATGTTGTGAAACCTATTGAAGAAAATTGTCTCTAAGTCAAAGAAAGATTGGCAAGAGAATATTGGTAAAACATTGTGGGCTTATCGAACCATTCATCGTGCCCCTATATAAGTCACCACCTAAAGTGTGATGCTAGAAAATTGATGATGTTCATCTGTATTAAAGAATGTCACTGAGAATTGAGGGCGACCCTAATAGACGTAATTCAACAAATAGAAGATGTCCATCCTTATTGAGGGCAACCCAAAAAATCAAAGAAGTGCAGCATTAGGAGCAAGACACTACAAGTTAGATGCTTATAAGGGAATTGCTTAACTAAAGATCAACACTTCATCTTCAAGTTTAGAAGTTCTTCAAAATCAAGTTTAGAGGTTTCATTGATGCTTCCTAAAATTCAAATTTGAAGGTTTCATCTAGGCTTGTTCAAATGCAAGCTCGGAGATTTCGCTGAAGCTTTCTTAATAAGCAAGTGTTAAGGATTCCTCTATGCTTCTTCAAGTTCAAGTGAGAAGGACTATCTGATGTTTCGTCAAGCTGAAGTTTGGAGGATTCGTCCATGTTCCATCTTCATAATTAAGTTTTGAGGCTTTGTGATGCCATCTATATGCTTAAGTCACGAAGTCAAGCTTAACGTGGAAGGCAAAAAGTCAAGATCGATGTGGAAGGTGGAAAATCACGTCTGATGCAAACTGATAGAAAGACATGTTTGGTGTGACTTTACTTCATCAAGTCTGATCTGCCTGGTTCTGCCTCATATGCGAGATCACATTCGGTCTGCTTGGTTCCACCTTATATGTAAGATTAAGTCAAGTCTACATGGCTCTACTTCATCTGCAAGATCAAGTCTAGACTGACTAGATCCTCCTCATATGCGAGATCAAGTCTGATCTGCTAGGTTCTACCTCATATACGAGATTAAGTCTGGTTTGTAATGTTTTGCCTCATCTACGAGATCAAATCCGGTCTGCCTGGTTGTGCCTCATATGTGGTATTAAGTCTGGTCTGCCTCTTCGCCTCATATACGAGATTAAGTATGGTATGCCTGACTCTACCTCATATGCGAGATTAAGTTTAATCTACCCAACTCCCCTTCAAAGCTTGATGCCTTATCCACCTCATCTTTAAAACTTAATGGCGTATCTGCCTCATCTTCAAAGTCAAATCAAGAAGTGGCATAATAAGATTTTTTAGACATTTATGGGATCATCCCTATGTGAACCAAACCATGATATAATAGTGGATCAAGAAGTCATGTAATAGGGTTGTTTAAACCTTTTCGAGATCATCCTTATATTGATCAAATAGGGTTGTTAGACCTTTATAGGGTCATCCGTATGTTGATCAAAAAGTGACGATGTAATAGGGTTGTTTAAACCTTTCTGGGGTCATCCCTATATTGATCAAATAGGGTTGTTAGAACTTTTCGAGGTCATCCCTATGTTGATCAACAAGTGATGATGTAATAAAGTTGCTTAGACCTTTCCAGGGTTATCCCTATGTTGATCAAATAAGATTGTTAGACTTTTCCGGGGTCATCCCTATGTTGATTAAGAAATGACGATGTAATAATGTTGTTTAGACCTTTCCGAGGTCATCCCTCTGTTGATCGAAAAGTGATGTTATAGGGTTATTTAAACCTTTCCGGGGTCATCCCTATGTTGATCAAGAAGTGATGTAATATGGTTGTTTTGACCTTTCCTGGGTCATCCCTATGTTGATCAAATAATGTTGTTAGACCTTTCTGGGATCATCCCTATGTTGATAAAGAAGTGGCAATATAATAGGGTTGTTTAGACCTTTTCGAGGTCATCCCTATGTGTGTCAAGGCGGCAGTCACATTCAGGGCATTGCTGCATAAAAAAAAAAATCACTCTTTGCAAAAAGAAAAAAGGAGTTGGCATGATTAAAAAAAAAGTTACTCCTTCGAATGCAAGTTACGAGTAGCCTGTAAAAAAAATGGGGGTAAGTTAGTAAAAAAAAATAAATTCTAAATGATGAAAAATAGAAATTAAGAAAAAAAAAAGATTGAAGAAAGAAAAGAAAAAATTGAAAAAAAGAAAAAACAAAAGAGTTTTTCTTTCTTTACCTTTGTGCAAAGATGCTTAAGTTGGGAATGCAGGGTTTGAGGTCTTATTTATAGAGGATTCACCAGGTTCCATGACGAATTAGGAAATCAAATGAGATAAAGATTTGGTCTCAATTATTAGATTTTATTAGACTTACTGATTTAATTTTATCATAATTTCAGATTAATTTTTTTTAAAAAAAAAAAATCAAATTAAGGATTCTACCACTGTCAAGGTTTATTTATTTATATTTTGTTCTCAAATTTATTTTCAAGCAAGATTTGGACATATTTCAAATTTCATCCCCGAATTCAAATCATCCAAATTTAGCTTCCTATGGCCAAAGCCAAATTAAATTAGGGATATTATCTCAAATTCATCTCAAATTAAAATTAGGCTATATTCCAAAATTTATCCAAAATTCAAATTACACATTGTTATCCTCAAGTAAAATTAAATGAAGGATAAAGTCTCAAATTGATATAAAATTCAAATTTGGGCATCTTCCAAATTTTATCTCAAATTCATCCAAATTTATGTTCTTATCTCTATTTCTAAATCAAATTACAGGCAAGATCTAAAATTCCTTTCAAATTAAATTTGGCTATATTCATCCCAAATTTAAATCAAGTTTAGCTTTTGCCCTCAGTCTAAATCAAATTGGAGGTAAAATCTCAAATTAAAATTTAGCCATATTGCAAATTTTATCCTAAATTCTAGTACAAAATTCATAATTTGGTTGGTACATCAAATGGAGTTTAGATCAAGAGCAAATAACTTGTATTTTGACTCCAACTTCATATTTTTCGAGATTCATCCACCCACATATGTGCATAAATCTCGAAAATGGAGCATTTGTTGAAAGAAAAATTTTGGACCAATCCCAAATTATCATGTTATTCACTAATTTAATGACGAAACTCCAAATAATTGAACTTGGGACCAATTAGAAGTTGACATGTGTCCTCAAATTGAAGTTGAAGACATATGTTGACAAAGTCCGATGATGCCACGTGTTTTCATCACAAACGTTGGATTGAACCAAATTAATTTGGCCCAATTTGATATTATAATTGAGGCTAAAATCCTGAGCCCAAAAATGAGTTTAATTTTGCCCAAAGGCCAAAGTAGGTCCAAGTCCAACTTATTGGGCTCAAGTGTTAGCAACCAAATCCAAGCCCACAAAACCCACTAGCGAATTCTATAAATAGAGGAGCTCTCTTCATTTATGGGATCAACAACTCTAAATTCCAGAGAGTCTAGAAAGAATTCTCCCAACAATTAGAATACCCCCTAGACTCCCGAAGTTGCACATTTCTTGAAGTCACAAGTCTATTGAAGATACAAGAACTCTTTCAAAACTTCAACTTCAAGAAAATCACGTGCACAACTTCTTCAGTCAAGCGTACGGATTCAACTGGGAGAGAATCAGAGAATCAAGTATTAGAGATCGACCCATATCGCATCAACATTAACACAAGTTTCACTCCACGAAACAATTTGTTTTTTGAAACCTCATACGAATAGTGTTAAAACTTAACATTAAGGGAGTGTTTGATAAATGGGTATAAGTTGTTGGGTTGGGTGAGTATTTATTACCCATGTTTGTTAAGCCTATAAAGAAAAACTGTGGGTTATTAAAACCACATTTTTTACCCATTCAAAATTAACCCTAAAAACCAGTGATATTTTCATTTCTTTCTCTCTTCCCTCATCTTTGCCATTTGGATTCTCCCCAAATCTGTTTTTTTTTTTCTTTTATCGTCAAAAGAATGATAATTTTTGCATACATCATGACATGTAATTTTTGTATTTGTATTATGACACGGATATTATAAGTATCGAAAAGAACATATATTTTGTGAATTTTTTTTGGAAACGGCCACATGTTCGATCGGTTCATATTATTTTTGTGATCTTATGAAAAATGTTACTGTACTACATCACATTCTCATCATCATAATCAAATGAAAGGTAATTATCCTATGTACAATTTCAATTCCAAATATACTATCCATATTATATAAAAATAAACTGTATGATATGTGAAATAATAATGTTAAGTTAGCAAGATTCAATATATATACATACAATATACCAATTAGTAATTGAGATAATTACCTTCAATATATATACATACAATACACAATATACTAATTAATTGAGCAGCAATATGAAATATATTTTGTTGGTATGTTTTACCGATTGAAGAGAATTAGAATTATTACAGTTTTTGAAAAGAATATATGAAAAATAATCTATTATGTTCTACAAATTGAGAAAAAAAAATTGAGATTGTCCAGTTTATGTCATAAATGATTTGAGAAAATACGTGTATATTTGAAAATTAATCAATATTGCAAAATATAAAACTAAAAAAAATAAAAGAATGAAATAAAAAACAAACAGAAAAAAATAGAACTAATCTCGTTCACAAAAAACTACATCAAATCTCCCAACTCAACTCTGCACAACAAACACAGATAATTACCAATTCAATTCAACTCTGTAAACAAACACAGATAATTTAACTCCCCCAGATAATTTAACTTTTCGAATAATAATTACCAATTCAACTCAACTAAACTCTCTACTTTTATCACGCACCAAACACACCATAAAATGTATAGGTGAGTATATACACCTAGGTATAAAGGTAAATATTACTTATTGCCCTATATCTTAGACTCCGATGTGATCGTCCTTGACCTTTACAATAAAGGCAAAAGGAATCTTGAAAGTGGACATCACATCAACTCACTACCATGAAATGTGAATTATGGTTCTTCCCACTTCCCATTAATTTCCTTTGCCCAGTTGCTTTGCTATGCTTCCTTCACTTACAACAAACTTCACTTTCTTCCACACTTCTAAACTAAAATCTCTACCTTTATGTATTTATAATATTCCTATTCTTCTTTATGTTTGATTTTAAAAGTATAGTTAATTATGGAATTTACTTTCAATTTCATCAAAATATACTTTAAGTTTAATAAGTGTTGTAATCTCCACCATTTGATAAATTTGACATTTATTTATATGTATCTCATGGATATAAATTTTTGTTTTATACAAAACTAATGAAGTTCCAAACAAAAATATACTAAGACCAAATTTTTGTTGAAAATTATGAATGGAAAGATTTATTTTATCGTTTGCAGTAAAGTCGTCAATTTAACTCAATTTTGGACAAAATTAGTTGAATTTGTTGTGTTTTAAAAGAATTTTAAATTGGTGGGTGAATTTAGTGAAAAAATTATAACAAATATTTAAATTTAAGGTTAGTACAATGAAATTGAAAGTTTAAGAAAAAAAATGGATGAAAATCTTATAAGTAACTTTTAAAAACTAAAACATATATGCCATTTTTAATAATTCATTTTGGGTAAAAACACAAGTTTGAATATATTTTATTTCATGCAGAATAAATTTCTTAAGCAACAATAGAGCCCCTTGATTAGGTAGAGGAACAACAGAATTGGATACCATGAATGAAAAAAATTCTAACTACAGAGTATTATATATTTTTTTTTTCAAACTATTTTTAAGAAAAACGTTGATGTGATAAACAATAAATTAAATTACGGTAAAATTAGAAACTTCCCCATACTACAGTAGTACTGTAAACATTTTTTGGCCATGAGCGGGAGAAAAATCTTCGTGAGCGAAATTTCTTTGTCCCTGTTTTTGTCTTTGTCCCATTTCTATATAGTACTATATATAAATTTTAAAATTTAGATGATTTAAATTCTATTTTAGCTTTCCAACTTTATTTATATATTTATTTTTCTGTTTTAGTTCCTTCAACTTTCTAAATGATTTTGTTCTCAAAATTTTTAAAATGTGTATTTTAGTCCTCAAGATTTAAAAAATAAAAAAATTAATGATATAGTTTCGATTATGTGTACTAATATGTAAATAAGAATATGGTTTTAAGCTAAATGAGTTAGAAACAAATATTAGACCAATCATATTTGAAATAGAAAAGTAACGTAGTAATAATCAAAATTGTTTAAATGTTTAAAAACTAAAACAAATATTTCAAAAGCTTAGGAGGAAAAACAAAAACAAATTTAAGAATTTAAAAATCAAAATAAACATTTTAAAAGTTTTGACATCAAAATATAACCCATTTAAAAATTTGTAAAATAAGACATGAATCAAAACTTTTTAATGAGATATCGTATGGATTGTATGATGTGTGAAAACCGTATGTTCAAACAATTTTATACACATATCTATGTATAGATATTAGATGATTTATATGAAAAGACTCTTTTGTTTTTATTTGAATATTTAAGAATATTCTCATTAAATAGGATTCTCATAGGAATTAATAGGAAGAATATAGGAAAATTTTCAAAAATAAAAAATAAGGGAAAGTATTTACATATAATAGTAAAATTTTAATCTTCTTTGATAGAGACGAATAGAAGTCTATCAGTGTCTACTAATAATAGAAATTGATAGAAGTCTACCATTAATAGATGCTAATAGAAGTCTATTAGTGTCTGTCAATATTTTTTCTAGTCATTTTTGTAAATAGTTTGATATTTTTTTATTTGTAAAAAATTTTCAATAATATATAGTCATTAATTTTATTTAAAGATGATAAGCTTTTTTTTTTCTTTTACATGTAAGGAGGAGATTTAACCTCGAATCTCTTAGATCGAAATGAATGTCAATATAACTAAATTAAGCTTATTTTTTACTAGAGATCTACTCATACTAGGTGAGTGCGACAGAAATTTTGAAAAAAAAAAAAAAAATTTCTATGTAAAGTTTCTAACTATTACTTTAAATTTATAGGAAGTCCGATAAAAAATTACAATAATCTGAGATTAGTTAACCTAAATTTGTGGGGGCCACATTCCATTACCATTGCAAATATCAATTAAGATTAACACCTTCACAATTATAATGGAGAATCCCACAATTAATCAATTCCATAATTACAATTGGAGAAAAGTAAATGGAACCTCAATTTTAATATTCATCTATAGAATTATATATAGGATAATCTCTAGTATAAAAAATTCAGACCGGTTTAGTACCCTATGGCTTTTAATTTTTAATTTTTGAAAATTAAATTTACAAACATCCCTTTTATTTCTAAGTTTCTTATTTCGTTATCTACTTTATATTCATATTTTAAAAGTCAAACCAAAATTTAAAAAATTTAAAAAATAATTTTTAAAAATTTGTTTTTGTTTTTAGATTTTGGTTAAGAATTCAACTCTTGTACTTAGAAAAATGCAAACCATGATAAGAAAATGAGTAAATAACCAAAAACAAAAATCGAAATGGTTACCAAGGGCTTTAAAAATAGAAAACAAATTTCACACTCCCTCCATATATTATGTGCCATATGAGCATATGTATATGTGTGTATATATATATATATTAAAAGGTATTGTAATTAAAGTGTGGGGTGGGAGAATCGAACCTCAAACCATGAGGTATTGGCATGAGCATATTTTTTAAAAGGGCAAAAAGCAATGACATTAATGTGAGAACTACTAGTATTTATGAAGACAAAGTTATAATGTGTATAGAAAGAGTATTGTACTTCTGTCACTAGTAGTACTATATATATATATGTAGGAGATAGTCTAATGTGGGTATAGTGAACATCCCATACCCATACCACCGCCACCATCCATTCGGTCAGTTAGGCATGGCGTGGCGAGGCAAGGTGCGTATGTTGCGATTATTATTTTTTTTTTATCAAAAATAATTATTATTTTAATTTTTGTTAAATAAAAGAAAAGGTCCTTTAGTCGTTCCAGTCTTTTGTGGTCCGTTGAACTTCCACATCTCATGCATGGTCCTCGCGCACGTTCCACGGCTGTGTTCACTTCTCTCCTCGTTAGTTGTACGCCGCAACTGGTCCTCGAGGCCTATAAAAGGTGCGAGTCTTTCATCAACTTTTTACAACACATTTTCACAAAATCCTTCTTCTCTATATTCCTCTTCTTCTTTCACGTGTGTTGTTTTCCGAGCACATCAGTCCTGAAGGGTGTGAATTTTCTGATCCATTACCCTACAACTCCAATCGATACAATTTTTTTTTCTTCTTGGATTGTTTTATCCTGGGGACGACATGAAAATTCTGTATAACTGCTTATACATTTGGGCAGAGTCGTGAAACATCTTAGAGAGAGTGAGATCCGCGACTCATCCTGTAACGGGTTTCTTTTTTGTAGGTTATATTTTCTGACTACTATTGTTCGTGACCGTTCGTTGCTGTCATCTTCTATTCATTAGAGGGTAGAAGTTCCAATAATTTAAAGATGTTTTCCATCTATCATTGTTGTGATGGCTTTTTCAAATCAGAACGACATTATGACCTCCGACCTCAACCGTCCATTCCGATTTGAAGGAGCAAACTTCAAACGATAGAGACAGAAGATGTTGTTTTCCTTATAGTCAAGAAGGTTACTGATGTTTGTAATACGAAAAATACAACTTTCCTAAAGGAAGATCCGACTGAATAACATATAAAAGATGCAGCTGATCGGGAAAAAAGGATTTCTTGTGTAAAGATTTTATTTTAAACGGTTTGACTGATGATTTGTATGATTATTACATTACAGTAAAGACATCAAAAGATGTGTGGGACGCTCTATATAAGAAGTATGATACCGAGGAGGCCAGGTCGAAAAAGCAAGTCGTTAGCCATTACCTAAAGTTCTAGATGACGGATGATAAATTTGTAAAGGTCCAATCCCATGAACTACAGAAGATAGCCCACAAAATAATAAGTGAAGATATGACCCTAAACGAGCAATTCCAAGTTGTCGTTATTATTGACAAATTGCCTCCTTTGTGGAAGAATTTTAAGAACACCTTAAGGCACAAGACCAAGGAGTTTTCCTTGAAGAGTCTGATCACTCGCCTGAAGATTGAAGAGGAAGCCTGGAAGTAAGACCAAAGGGAGGAGGTGAACATCGTTTCTGGGAGAACTGCCTCTATCGTGATAAAACCTGACCAAAAGTTAAAGAAAACTAAGAGGAAAGGTCAAAATCGTGGATCCAGCAACCAGAACAATCAAAAGAAATACAAACCCCCTCGGGAGAAATAGTACAGTTCTTTGCTTTAACTGTAATAAACCTGGACACATGACTAGGAACTGTAGGAATAGGTGTCGTCCTACTGGTCAGGTGAACTTGACAGAAGAACTGTTAGTTGCTATGATCATAGAAGTAAATGTGATCGGTGGTTCTAAGGAATGGTGGATAAATACTGGCACTACGTGCTATGTTTGTCATGGTCTTAGTCTTTTTAAAACCTATACTGAAACTAAGGATAAAACATACTGTTGGGGGATCGTCACTCAATGAAAGTTGTTAGAACCGACAAAGTGAAGCTGAAGTTTACCTCCGAGAAGACTCTCACGCTGAAGAAAGTCCTGCACACTTCGGAGATAAGGAAGAATCTAGTCTTGAGCTATTTCCTCAACAAGGCCGGCTTTACTCAGACTATAGGGGTAGATCTATATACTCTTACTAAGAATAATGTTGTCGTAAAAAAAGGCTATGCAACTGATGACATGTTTAAACTTAACCTTAAAATGAATAAAATGAAATCTTCTGTTTATATGTTGTGTTCATTTAATATTTGGCATGCTAGACTTTGTCATGTAAATAAACGGATAATTAGTAACCTGAGTAGGTTAGAAATGATTCCTAACATATCCATGAATGAATTTGATAAATGCAAATACTGTAGTTAGACTAAAATAACTAAGACTTCGTATAAATCTGTACTTGGGGAATCTGAGCCTTTAGATTTAATTCATTCTGACTTATGTTAATTTGATGGCATCTTGACTAGGAACAGTAAAACATATTTTATTACTTTCATTAATGATTTCACCTTTGTATATTTTATTGAAAAACAAAAGTGGTGTGTTGATGCTTTTAAATTGTTTGTAACTGAAGTAGAAAATTAATATAATCAAAAGATTAGAAAACTTCATAATGATAGAGGAATTAAGTACGACTCAAAAAGTTTTAATGATTTATTTAACTCACATGGAATAATACATGAAAATACTGCACCTTACTCTCCTAAAATGAATGGAAAAATCGAAAGAAAAAATAGAACTTTAGTTGAGCTAGTAGTTGCTATTTTACTCAATTCAGGAGTTGCATTTTATTAGTGGGGTGAAATCATCCTTACCGTGTGTTATGTCCTAAATAGAATACCAAAATCTAAAAATACAATTTCATCCTATGAAGCCCTTAAGAATAAGAAATCAAAGTCATCATACTTTAAAACTTGGGGGTGTCTAGACTTTGTAAGAATTCTAGACTCCAAAAGAAAAAAGCTTGCTAGTAGAGCCTATGAGTGTATCTTTATATGTTATACCATAAATAGTAAAGCCTACAGGTTCTATGACCTAGAAAGCAAGTGATCATTGAGTCAAATGATGTCGACTTATTTGAGGATAGATTTTCCTTTAAATTAAGAAATAGTGGGGGTTCGAGATCCAGTAGTCTAACTCTACCTAGAATAAGAAAAAGAATTAGAACCATCAAGGATTTTGGGGATGACTTCCAGACCTATAATGTATGAGAAGATCCTAAAGACCTAAAAGCTGCCCTATCCTCTATAGATGTCAACTTATGGCAAGAAGCTATAAATGATGAGATGGACTCTCTTGAGTCAAATAGGACTTGACATTTGGTAGACCTACCCCCTGGTTGCAAAGCAATAGGTTACAAATGGATCATAAGGAAGAATCTTAGACTTGATAGAACAATTGACAAGTTTAAAGCCAGGTTAGTAACAAAGGGTTTTAGACAAAGAGAAAACATAGACTTCTTTGATATCTTCTCCTTAGTCACTAGAATTACCTCAATCCGTGTACTGTTTTCTCTAGTTGCTTTAAATAACCTCGTAGTACATCAAATGGACGTAAAGAATGATTTCTTAAACGGTGAACTTAAAGAAGAGATTTATATGAAACAACCTGAGGGTTATATAGTCAACTGTCAAGAGAATGAGGTTTGTAAGCTAGGTAAATCTCTTTATGACCTGAAACAAGCTCTAAGCAATGACATGAAAAGTTTGATAACCTAATCTTATCTAAAGGTTTCAAAGTCAATGAAATTGAAAAATGCATCTACTACAAGGTTGAAAACGATCTTTGCACGATCTTATGTTTGTATGTAGATGATTTGTTTATCTTTGTGTAGAACTTGTATGTTATAAATGATGTGAAATCCATGTTGAGGGTGAACTTCAATATGAAAGACTTAGGAGAAGCGAGTGTATTCGTTGGTATAAAAGTGACTAGGTCTGAAAAGGGAATTCCTTTGGATCAATCTCATTATGTAGAAATTTTTTTAAAGAAATATAATTACTTGAATGTAAATCAGTATGTACTCCTTATGACCCTAGTGTTAAGTTGTTTAAGAACACTGGTGACAATGTTAATCAAACTGAGTATGCGAGCATCATAGGCAGTCTCAGATACGCTACTGATAGTATTAGGCCTAATATAGCTTATGTTGTAGGATTGCTTTTTAGGTTTACAAGCAGACCTAGTATAGAGCATTGGAATGCTATAAAAAAGGTTATGAGGTACATAAAGAAAACCTAAAACCTAGGATTACATTAACAGAAGTTTCCCTTTATCTTGGAAAGGTTCAGTGATGCTGACTGAAACTCCCTCAATTGGCTATATCTTTAATATAACAGGCGGAGCTGTCTCTTGGAAGTCCAAGAAACAGACTATTTTAGCTCAATTTACGATGGCGTCAGAAATTATAGCACTAGTAACAACTAATGAAGAAGTAGGCTAGCTTAGAAGTCTGCTATTAGAGATTTCCCTATGGGAAAAGGCAGTACCAGCCATATTGATCCATTACAATAGTACTGCAGCAATCACAAAACTTTAGAATTGTTACTACAACGAAAAGAGATAACAAATACATTGTAATCATAATACTATTAGAGAGTTCCTCATTACTGGTGCAGTTAAAGTGGATCATATATAGACTGATGAAAACTTGGTAGATCCTTTGACGAAAGAACTGGCCAGAGAGAAGGTTTTAAAAATCTTAGAAAGGATGAGGCTCATGCCTATAGAAAGATGAATCACATGTGAAGAAAACCAAACTTGTAGACTAGAGATCCCAAGAAACGGGTTCAATAGGTAATAACTGATCACAAGTGATATGAAGTGAATCATGCTAAAAAACACAGAGTTCCCTTCCTATGACCTAGATCACAAATAATAAATCCAAAGTTTTAAACTCATCTTTGGGGTCTAAATCCAATTAACCAAATTAAATCAAATGACCACAAATTTAACTTACCGAAGTCGCGGCTTGGTTCGAGGTCAGTTCCAAAGTTTTATTTATTTGTCCAAACTGAACCTAAATCAAAACCAAAGTATAATAACTAAATTTTCAACAATTACCCTTAATAAAAAAGGGAACCAAACCAACTACTCACCCAAAACTTACCAAAACATAATCTTGTCGGTAGCACCCAAAAGACTTTAAAATGCCTCCAAACTTTGTATCTAAAATCCAAAATCACAATTAATTCAGTAATTAGGCCCATAATTGGTTGCTTATTTAAAACCTGATCCACAAATCCTCAAATTCTCAACAAAACTCACCTAAACTAGTAGATCTAGCGAGTGGTGACGACATCCTACTTGACGGTGGTGTCGGAGTGGAGTCGCACAACCTAGGCAGCAGCAACTCGCAACCAGAGACGGAAAGCTACAGATTCGTGGGTCAGAGAGAGAGAGGCGGGCGATGGAGGTGATTGGCGAGTGGCTGGGATTCGTGGCTGGCGGCGGATGTTCAGCGTTCGAGCTACGACGGCAGCTGAAGGAGGAAGAAAAACGAGGGGGGTTTCGCAATGAAGAGTGAAGTGTGAGGGAGAGGGTTATTCTTTTATTTTTAAAATAATAATATATAATATAAAAAGGAAAATATTAATTATAATTAAATCATTTCCTTATTCCACCTTATACTATTTAAATTTCTTTCCTTTCCAAGAAAATATAATTCTTGCCATAAATTTCCAAATTGAGTTGACAATTGAAAAGAATTTGAATAATTTCCACGCCAACACTTAAATCCTCGCACTTATACTTTAAATTCAAAAATCCAAACGTGCCCTTCCACTAAAGATAATTACTGAAAAAGGGAAAAAATTACATTATTATTAAATAAAAGGCGGCGGAGTTTACATTCTTCACCCCTCAAAGAGAACTTTCGTCCTCGAAAGTTTATCCTTGAAAAAGCTCGAGTACTGGGCCTTCACTCATCCTCTCGCTCCCAGGTGGCCTCCCTGAACTGGTGATTCTGCCACAACATTTCACAAAAGCAATTTTCCGTCGGCGCAATGTCTTTATTTCTCTAGCAAGGATCTCTATGGGTCTTCTCCTCGTAGCTCAAGTTATCATTCAATCGCAAGGCTCGTAGTTGACTACATGGGACGAATCTGTCACATACTTTCCTCAAAATCGAAATGTAGAAGACATTATGACTAAAGACAGTTGCTAGAGGCAATACAATCGGTAAGCTATAGGGCTAACTCACTTTAAGACCTTGAAAGTCGCAATGAACTTCGAACTTTGCTTTCTCTTTCCTGCTAGACCTCATAAACCTTTCATGGGTGCTACTTTCAAAAAACACTTTATGCCCAATTCTTCAATTCTAGTCCTTACGTCCTCATATTGCATAGCTTTTTCTTGTCTGCTCTGAGTTGTTTGCATACGAGCCTTGATCTTCTATATATTCCTCATTCGTGGTTTGCACTAGCTTAGGTCCTAGAATATTCTCCTCTCACCAAGCCTCACCCTAGCATACTGGAGACTCGCTAACTCTTTCCATATAGGGCCTCAAATGGTCACTGCCAGTAGCAGTCTGATAGCTATTTTTATATGCAAATTCCACTAAATAGCAGGTGAAAGTCCCAACTCCTGAAAAGCTCTAGTGCACAAGCTGCAAACATATCTTCCAATGTCTGTTCAAGACGTTCTATTGACCATCAATCTATGGGTGAAAAAATTTGTACCAAAATTCCAAATCGACGTATCGATTGCTAACTGGAGACTCTTAAAAAAAAACTAGATGCAAAACAAGGGTCATCGTTTGACATAGCTGAAACTAGTACCGAGAAAGAGGTGTAACAACCCTTCCATAAATAACTATGAATACTTAAGATGTTGAAAAATACAACAACACTTCTACCACGTCCGAGCTGAGAACTGTGTAAAATGGTCATGAAGTTAAGAAAGTCTTATATACTAAAAACAGATATCTGAGTTTACCATTCTGTCACAAGGAAAACTTCATAGGTTGTAGTGGAGAAACTGAATCATCGATATAATGTGTCATCTGAAGATACGTACCAGAACAAATCTGGTCAACTAAAACTGCTTTCTACTCTAGAAGCGCCAACTGTGAATGTCTTTTAGGGTTACATGTCTGAGAATAACTCTGTCTAATTAAGCCCTTACATTCATGAGAAACTCATCATAAGGCTCTATACTATCGTGGGCTATAAAACTGGCTTGGGCCAATCCTCATATTATTCTTTAGCTTTAAAACATCACATATCATTACTTAGACCTTGTTGTGGATGAGTCTAAAATTCCCTCTGAAAAAAATGAGGTTTTGAAGTCCCTGGATGCTAAAGCTGCGATAGTCAATTATATACGTTTCCATAACTCGTAATAACCATAATTGATCCCTGAAGTCGATTTTTACGAAAAAAACCTTCTTGATTCATAAGTCCTAGCTTGGATTACTCGTACTCCCTAAAGCTAGTAACTCATTGCCCATGCAAGAAAATACATACTATCTTGTATGCTCCAAACCCACTTTTAGTAACTTCTTACTATCAAACTCAACTTTTATGCCAAGTCTATCCTTATAAATAGTTATAATTGGAAGGTCCAACTTACTTACTTTGTGCATATACCATTATTGTCTACCTCGAATTGGATTAATTTCTTTTCTCAATCAAAATTGATGGTCTTGCTAGTTCATGTTTCCAACACTTGCACACAGTCAAAAATCCCTTAAATCTTACTAATGCCCACATTTGCATCATAGTTCAATGTTTACGTCTTAACTAATGAAGCCTCAAACTACCATATCAATAGTTCTCGAACATCTACTTGTTACACATTAACCCCTTTTAACTTTATCCCTTCTCAACCTTCTATTTCGGTAAACAGATTCTTGTGTTAAAACAAAGTTCCATACCAATCACCTACCTAAGCTATCTTTCTATCTAACACATATTGTCCTAAATTCCACATGATAATGAGGTATTCTTCTTACACCAAAACCAATACCTTGTAACCCCTCTTATCAAGCCTTCAAACCATACTTAACTAGGTGAGTTTTCTTTCAAACACATTAAATTTCTCTCTTTCCAAAGAGTAAACTTTCTTGGATACTTTCCTCTCATCACATTTATCTCTCACTAAGAATTTCCATCTTGTAGAATTCTTCTTTGCCAATTTGCATACTTTTAAACTCCAAAAGATTTTGTTTCTTCAAATTTGCCTAACGGGTCTTCTCAACACAACAGGCTCTGGTTTTCGTCTAGGATATATAAATAATCCTTCGACCTAAAAAATAACACCTTACTTTATCCCTTTAAGTCCAAGGTCATATCCAACTACTTAGCTTCCTTTAGTGACATCAACTTAGCTAAATATTCCAAAATAATTCTTCATATCACCACATATACTTTATCTACTCCATCAAGTAGTAGTATTATCCAAGTGATTATGACTTATGAAATCCTTTCTAAATTTCTTCGACTTATAATCCTTTTCTAAATTTCTTTTCAAAATGTTGGGTTTTTAATATTCTTAAAACCTTTAATAAATCCATCGTCTCTTCCTCTTGTCCTTCATATCCATAAAGCAATTTTTTTAACCTTATTTTCGAGAATGTTCATGTGAAGGAATTTATTTATAATGTCTCCAATTGTACCACAAAACATAACACTATCCTTAATGAATTCTTGTCAAAACAATTTATTCCTAGGCTTAAACATATACATACCTTTTATTTCTAAACTGTCATAACTCTATATAGTTTCATCAAACTTTAAGATCTCTGAACTGAGTTATATGTATTTATTCGTTTCTAACAAATTTCTATGAGATAAACTAGTGCAAGTGACCTCATAATTTACTCTATTTTACTTTTCTCCTTTTGTAGTGTCGTACTTAATAATCCTCTTATAATAACTTTCAAACGAGTCACTGACCTAGCATTAGAACATAACTGGTGCATTTAAGCTAAACAAATATTTTAATGCACAACTATCATAAAACTTGTAATTGATAGGACGTACCTGGCGATGACGAGGAATCCGTTCATGGGCCACAGGGATAATCTAGACTTACATAGTAAATCAGTCTACAAAATCCAAAAATGGGCTTTGATACCAACTGTAACGACCCGACCCCCTAGGACTTAGGTTAGTCGTTACTAAATAAATACATGCATAGGATTTGAAACGACGTTCAGTAATGTTGAATAAATGCTAAATAACAAGAGAAGTTCAAAAGAAATTTATTAATGCAATTTTACACAATAATAGGGTACCATAATCGTAAGGACTATTAAACTATAAAAGTAACAATCCTTCGTAATAGTTTCAAACAGTAAAACTAGAAAATGAGGGTAAAAATAGGATTCTAAATTTCATGATGTAGAAGCGTAAAAACTAGTCCCAGTGGCTCATCATGAATTTTGCTACGCCATCGCGGTGCATCTCTATCCTATCCTGAAACATCAACATAAGAAAAAATGAGTATGAAATACTCAGTAAGTAGCCCCACCACTGGGATCAAGCTAGACATCTATGTCTCTAGATACCCGCATATGGCACATAAATACATGTAACAGACAAGAGACTGAGTCCTATCCTATTGTAGTTAAGTATGCCACAAACTAGTGAATCCCAAAGGAAACACAAAACTGGTGAATCCCGAAGGAACCACAACCTGGTGAATCCGCAAGGAACACAAAACTGGTGAATCCCAAAGGACACAAACTGGTGAATCCTGAAGGAAACACAAAACTGGTGAATCCCGAAGGAACACAAACTGGTGAATCCTGAAGGAAACACAAAAACTGGTGAATCCCAAAGGAAACACAAAACTGGTGGATCTCGAAGGAAACACAACTAGTGAATCCCGAAGGAAACACAAATTGGTGAGACATAACTAATCAATGGGATATTCCACACAGTCTTAACGTGCTAAGATTCAACATTGTACAGTTCTAAACATACATAAAAAATCCTTGATACACATGACTTCATCACATACACATAATTCTTAATAACATATTATACATCATCCATGTATAACTTACATCATAAATCCACGACATGCAAGTATACCCTCAACACAGCAGATCAGACATCGACATATAAAACACATACTATCACATACTAAGATCAAGTACTTAGGTGTGTATGTAAACAAATCAGAATTCGTGCTAGAAATACTTGATTTCAGGTCATATCTATCATCAACATGCTAACATTGACCATAAATACACTTATCATGCTAGCATACAACTAGAGCGTGACCCTGGCAGTTCCAGGTAAGATTACTTACCTCAAATTTGGTCCCAAATTAACCCAAGTAATTAACCTTTTTACAACTTTTGGACGACTTTGAATCCACCCTATAACATATCATTACAAATATTAATTAGCACCCCTAGTCAAAAATAATAAATCCAAAGTTTTAAACTCATCTTTGGGGTTTAAATCCAATTAACCAAATTAAATCAATTGACACAAATTAACTTACCGAAGTCGCGGCTTGGTTCGAGGCCAGTTCCAAAGTTCTATTATTTGTCCAAACTGAACCTAAATCAAAACAAAGTATAATAACTAATTTTCAACGATTACCCTTAATAAAAAGGGAACCAAACCAACTACTCACCCAAAACTTACCAAAATTGACGGAACTCATAATCTTGTCGGTAGCACCCAAAAGACTTTAAAATGCTCCAAACTTTGTATCTAAAATCCAAAATCACAATTATCCAGTAATTAGGCCATAATGGTTGGTTATTCAAAACCTGAACCATAATATCCTCAAATTCCCAACAAAACTCACCTAAACTAGTAGATCCAATGAGTGGTGACGACATCCTACTTAACGGTGGTGTCGGAGTGGAGTCGCACAACCTAGGCAGCAGCGACTCGCAACTAGAGGCGGAAAGCTACAGATTCGTGGGTCAGAGAGAGAGAGGCGGGCGTGGAGGTGATCGGCGAGCGGTTGGGATTCGTGGCTGGCGGCGGATGTTTAGCGTCCGATCTGGGCGGTGGCGGCTGAAGGAGGAAGAAAAAGAGGGGGTGTTTCGCATGAAAGTGAGGCATGAGGGAGGGTTATTCTTTTTTTTTTATAATAATAATAATAAAATATGAATAATAATAATAAAAGGAAAATAGTACAATTAAATCATTTCCTTATTCCACCTTATACCATTTAAATTTCTTTCCTTTTCCAAGAAAAAAAATTTCTTGCCATAAATTTTCAAATTGAGTTTGACAATTGAAAAGAATTTGAATAATTTCCACGCCAACACTTAAATCCTCGCACTTATACTTTAAATTCAAAAATTCCAAATGTGCCCTTCCACTAAGGATAATTACTGAAAAGGGAAAAATTACATTATTATTAAATAAAAAGGCGCGGGATGTTACAATGAGATGTTAGAAATAGAGTTAAAAACCAAGAGCTACTCTAATATATTCTGAATTATCTACACTATAGGTTAAGTCGTAAGAAATCTTTGCTTATGCACAGTATTGTACAGACTGATATTGCTTGATGGAAAATAACTTTTTTATGATTTTAAATTTTCAAGTGAGGGATTGTAGTAAAAATTTAAGTTTTAAATGAAAAAAAAAAGCTTGTTTGAAAATCCCACATTGCTAAGATTGGGAAATGAGACCTCATTTATATACTCCCATTTCCATTTTGAGTTATGGGTTTGGACCCTAAGGGGTACCCATGTTTTAGAGGGAGTGAGGAGATATGCTAATGTGGATACGGTGGACATCCCAAGTGCTACCATCCGGTCGAGTGTAGCGTGATTATTTTTTATAAAAATAATAATTATTTTATTTTATTTTTTTTTTATAAATATAAGAAAAGGTCCTTCAACTGTTCCAGTTTTTCGTGATCCATGGAACTTCCCACGTCTCACGCGTGGTCCTCGCGCACGTTCCACGGCTGTGCGCACTTCTCTCCACATTAGTTTCGCACTGCAGTTGGTCCTCGAGACCTATAAAAGGTGCGAACTTTTCATCAGTTTTTCACAACACATTTTCACAAAATCCTTTTTCTCTCTCAATTCCTCCTTCCTTCACGTGTGTAGTTTTCTGAGCATATCAGTCCTGAAGGGTGTGAGTTTTCCGATCGGTTACTGTGCAACTCCGATCGAGATAATTTTTTTCTTTTAGGCTATTTTATTTTGGGGACGACATGACAACTCTGTAGAACTACTTGCATATTTGGGCAAAGTCGCGAAACGTTTTAAAGAGAGTGAGATCCGTGACCCAACCTGAAATGAGTTTTTTTTGCAGGCTCTATTTTATGACGACTGTCATTCGTGACTGTTCGTTGCTGTCATCTTCTGTCCATCGGAGGGTAGCAATTCCAACAAAAATTTATAGTACTATGAAAATATCATATTCCCTATGTTCACACATTCATAAATACTAGTAGACCTACATTATTATCTATAGATCTACCTTACTGTTAAAAACGTATCAGAGTGACACACAATAAATAAAGAGCAATACAAATCTAGTTCAAGGTGCACTTATATTTATACATCTCACTCTAACTACAAAAATAATAATTAAAATATGATATAACAAATTTTTTTAGAATGATAAATTATGATAGAACAATTTGATACAGTGCACTCATTGAGTGTAGTATGGAATTTTCGTGCTGCGGTGTTGGAAATTTTCCCATTGGTTATGGAGAGTGGAATTAGCTCATAAAAGGAGCAAGGACCAAAATATCGCCATTATTGGCGACCCTTAGCCCACTGAGCTGTCGTCTAGAATTTCCGAATGCGATTGTGCTGCTACAAAAAGCTTCCGAAAGCCAAACAGCTTTTTTTTGGTGAAAATTGAATGAATTATATTCCCAACGCGCAACCAATGGCCAATAGCATCTTCCCTCTCTTCCTCCTCTTCCTCTTCTTCCACTTTCCATCCCTTTCTCCGGCCAAACTCCGCCCCGATTTCTACTCCAACTCATGCCCTCAGGCGGAATCCATCGTCCGTTCTGTGATGCACAAAGCTTTCATCAGAGAGCCTCGCAGCGTCGCCTCCGTTATGCGCTTCCAGTTTCACGATTGCTTCGTTGATGTAATCGATCTTCAACTCCCTTCTCTCTCTGTTCCTTTTTCCTGTCTGGCTTCTGAATCGGCGTTTCCTTTGTGTAAATTCAGGGCTGTGATGCTTCTATGTTGCTAGATGATACGCCGACGATGCTCGGAGAGAAACTTGCTCTTTCTAACATAAATTCGCTTAGATCTTACGAAGTCGTCGATGAAGTGAAAGCGGCCTTGGAGAAAGTCTGTCCTGGAATCGTCTCTTGTGCAGATATCATAATTATGGCATCTAGAGACGCCGTTGCTCTGGTTAGTACTTCCGTTTCTTCTAGCTCTGTTTTGGATGGATAGGAAATTTTCTTTGGAGCTGAGATTTGTTTTTCCTGATTTTTATCTTCTTTGATTCATTTTTCACTGTCGATCCTTCTGCTAAAATCCCCAATCGAAATCTGAAAACAGAACAAACATCACAATAAAAAATTTTCAGAAAAAAGAATGATCCAACACTACCTTTCAATTATAAATTTAGTCCTGAAATTTAACTTTTCAATTCCAGTCTTACACTTAATCGTTTGTAATCTTTGTTAACTCCGAGTAAACATTTGCTAATTTAGTTTGTCTGCCCAAACAAATTACAGTTGAAATTAGAGCGGATTGGTATTTTTAATAACGATTTGATATGGAATTTGTTTTCATTCAAGTCGGCACAATATGACTACGATGGTGATTTTTAAATATAGCAAATGAGACCGGCACAGAGCTGCAGCGATTTTTCAAGCTAAAATATATTAGAGAATATTATTAGAAGACATGTAGGGCTTTTATTCTTCGAACGAGAAATCAAATCTGCATGTTTCCTCATCCAGTCAATCAAAATTAGGTAGAATTACTATTCAAACTACATATCTTGGTTTAAGGCCTATCTGAATTGATTTTTTAAAGCTCGGATGGTGATCATTTTATTTTTTATTTATAAGGTTTTGAAATTTGTGCTATTTTTTTCTATATTAAACATTTGAATTCTTACCCGATTTTAAAAAAACAAAAACAAGCTTTTGAAAACTATTTTTATCCTCATTTGATAATTATTTCAATTTTGATGTTTTGTTTTTGAAAATTAAGCATATAGACACTATTTATACCTCTAAATTTATTTGTTAGTAACCTACTTTTTATCAATAGTTTTAAAAAACATAACCAAATTTTGAAAACAAAAAAAAACTTTTAAAAACTTGTTTTTGTTTTTAAAATTTGGCTAAGAATTCAACCAGTGTACTTAAGAAAAATGCAAATCATTGTAAGAAATAAGGAGAAAATAGACTTATTTTCAAAAACAAAAAATGAAAAAACGAAATGGTTATGAATGGGGCCTTAGTTTTCAAAATTTGGCTTCAATTTTGAAAACACTCTTAAAACTTAGACAACATATAAACAATAGGTGTAAATGATGTTTATAAGCTTAATTTTCAAAAACCAAAACTCAAATAAAGCCTAAATAATTAGAAAAATGTTTTGACGTAAAAGAAAGGTTTATGAACACGTAAAAATCAATCAAAATAGATGATTTAATTTATAATATTTGTATGGTTCATAAATTGATTCTAGAGAGTTATTGTGCACCTTGTACTGAATTAGTAACGTACGCAATATATAGTAGCTTATTATTAAAGCAGAGCTGGACAGTAACCCTTACATAAGGAAGCAACTTCCATGGTTTAAAAGCTCCACCAACAATGCTGCCAAAAATTCATAACAAATTGGTCCCTTCTTGTCCACCAGCTCAACTACTTTCCAAATTTCATCCTCTTATTCATTTGGTTGAAGATCCTATATTGAAAAAATAAAGACTTCATAGATTGTATAAGATAATAGATGGACTACTTCTCTCATTATCAATTAGTTTTGAGATGGAACCCCAAGTTATCAAATGATATCAATTTTAAATATAGCAATCAGGCATAAAGTATTAGTACATATAGCACAATGCAAAAGAATTTGTAGATATAACAAAATTTAGATTCAGTTTTGAGAATCTATTGGTGATAGACATGTCGCTAGTAGGGGTATGTTAATGATAGACTATATCGCTAGAAGGAGATACATGTTGTTATATTTGCAATTCCTTAAAATTTCTCTTCAATGCAATTATCTTATCAAAGCAATTATCTTATCAAATATGGGATAGAGCCCGTTAAATCTAAACAAGTCTTTGATTGAAAAACAAAAATTGGAATCTGCTCTAAAAATTATCGTAAGTTGGTTTTGAGATTAAATCCTATCTTATCAAATATATTTTTATTTTATAATGACATCTTTTCTTGCATCTATTCAGACGGGCGGGCCCAACTGGGCAGTGCGATTGGGGCGGCTGGATAGCTTAACAGCAAGCCAAGAGGACTCGAACAATATCATGCCAAGTCCAAGAGCCAATGCAACTTATCTCATTGACCTTTTCAACAAATACAATCTCTCTGTTAAAGATTTGGTCTCTCTTTCGGGTTCACACTCGATCGGCCAAGGCCGGTGTTTCTCTGTCATGTTTAGACTCTACAACCAGTCAGGCACGGGGCAGCCGGACCCAGCCATCGAGCCGAGCTTCAGAGAAGAGCTCTTCAAGCGATGCCCTCAAGGTGGGGATGAAAATGTCACAGTCAACCTTGATTCCACACCTTATGTTTTTGACAATCAGTACTTCAAGGACTTGGTTGGTGGGAGAGGGTTCTTGAATTCTGATGAAACTCTTTATACATTTGCTGAAACTAGAAGGTATGTGAGATTCTTTAGCAAAAATCAAAAGGCATTTTTCAGGGCGTTTGTGGAGGGTATGTTGAAGATGGGTGACTTGCAGTCTGGCCGCCCAGGGGAAGTAAGAAGGAACTGTCGGGTAGTTAATGGCCAGTCTGTGATCATATAAATATAGTTTTGTTTTTTTTTTTTTTAGGTTGATGTATGTTAAAATTTTTGTTTATCGTCCTCACAAGTTTGATTTAAGTTTATCAGATGTTACTATTATTATAGGAGAAGTATATGTGTAAAAGTTAGTTATTCATAGGAGTGCAACAAAAAAAACCAAAAAACGGAAAAATCGAACCTATTCAAAACGATTCACGTTTGGTTTGTTTTTTAGTATAAAATTGGGAATGTTGGTTTGTATTTGGAGAAAACAAAAAAGTATTGGTTTGAACCGATTTTTTAGTGAAAAAATCAATCAAAATTGAACCAAATGGAGGCTATTTATCCAAACATTTATCTCTTGGATAAAATAAAGTATAATTTTGAATTTTGTTCAAAATTAACTTTATATCATAATGTATCTATATACATTATATTAATTGTATCTCATATAATTAATTTTTTTATTTAATTTGAACAATTTAAATTAATTTAAATTAATCTAATTCCCTTAATGAGGTAGCAAGGGGACCTAATGGACCTACATATTAGAAGCTTCAATTATAGAGATTAATTAATTAAATTCTTGAATTAAATTAATCAGCATTCATTAACAACAAGTCACTCCACTAAAAACCCGCATTTGCACTCTTCATACTATAGATATATTTTTATGTCCACGAATATAACCAATCAACAGTAAGTCAACTCTTCACAATTCGTAATTACAGCTGGGTCAAAATTACCGTTTTATCCCTATAATTACATCTAACTTCTTAAGTCTCACCGATCCTCTAATGAACAACCTGTTTATAGTCCTACTATGAACAAAACCCTTTCGTGCCAGTCAAAGGGATGTGCCTTATTGTTCAAGACTCGGAGTCAACATTTAAGGGAGCAATTCATCTACTTACCTAAAAATGGGAAAGAGAGAATTCTATCTTCTGTAGCCATGTTCTAATCTCACTACTCGAACAAATCCCTAAAATGATAGGCATATTAAGTTGGCGAATTTGGCCACTCTCACTCATACAAATTAAAGGACCGTCTTCATAGACAAGAATTCATAACTCATTCAGAATTGAGATCGAGTCACCTACGGTCATTCTATGAAATGTTAATATCTTCAATTAACGATGTCATAAAGAGAGAGACTAATCATTTCATAGTCTGGTCTTATACAAACTCTTTGTATAGGATACTTTCACTCACATGTCTCCACATGAATGATCAGGATCAAATTTTTTGTAACATTTTACAACTCTTGAAATAATTACAAAATGAGTTGTATCCATAGTGTCACCAGGATAAGACACCTAATCTTATCCGTATACTACAAACCATTTAGGTTATCACTTGAACATAATCCACTTGTATGTTTACTACATACTGTTCAAGTTTCATAAAATAACCTTGGATCTTTCTTAAATGGATACTTGCACATATAAAATAATCAATCATTATTTCAATAACATATTAACTATGGAGTCTTTAGGGCATACATCCCAACAATCTCCCATTTCTAAAGTTGATGAGACATGTATCCTAGGGCATACTATATACCTAACATGCTCGCCTACTTGTCCTAGCGCACTAGAGACATGTCTCGTAGTCCTAGACATTCTAGGAGATCCTCTCACACTTTAGTCTAGAGAATCCTTTTATATAATTCAAAATCGTTATGCCAATAAATACCATCAGATCACCACTATGATGTTTCTCTCATTCTGTTTTTATACCTACAACGTAGTGTTTATAAATATCATCATACTTAGTCCTTACACCACATTATCTCATAAAGTTGATAGACTAATTCATATTTGAAACAACTTTCAAATATTTTAGGATATACATGACTATGCAAATTATTGTTTCACAAGCAAAAATATTGCCTTGTAGTACAATTTGCACCACTTAGGATAAAACATAGATTTCTTTAAATTCTTCATGAGATATCTTGTAAAAGATAAATCTTAAACTTTATACATCAATGTCTCACTATTCATAAGTTTTAATTTTCAAACTCTTTGATTATACTATTGATTTAACTAATATAATTAACCAATTGTATGTTAAATAATAATTAATTCTCATGTAATTACATCTCGTCAACAGTTGAGGTGTCTTAAGAAACTTTTCCTTAGACATATCGACTTCACTGTAGAATGATACATTATCATTCCATCTGAAGCTATTGCATCGAACATTCAACAACAACTTTGTAAATGTAAAATGTATAAGACAAATTTAACATCATTGTAGTCACTTAATGTTGTTCAACCTTGTTTTAGTGAATTTGAATTAACATGTGAATTTGTATATTCTTAGATGTTTAATATTTATTAATTAGATTGATTTCTTTTGTAAATTTTGGTGATTTCATTTTGAAGTAACTTAGTTAGGTAAAATAAATGAAAAAAAAAAAAAGCAAAAGAGGCCGAATTTCAATTTGAGATTTGATTCCCAAAAAGGCTCCAACCTTTTTTTTAACATTAGCTAACTTTTGCATAATTACAAATTGACTTTTAAGCCACTAGAAAGAAAATTTACAAATATGGAAATATTTTGGGTTTTATAAACCCATTCTTTTTCTTCCATAAACACTAGACTTAAGGAGACAACAAACTTTCCTTTTTCTTTTTTTCTTTTCTCTTTAAAAATTAAAAAAAAAAAAAAAAAAAAAAACTAGCTAGCCTCCACCTCCCCTCTTCTAAAGTCTCATTTTCTTAACAAAACCCTAGAGAAAGCACAATGAAAACCCAAATTTAGTTGGAGATTGCAATTGGTAGAACTTGATCCCGAGGATCCGCATCTCAAATAACTAGTGGGTTTCGTATTCTTCATTCCATCTCCTACCTTTCTTTTTCTTTTTCTTTTCCTCTTTCTTGTGCACCATAAAAAGAGGAGAATAGAGGTATTTTTTTTTTCCCCTTAAATGTTATGGTTTATTTTCATTTATTTTGTTTTGTTCTTTTTTTTTATCATATAACATTCATCTAATTTTATATGCATTTGCTTTATTTTTCTATTTGTGCTATTTTATTTTTGATATTTTTATTGTCTTCTTCTATGTTTATCTCCTTCTCTATTTGTTTTTCTTTTAATTTTGTAATATTGTTTAAAAAGAAGATAAAAAAAAATGTTTGTACTAGAACTGAGAAAAAAATTCACATACCCTTGATGAGAAACTTTTTCCCCTTCTTTTTGTTAAAGAAGTGTGTTTTTAAAAGAAAGAAAGAGTATGTCAAGAAGCTTAAGAAGATGAGAAAAAACAAAAACTCATAAAAAAGGGGAAAGAAAGTACTTTAGGTGTAGAGATGGAGTTTGATAAATGAAGAGTGTTCGCACGAGATTTCAAGAGAAATTTATTTCGTGGAACTTGAACTTTGTATTCGTATTAATTTTGTGGAATGTGAGTACAATCTCTAATATATAGTATTTTGA
Source organism: Benincasa hispida (assembly GCF_009727055.1). Lineage (NCBI taxonomy): Eukaryota > Viridiplantae > Streptophyta > Magnoliopsida > Cucurbitales > Cucurbitaceae > Benincasa > Benincasa hispida. The sequence continues at coordinate 62,148,799 of NC_052349.1, forward strand.
TGCTTTCAAAATAAATTATAATCTTTAAGCTGGTTGATCTTCTTGAACGATCGGTCTTTGGGCTTGTTGATCTCCTTAGGTGATTGGCCTTTCGGTTTGTTGATCTTCTTGGATGATCTGCTTTTGGGCTTATTGATCTTCTTGGATGATCGACTTTTGGGTTTGATGATCTTTTTGAACGATCGTCCTTTGGGCTTGTTGATCTTCTTGGACTATCGGCCTTTGGGCTTGTTGATTTTCTTGGACGATCGGCCTTTGGGCTTGTTGATCTTCTTCGATGATCGGCCTTTGGCTTTGGGCTTGTTTATCCTTCTTGGAGGTTAGTGTTCAACCGAGGCTTCCGGAGAAACTTGTTTTCGTGGGAGTTGAAACTTAAGTTGGTGTTGATGTTGATGGTGGATTTGATGCAATGTCAATCGAAAGCATTTCTTTCAAGGTACAAACGGACGCTTGACTAACTTGTCTCCTCTGGTTCT
>NC_052349.1:62149374-62375015 GCF_009727055.1 Benincasa hispida
AATTTCTGCTTTGTGATGCCTTTAGATTAGAATCTGATTTCTCAAAACAAAGTTGTAGAAGAAATCGAGTTTGAGCAAGAACTTCATATCATTAATGAAGAGGTTTTGAGTCCCAAAGTGGAAGAACCCACCTTGAGCGGAAGTGGGTCGTCCCAAATCCCAATTCTTTTGTAAAACAAATTTTACAGAGAAGAAAGAAGAAATCATGCATTTGTAAAACTATACAGCATGCTTAAATTAAAAGAAAAAAATTAAGATTTTCAAAAAACCTACATTTGAAGACTTTTCTTCACTGGTGAATTCCTTAGAATCCTAAATGACACCACTACTTGGAATCCTTGGAATCCTAAATGTTGTGAGCTCTGATTGATTTTGGGAAGAGGAAAGAAGAAAAAAATTTCTTTGAGAGGGAAAAAAGGATTTTGTATTTTTCACTTACTCTCTTCTTGTTTTGCATGAAGAAGATGAAGAGTCTTCTGCCACTAAACCACATATGTGGTGGAGAGAAATAAGATGGGAGTTTCATAATTAATTTTAAAATTATTTAATAATAATTTAATAAATATTTTAATTCATAATTAAATTATGAAATATATAATACATTCATGTAATTATATGTTACATCATATACAATATATAACATATAGTTTAATATTGTATCATATACAATATATAATTTATAGTTTTTCTTTTCTCTCACTAATGACATTTAATAATAATTACATTTACATTAAATTTTAACTATATAAATCTAATTCATATAGTTAACATTTAAATTATATTCAAACATTTATTCATCTTATAAATACTTAATATTATAATGTATAAAATATATTATAATATTATATATAATTTAAATAACTAATTAATCACATATAATTAATTCTTTAATTAATTTGAACAATTCAAATTAATCCAAAACTTGATCTTCATTAAAACTTATTGAGCTATTGAGGGGACCTCATGGACCTGTAGCTTGTAGCTCTAACGGTTACTTTTTAATTAAATTATTCACCATCCGTTAACTGTTGGGCACTCTACTAAAGACCGCAATGCACTATTCGACTACAGATATGATGAACTTTTACAAATTGCTCGTAAGTATGTTAGGCCAAAATTACCATTTTGCTCCTGTAGTTACATCTATCTCCTTAAGTACCATTTATCCCTCTTATAAACAATAGATTATAACCCAATTATGACTAAACCCTCTCGGGTCAGGTGAGGGCGTGGCGTCATATTGGTTCAACTCTCGGAATCAATCCTTAAGGAGCAATTTATATACTTACCCCGACGTCGGGAAAGAAGTGAATTCCTTCTTGTGTAGCTGTGTTTCCAACTCTTCAATTAGACGAATCCCTAAAATGCTAAGCTTATTGAGTTGGTGATCTAGTCACTCTCACCCATACAAATCAAAGGACCGCCCTCATAGGCAGGAGTTCACAACTCACTTAGGATTCAAGTCATGTTACTTATGATCATCCTGGTGAAATGTAAGTCTTCATTATGAACGGTGTTATATAATGAGACTAAACATTTCGTGGTCCGGTCTTATAAAAACTTCTCTATATAGAATATTCAATCCCACATGTATGCACATGAATGATCAGGATCATATCATTTGTAGCACTTTACAACAATTGTAACACCTACAAAGCGGGCCATACTCATAGTGTCACCAGGATAAGGCATCCAGCTTTATTCATCTACTACAGATCATTTAGGTTATCGCTTAAACATGGTCCATCCGTACGTCTTTACATATATGTTTAAGCTACAAGATAACCCTGGATGTTAGTTTATTAGTTTGTGATTAATGTTTAGGTTATCGTTGTAACTTAAACATATATGTGGAGATATACAGGTGGATCATGTTTAAGTGATAACCTAAGGTCTATAGTAGATGTATAAGGTTGGGTATCTTATCTTGGTGACACTACGAGTATGATCCACTTTGTAGGTGTTACAATTGTTGTAAAATGCTATAGATGATCTGATCCTGATCATTCATGTATTAAACATGCGAGCAGAGATATTCTATACAAAGGAGTTTGTATAAGATCAGACCATGAAATATTTAGTCTCATTATATAACACCATTCATAATAGAGACTTATATTTCACCAGGATGACCATAGGTAACATGACCTGAATCCTGAGTGAGTTGTGAACTTCTACCTATGAAGCCGGTCATTTGATTTGTATGGGTGAGAGTGGCTAGATCGCCGACTCAACATGTCTACTATTTGGGAATTCGTCTGTCTGGAGAGCTGGGAACACAACTACACAAGATGAAATTCACTCTTTCCTCGAAGCAGGGGCAAGTAGATACATTGCTCTTTTAAGGGCTGATTCTAGGTCTTGAACAATGTGGCGTCACACCCTCTCTTGACCCGGTCATAGTGGGACTATGATCTATTGTTCGTTAGAGGGATCGGTGGTACTTAAGGAGTTAGATATAACTATAGAGGCAAAATGGTAATTTTGCCAAACTGTACTTACGAGCAGTTTATGAAGAGTCATCGTACTGTTGATTGGTTATATCCAATGGACACAGAAATATATCTGTAGTGCGAAGAGTGCAGCTGTCGGTCTTTAATGAAGTACCCAACAGTTAACGGATGGTGGATAATGTAATTAAAAAGTTTAATTAATTATTCACGTATCGTTGAAGCTTTAAGCTACAGGTTCATAAGGTCCCATTGGTAGCTCAAAAGGATTTAGTTGAGAATCATTTTTTGGGTTAATTTGAATGGTTCAAATTAATAAGAGGGATTGAATTATATATGATATAATTAAATTATTTCAATTATATATGATATAATTATCATAATATATTTGATACATTATAGTTTAATGGGAGGAAATAAATATTTGAATGAGATTCAAATATATTTTCTATGAATGTGATTCATAGATGTTAAATATAATATATATATGATTTATATTAAATGCCATAAAATAGAGAAAATAAATAATAGTTTATATTATATGTGATACAATATTAAAACTATAGGTTATATGTTATATTTGATATAATACATAATTTAATATAAATATAATATGATAGGTTAGTTATCATATTTATTTATATTATTTTATTATTATTTGAATAATAATTTTTCCATCTTTTCTTTTCAATCACTTTAGTGGGTGGTTATTAATTTTACGGTAAGAGGAATAAAAGAAAAATGGTTTTCTTCTTCTTCCTCTACGTTAGTTTTTGCTGAATGATGGAGTTGCAGAAAAGCTCTATCTTCTTGTTCTTGAGAACTCTCAATCTTCTTCCTCCACGTCCAAACTATCCCTCCTAACCCAAATAGTCAGAGCCCATCACTCACGTGTTCTCACCCCGAGAATACCAATGACTCTTTGTGGTCGTGTTCGGGTTACTGTTCGAGGTTTTTTGAAGGTCTTCAAGAAGTTACTAGGTTCGTGATTATTCGAGGGATACGTGAAGAAAAAGGTTCTTCAAAGGTAATGTATCTTGAACCCTTTTATGCAAAAAGCATGCTGTAATTTATTGTGGATGCATATCTATCATATGTTTATTGTGAATTATATTTTCAATAATTAATGGAATTTGGATGGTCTGCTTCCGCTTAAGGATCTCTTCAATACGAGTTCCTTCAAGGGAATCATTAGGGTTTATCAAGAATCGAGAATGTGTTTGTAAACTTACTTAGTATAGACACTCATAATTGTAATCAAAATAACTTGAAACTAGACATATTTGATTTTAAGAGTTACAAGGTAAATAGAAATGAATGGACAGTATATATTACAAAAGGGTGGTGTCTATCGTCTTCATGCCTCTTTTTGGACTTTAGGAGTAAGCACAAGAGGGTGTGTCAAGTTGGTAACAGAGCATACGGTTTTGGGAAAACCTGAGGGTTATGCAGTGGAAGGTAGAGTTAGGGGTTCATGAAAACCTCGAGAAGTCAGTTTATGGAAGCTTAAGGGAGTCTGTTGGGTTATAAAAACCTATAGAGTACCAGACTTGAGGAAAAATCTGGGGATTGAGCGAGTCAAGAACAAAGATTCTGGGAATTGAGAAGTTAAGATAAAAATGAAGGTTATGAAAACCTACGATTATAGGTTAAGGAAACTTGGGACTAGTTAATGTCGGAGCAAGTTTCTAGAAAGCTTGGGGGTTAAGTTGGAAAGTTAGAATGCATTAGAAAAATTAACATGTTAGTTAGCACTTGAATCATGAGTCAAAAGTGGCAGACCTAGCAAGCAACCCAAGGCCGAAACTCACAAGCGCTATCGGAAAGAGGATGGGGAAGGTAGGGATGAATCGAGTCACCCTTGGATTACATGGACAATTCCTTGATCGAATTGTTTGAATGTGTGTACCTAAAAGAGTCGGGACATAATAAACTATAGGAAGTTTGGCTTTGGGAAACAAATTAGATGTTCGGAAACTGTGGTTAGCATAATAAAACACCCTCGAAGAAGGCTAAGTGAAGCCTGGGATGAAATAGGGTGGTGAAGCCGCACAAGATAGTTAGGGGGTCTGTTGATCCAAATTTTGAGCTAGTGAATGAAACCTCGAACAGGATGGTTAGAGGGGCTGTAGACTCGGTATCTGAGCCTGTAGAGGAAATCTCGTATAAAATGGTCAGAGGATTTTTGAATTCGTTTTATGAGCCTATGACGAGAGGTAACACTGGCTACGAGAATATGTTTCTGTAGCCCCATATAGGTTGGTCAATACAGGAATTGAGATCAATTTGGGGTGTGGAAAAGATCCAGGGTTGAAATATGGCTTAACCAGAGGGGAGGAAAAATGGCTTCGAGGATGAGATTCTTTTAAGGGGGATGGTAATTGTGATACCCTCTCTCCTATTACTCTCTTTCGGGGATGTATCAAGGAAATTTACAAGTTGAGAATGTGTTCAAGGACTCGAGATTAAGTCTAGAACTTCTTATTAAGAGAATAATCGGAGGTAAAATGGGTTCGATAATGGATTCACCAAAAGGGAGAAAATGAAGACCTCATAAAGGACAGTTGAGGATAACAAACTTAGTGAAACTCATAAAGGACAGTTGTGGATGAAATAGGAATGCTCGGGTCAAAATCAAAATCAAAGTCAAAGTCAATGGTCACCCTCTTTCCTATTACTCTTTTTGGGGTAATTTAGAGTGGTAATTGTGATACCCTATCTCCTATTATTCTCTTTCAGGGATGTATCAAGGAAATTTACAAGTTGAGAATGTGTTCAAGGACTCGAGATTAAGTCTAGAACTTCTAATTAAGAGAGTAATCAAAGGTAAAACGGGTTCGATAATGGATTCACCAAAAGGGAGAAAATGAAGATCTGGGATAATTTGAGGATAACAAACTTAGTGAAACTCATAAAGGACAGTCGTGGATGAACTAGGTGATGGGGCTGATGCCCTAAACTCTCGTTGGGTTCTGTAGTTTGTAAACACAGTTTTGAACAAACGCTTGTGATATAATAATATATGATATTTTCTTAACTTTTGTCTATGGAACACTGAATGTTTTATTTGATTTACTACAAACCAATAAACTAAGATCGTTGGTTGTCATTTGTAACTTAAGCATGTATGTGGAGACATACAGGTGAATCATGCCTTAAGTGATAACCAAAATGGTCTATAGTATATGGATATAGGAGGGAAACCTTATCCTGGAATGCTACGAATGTGGCCCGCTTTGTAGAATAGTTACAAGTGTTGTGACTTGCTATAGATGGTCTAATCCTGATCATTCATGTGGAGACATGTGAGCGGGGGCGTCCTATACAAAGGAGTTTGTATAAGACCGAACCACGAAGTGTTATAGTTTCGTTATATAACACCGTTCATGACAGAGACTTCACTTCATAGGGATGACCATAGGTAACATGACCTCAATCCTGAGTGAGTTGGGAACTCCTGCTTTTGAGGGCGATCCTTTGATTTGCATGGGTGTGAATGGCCAGATCGCTGACTCAAACCTATCACTTTGGGGATTCGTCTGATTTGAGAGTTGGGAACTCAGCTACACAAGATGGAATTCACTCATTTCCCGAAGCATGGGTAAGTAGATAGATTGCTCCCTTAAGGGCTGGTTCCGAGGCTTGAATGATATGGCATCATACATCTTCTCATGGCCCGAAAGGTGTCTACATATAGGACTATGTTGTATTGTTCATTAGAGGGATCAGTGGTACTTAAGGAGTTAGAGGCAAAACGGTAAATTGATCCAGCTGTACTTACGAGCATCTGTGAAGGGTTATCGTACTATTGATTGGTTATATCCGATGGACACAGAAATATATCTGTGGTGAGAAGAGTTTAACTATCAGTCTTTAGTGGAATACCTAGCAGTTAACGGATGGTGGATCTCGTGGCTAAAGAGTTTAGTTAGCTATTCACGTACCGTTGGAGCTTTGAGCCATAGGTCTATAAGGTCCTCTTGGTAGCTCAATGGATTCAAGTTGAGAATCAGTTTTTGGGTCAGTTTGAAGTGTTCAAATTGACAAGAGGGAGTTCGACTATATATGATATGATTGAATTGGTTAATTATATTTTATATGATTGACATTATGTATGAGATACATTATTTGGAGGGAAATGATATAAATATGACGTGATATGAAAAACCATAGGTTATAAATATAATAAGATTATATTTATTATTTTTATTATTTTAACAATTATGGAATAATTGTGGCGACTTTTTCTCCGTAACCGCATGAGTTAGTAGGAGGTTGTATTCAGTTTTCGTAACTGAAGGATAAAATGAAAATCGTTTTCATTTTGCAAGGGATTAGACATTCGCTCACAAGTAGTGTATACTGCTTATCGCATAGCAAACCGAGAGCCTACACAATAGCTCAATGTTTCTAAACGATCATATACACGCGCGCGGTTTACTAAATGATCGCATAGGTTTTACTAAACAATCGTCTTGCTTTTTCCTAAACGATCGCGTGCCTGAGCGTTTACTAAACGATCTTCTATACGATCGCACCCCTTTTACTACACGATTGTGTACCTCTACCTAAACGATCAAGTATCGTCTATACGATAGACACTCGACTTCTCCCACTTGCTTGGTCGTGGTATACGATTGTTTCTTCCTCCTTCCCTCTAACAAATCCAACAGAGCCCACACCTCCTGGATTCTCACACCGAGAATATCGAGGGTTCCAAGTGGTGGTGTCTTCCCTACACGAGTTCGTGAGGAGTCCGTTCGTGGGTAGACGATCGTGATTCGGTGGACCATTGCTTGGACGATCTCAACAAGAGCGAGAGGAGCAGTCCTTGGACGAGAACGAGTTTTCTGTGAAGAAGGGTTCTTCAATTGGTATGTTTTTTGTCCCTTGTGTTATTTAAAATTTCAAAGCATGCCTGTAATTTATTGTAAATGCATATCTAGTCTGTTTGATTGTGAATGCGATAAATCTGTTACAATGAGTTTGGAACAATCTTGCTTCTGCTCAGAGGTACTCTTTGATAAGAGTTCCTTCACTAGGAATGCTCGGGTCAAAATCAAAATCAAAGTCAAAGTCGACGGTCAAAGTCAAAGTCAACAAAAGTCAACACTTTGAAATAAGTGAAATTTGGAGAAATTGGAACTTCTAATGGTAAGTAGGAGGTGTAGGGAGATCTGTAAAGTGAAGCTTGAGTTGGAATTGAAAAGAAAACCTCAAGTAAAAGGTGTAATTTCGAGATGGAGAGAGAGAAGGGAAGAAATTTTGGGTTTTCCTCCAAATTGGGGTGTCTTTCTCAATTCTCTCCATTGGATGGCCAAGAGGTGATGAATTACTCAGCTAGGAACGTGGAGAGGCTCAAGTAGGTGGTGGAAATCAGAGATTTAAGCTTCAACATGCAAATTCGGTGGGCTTTATCTATAAAAGGAGAAAAATTCATCAATTTGGGTGGATAAAAATTGGGCAAAACAGAGTTAAATCATAGAGGGAGTTGAGAGGAAGGTCGTGGAGTGTTTAATTTGAAGAATCGAGGCCGAAAACACAAGAAAAAAAAAGAAGGAAAGCAGTGTAGTCGGAGTTATCGTGAAAATAGGGGACGCTCTCGATTTTCTTCAAAATTGTGGAGCTACAAGCCAAATCGAAGCTTTGAACTTGATGGTAAGATACTTCTAAGGTCTCTTAAGAGTTCTATTGTCTTAGACTTGAATATTTTTTTGCCGGAATTTGTCGAATTTAGATTATGAAACTTCTCGCCGTAAAATCGGGCACCATGGAGTTCTTGGGCAAGCCGGACGATTCAAGGCATCTCGAAGCTCTAAACTTGGAGGCAAGGAAGTTTACATGATCTAAGATGTTGGTATATGTTAATTTGAGTGAGTATGACTAGATTGGGAAATATTGGTCACCAGAGTGTCGTCGGAAAAACATGACAAAAAATGGGTTACCTAAAGGCTAGAGGTTGAAGATGAAGTTGACTTTTTGGGTTGACTGGTTGACTAAGTTTGACTTTTAATTTTAAGCTTGGTGTTTTTAAGCATAATTAGGAGTCCAATTATTATTATTATGATGCTTTAGGCTTAAAATTAGAAGAATTTGAGGTTCTAAGTTAATCTTGAAGTGAATTACGAAGGTTAATTTGTTAAGTAAACCCTAATTAGGGATAATGGAGAAATTAGGCAAATTGGACCAAATTAAGAGTAATGAAGATGTCTCTAAATTTAATTTAAGTTCTTTTGGATATTATTAAGATGTTTTGACATTGGAATTGAATTAATTATGAATATTAAGTTAATTTTAAGATAATTCAAGGATTAAAGTATACGGTGAAATCCTAAAATTTGGATGACATTAGGGTTTGGGAAAAATTAAGTGTATTCAAGCTTGATTTAAGCCCTAATTGATATCATTGAGATACTTGGAGCTTAAATTGGATTAATTTGGGGGAATTAAGGTAACTTGAGCAATTAAAAGAACTTAAGTTTGTTATTATGAGTTTTGTAACCTAGGAGTTAGAGTTATCTAAAGTTAGAGCTAGAGTTGTGTAAATATTTTACTATTTGTAATAAAATAAGTTAAGTGAAGAGCTATTTTTATATTTCCTTAGCTGAAAGGTTCGTAAGCAAAACATGTTAGAACAGACAGTAGATATCACGAAAGGATGGTATTTCCCAGGTTCGTAAGCAAAACATGTTAGAACGGACAGTAGATATCACGAAAGGATGGTATTTCCCATCCTTACGCCTCATTTCGAGTGAAAGAGGTAAGCTTGGGAGGAAGTGTGACAAGTTTGTAGCTAGCCTTTTTTCAAGGGCATAAATATGAAATTGAATGTAATTTGGCCTTTTTGCTGATGTAAGCGCGCTATGAAATTACCGACCCAACCCGCGAATGGACTGAGAGCGAACTTAATCTCACTTCTCGATCTCAATTCTCACTTCTTGATCTCACTTCTCTCTTCTCGATCTCGTTTCTCGCTTCTTGATCTTGCTTCTTCAATTTTCCCCCCAACAAGGCTTTTCTTCGATTCTCGATTCTGGATCTTGCTTCTTGATACTTTTTCTTAGTTCTCTTTTCTCATTCTCACTTCTTGATTCTCGATCTCGCTCCTTAGGTAGAAGAAGATGGCGGAAGAAAAAAATGCAGAAGAAAAGGAGCCCAAAAGTCATTGATTTCCAAACTTAAGATTAATTTTCATTTGGGCACCTATAAATGGGCCCTTGCAATTTTCCCAAGCATGAAAATGAAATATTTATGACTCAATTGCATTTTAAAAAAAAGCTACTTTTTTGTATTTGTCATAATTGTATAAGTTTGAGGGCAGTCAAAAGTCAACTTTTTGACTTTTTACACATGTTGGAAAAAATAGGCATGTGCAGCAGAAATGAGGATCAATTTTACTCTAATTGCACAAAAAAACCATACAACCCTAAATTTATTAATTAGGGTTTTTTTTTGAAATATTACCTTTGAAGCTCCCGAAACTCTTCTATCTCCGTTTGAACACGAACAAGACAACCACTAGAGCTGACCTACTATCCTCTAGACTCAGAACCAGGTTGTGGGATCCGATGGATGAAGAACCCGATAGAGAGAAATAGATGGAAATAGAAGATGGATTTTTGGGTTGGGTTTGAGTTTTGAATTTTTCTCAAAAAATTGTGATTTTTTCCAGTCCAAATTTAGAAACCAATTTTGGCAAACTATCAAAAGTCTTTTATCCAAATTGAAAACCCAAATTTATAGAAAAAAAGCCATGCAAAATTGCATGAAATAAATTCATAAAAACCCAACACCTTAAAATCCACTATCTAAGTGGGTTTGATGTCTCCACTATAAGCCAACACCTAGCCCACTATCTTGTTAGTGGAATTATCCAACAAAAGTTTGGATTTTCTCACTAACTTTAGTCAAAGGGCAAAATAGTCATTTTGTCAAAATCGAAAAGTCAACATTTTGACTTTTATGATTTTTTTCATGTTGACTAATTTTTGACCTTCCGAGCATGAATCCACATTTATTTTCTCAAAATTCAAATCACATTTGAATATAAGATCGGTCAAAGTTTGACTTTTTAAAGTCAAAATTCAACTTTTTGACTTTTTACATCTTTGACCATTTCCATTATTTCCGAGCTTTCGAATATGAACGTATTCATATTCTTGATATTTAAATCTCATTTAAACATTAAAGGTGTATCTCTAAACTAAAAAACCGACCACTATATTACATATACTTGTCGGTTTCTCTCTCTTCACCTAATTCGAATAATTCAAATTATTCTATCATACTGGGCTAAGTTTATTCCATATGAGCTAGTAGGGGAACCTAATGGATCTATAGATCATGGGCTCCAACGATCCGAGATTAGCTGGCTAAACTCTTTTAGATGGAGCTAATCAACATTCGTTAACTCACGGGTCATTCCACTATAGTCCCGTAGTTGCACTCTCCTCACTATAGATATATTTGTGTCCATATGATATAACCATGATTAGTAAGCTAATCCTTCACAGGTTGTTCGTAATCTCGGTTGGGTCATAAAAACCGTTTTACCACCGAGATTACATCTTATTCCTTAAGTTTCACTGATCCTCTAATGAACAATTGGTTTAAGGTCCAAGCTATAAATCGAACCTCTCTCGAGCCAAGGAGAGAGTGGGGCCCCTTGTTCAAGACCTGGATTCAGTACTAAAGGGAACAACCTATCTACTATCCCTATAACGGGTAGGAGTGAATTCCGTCTTGCACCCTATGTTCCCAGCTATCCATCTGATCTTACCCTTGAAATGGGAGACTTATTGGGCCAACGATAACGAGTTGCCCTCACCTATGCAGATCTAAGGATAATTCCGAGTGAACAGGAGTTCATAGTTAGCTCAGAATTAAGATTAAGTTACTTAGGTCATCAATTAACGAAATAATCAGTTTTATATATTAAACGACGTTTAGAACGTAAAAAGTAACTATTTCATGGTTCAGTCTTATGTAAATTCTTTACATAGGATGCCTCTATTTTCATGTCTCCACATGAACGGCTTAGGATCACATCGTTTGTACTAACTACAAAATGGGCCACATCCATAGTGTCCCCAGAATAAGGCGCCCAACCTTATTCATATACTATAGACCATTTTGGCTATATATTTGAACTTGATCCACATTTATGTCACTACATAAAGTTCAAACTTAAACTTAATAGTCTCGAATCCTTAGTTTATTGGATTCATGAATATAGAATTTAAATTTACTAATGATTTTCAATAATAACTTTATTGAACAAGAATATGATATTACAAACTACGAGTTTTAGGACATAAAATCTAACAAACTCCCACTTGGACTAAAACTTCTAGTAGGATCAAACGATGTTGAATTTAACTGTGAGAAATTAATATTACATATGAGTGCAATAAACATATAAATACAATAAACTAGGGCATTTATGCCCAACATATTCTCCCACTTGTCCTAGTTTAGAAACACCGTAGACCTAGACTATGTAGGTGACCCTAAAAAACTTTAGCCGTGAGGGTTTTTGTAAAAGGATCAGCAATGTTTTGTTTAGAAGGTATCTGGGTCACTACAACGTCACCATGGTGTACGATTTTCCGGATAAGGTGATACTTGCGTTTGATGTGCTTTCCCCGTTTATGGCCTCGAGGTTCTTTTAAATTTGCAACTGCACCGCTGTTGTCATAATACAAGGTGATGAGTAGATGCATATTTGGAACAACTTCCAAATCTGTCAAGAACTTCCTCAGCCATACTGCTTCTTTTGCTACTTTGCAAGCAGCTACGTATTCAACTTCCATTGTGGAGTCAGCTATACAGGTCTGTTTTATGCTTCTCCACACTACTGCTCCTCCGTTAAGAGTGAACACTGATCCAGATGTAGACTTCCTAGCATTTTTATCAGTTTGGAAATCAGAGCCAGTGTATCCAGTAAGGATCAGATCCTTAGCACTATACACGAGCATGTAGTCCCTAATTCTCCTGAGATACTTTAAGATGTTCTTAACGGCAGTCCAATGATCACGTCTAGGATTAGACTGGTATCTACTGACGATCCCTACTGAATAACATATCTCAGGTCTAGTACATAACATTGCATACATCAGGCTTCCAACTGCGGAGGCATAGGGAATATTTCTCATATCCTCAACTTCTTGAGGTGTCTTAGGACATTGTTCTTTTGACAGATGAATTCCATGTCTGAAAGGCAACAGACCCTTTTTGGAATTCTACATTTTATATCTAGACAACATTTTGTCTATATAAGATGCTTGAGACATGGCTAGTGTCCTATTCTTGCGATTCCAAACAATTTGGATTCCAAGAATATACTGCGCATTTCCTAAATCTTTCATTTGGAATTGTGTATCTAGCCATTGCTTGACATCAGTAAGATATCCTACATCATTCCTAATGAGTAGAATATCATCGACATATAAAACCAAGAACACTACAACAGAATTAACGATCTTTTTGTAAATACAAGGCTCGTCAATATTCTATTCAAAGCCATAAGATTTGATTGCAGTATCAAACCTTATATTCCAGGATCTAGAAGCTTGTTTTAATCCATAAATGGAATTCTCAAGCTTATAAACCTTTTGTTCTTGACCCTGAACTGTAAACCCCTCTGGTTGAACCATATAAATACTCTCTTCAAGATTGCCATTCAAAAAGGCTGTCTTGACATTCATTTGCCAAATTTCATAGTCATAAAAAGTTGCAATAAATAAGAGTATTCTTATCGACTTTAACATGGCAATAGGAGAGAGTTTCTTCATAGTCCACTTCCTCTCTCTGGGTATAACCCTTTACCACAAATCGAGCCTTAAAAGTCTGTACTTTACCGGCTTGATCTCGTTTTTTCTTGTAGATCTATTTGCAACCAATTGGTTTCACATCACTTGGTTTATCTACAAGAGTCCAGACTGAATTAAAGTACATTGACTCCATTTCGAAGCTTTTATCCATTGGTCATGGTCCACATCATTTATTGCCTATTTATAGGTCAATGGATCCTCTACGCCCTCATCAGGTATGATGATTTGAGTTTCAGCTAAACCCAAATAGCAGTCGGCTGATGAACAACTCTCCCACTACGTCGAGACACTTTCAACTCTTGAGAAAGATGTGACTGACTAGAAATACTAGCTTTATCTACTACTTTAGTAGATGAACTAGGTATATTTGTAGCGTCTTTTGAAATTTCTTTTAACACTATTTTACTGCGTGGTCGATGATTTCTAATGTGGTTTTCTTCTAAGAATATGGCATTTGTTAATACAAATGCCTTGTTTTCTTGAGGATGATAAAACAGACCACCCCTTGTTTCCTTTGGATAACCTATAAATAGGCATAATTTTGAATGATGTTTCAATTTCTTAGGATTTTGTACCAACACATGTGTTGGGAAACCCCAAATTCTAAAGTGACGTAAACTACTTTTACGCCATTTCCATAGCTCAGAAGGTGTTTCTAAAACACTTTTAAAGGGAACGTTGTTCAAAATATGGATAGCAGATTCAAGTGCATATCCCCAAATGGAATCAGGCAATTGAGCATAGCTCATCATAGAGAGAACCATATCTAATAAAGTTCGGTTTCTTCTTTCCGATACACCATTCTGCTGAGGCGTAATAGGTGCAGAGAGTTGTGACTGGATCCCGTTTTCTATCAAATAGTCTTGGAATCGTATGTCCATATACTCTCCACCTCGATCCGATCGAAGTGTCTTTTGTTTTACACCCTATTCATTCTCAACTTCAGCCTTATATTCTTTGAAGTTTTCAAGAGAAATCAGACTAAGTGATGAAGCAGGTGAATATGACACATACCTTGAAAGTATCATCAATAAAACTGATGAAATATTATACCCACCTCGAGCCTTGACATTCATTGTCCACAAAGGTCCGAATGTACGAGCTCTAAGGGTACTTTGGCTCTGAGACCTTTCCAAGTAAAAGATCTCTTGTTCATTTTTTCTTTAAGACAGGATCACGTGGAGGTAAGAGTTATCTTCTAACCGACTTAAAAAGTCCACTCTTGACCAGTCTCCCAATCTTATTGGATTTATGTGACCAGTGCTTAGGTGCCGATAGATAGGCGTTGAAGAAATAGTTTTGTTTTTTATTTTGAGTTTCTAATGTTTTAAACATTTCAGTACTTAAAATAAAATTTTCTCTAGTTGGTCTTAACTTATATAAGTTGTCTTCAAGTGTAGCAGAACAAATTTGAATACCTTTACAAAAAATGAACGCTTCATTTATATTAAAAGATATTGTAAATAATTGTTCTATAATGCAAGCGATAGATATCAAATTCCTCTCATTAGAGGTGCATACAAAACGTTTTTAAGTACTAGATATCTATCTTCAAAAAACAACTTCAGATCTTCCACTACTTCAGCTGAGACAACCTCTCTTGTTCTAACTTTGAGGGTTATCTTACCTTCTTCAAGCTTTTTCCAAGAACTAGTTTTCTGAAACGAGAAACAAATATGATTAATGGCTTCTGAATCTAGTATCCAGATTGAAGCATCATATTCCACCAAACATGTTTCAACGGATCTTGTCTAAGGTTGGGGGTTCTTAAAATGACGGTTTTTGGAATACCTCCTACCTGGAGATCAAACTGGCGTCTAAGTCAAATAACTCTAGTTTTAATGAGCATGCGTGAGAGGTGTGAGGTAATAAAATATGTTTATCACCTAGACATCATAGCTTAAAATCTAGTATAAGAGTTATTCATGGATCTATCACTTAGACTTCGGATATGTTTAATTTAGCTAAAATATATCTCTAAGTATTTTTTAATATATACCCTAAACCATTATAGAACACTTCAGCTAGAGAGAAGTAGCGTACTTTTAGCTCTAACGTCCCTAAGAGTTCACATCGTGAGGTCCATGCAGGTCTTTGGACCGTGCTTAGGAACGGACTTCCTTTGGAGAGTGTTTGCATGGATCAATATCAAGGTGAATAGGGGAAGTAGTTCATAGTAAGTGGGTGAGGGGTATGTAACAATATATCCCATGGTCTCTTCCATTAGGTCGCACCGTGAGATTCTTATAATGTGCTTGCATGTTTGCCGTGAAGCGACCTTTCCCTTCAGAGGGTTGTATTATAGGATTCGGAACACCGCAAACTCCAAATTTGGATAGGCTCTCTTAGATCAGTTTTCATATTGACTTTCCACTTTGGGAACATGTTGATTCTGGTTTTTGAAATCCAAAAATGGAAGGTTTCACTTACAAGAATTACTAAGATGTTAGTATATTCTCGACCAAAGTAGCGATAACTAAAGTGCTATAAGAATAAAGAGTTATTCTAGGGTTAGCACCTAGTCAAGATTGTCTTGGTTCAAAAGAGGAATAATCGACTGCTCTTCGGTGGAGGTTACTCTAAACTTTTGAAATATCGTTGCAAAATATAATGAATGGTACATTATTAGTTTTTGCTAAATTAAATTGGTTTCTTTGTGATTATATTTTTTCTAAAAGAATATGTTTATCTTTTTCAGCATGAATAGCTCAATAATTCAACTCTTAGCTTCCGAGAAACTAAACGACACGATAATTATTCGGCATGGAAATCAAATCTAAACACAATACTGGTAGTTGACGATCTAAGATTTTTCTTAATTGAGGAATGTCCTCAAGCCCTAGCCTCAAATGCTAAACGAACTGTTCGGGAAGCATATGATCGATGGGTCAAAGCCAATGAAAAGACCCGTGTTTACATTCTTGCCAGCATGTTTGATATTTTGGCAAAGAAATATGAATCCTTAGCTACGACTAAATAGATAATAGATTCATTAAAGGAACTAGTTTCCTGAAACGAGAAACAAATATGATTAGTGGTTCCTGAATCTAGTATCCAGGTTGAAGTATCATATTCCACCAAACATGATTCAATGACCAGTAAATCATATTTACCTTGTGCCATTTTCTCAGCTTTCTTCTCTACAAGGTACTTCGGGTAATTTCTCTTCCAATGCCCGTTTTGGTTACAGTAGAAACATTTTCCTTTATCTGTATCCTTCTTTCCCTTTCTTATCTTGGGAGCCAGCCCTTTTCTCTTCTTTTTCATTTGAGCTTTAGAGGGTCCAGCTTTGTTTTTAGAGGACGATCCTCTTATAAACTTTTTCTTAATGGTAGCAACATTTTCTTCCACTTCCTTCCTCTTACCTAAAGTAAGGTTTTGGAATCGCTGGAGCTCGTTAAGAAGGGTAGTGAGGTTAAATTCTATCTTATTTAAAGACGCATTTGTCTGAAAAGGTATAAAACTCTTCGGAAGAGATTGTAAGATAAAGCTAACCTGATTAGCCTCATCAATGGGTCTTCCATTTACTTCAGCGATATTGAAGTACATCATCCTGTCCAGGACTGTTCTCTAACCGAGGTCCCCTCCTTCATCCGCTTCGTGTAAATGTGCTTAATTGCCTCGTGTCTAAGGGACCATGATGGTTGCCTAAACATTTCTCTTAATGAATCTATTATCTCTTTAGCCGTAGGTAATGATTCATGTTTCTTTGCCAAAACATCAGATATGCTGGCAAGTAAACACGGGCCTTTTCATTGGCTTTGGCCCATCGATTGTATGTTTTCCGAACAGTTCGGTTAGCATTTGAGGCTGGGGCTTGAGGAAATTTCTCAGTTAAGATAAATCTTAGATCGTCAACTACTAGTATTGTGTTTAGATTTGATTTCCATGCCGAATAATTATCGCTGTTTAGTTTCTCGGAAGCTAAGAGTTGAATTATTGAGCTATTCATGCTGAAAAAGATAAACATATTCTTTTAGAAAAACTATAATCACAAAGAAACCAATTTAATTTAGCAAAAACTAATAATGTACCCTTCATTATATTTTGCAACGATATTTCAAAAGTTTAGAGTAACTTCCACCGAAGGGCAGTCAATTATTCCTCCTTTGAACCAAGACAATCTTGACTAGATGCTAACCCTAGAATAACTCTTTATTCTAATAACACTTTAGTTATCGCTACTTTGGTCGAGAATATACTAACATCTTAGTAATTCTTGTAAGTGAAATCTTCCATTTTTGGATTTTAGAAACCAAAATCAACATGCTCTCGAAAGTGGAAGGTCAATATGAAAACTGATCTAAGAGAGCCTATCCAGATTTGGAGTTCGTGGTGTTCCAAATCCTATAATACAACCCTCCGAAGGGAAAGGTCGCTCTAGGGTAGACATGCAAGCACATTATAGGAATCTCACGGTGCGACCTAATGGAAGAGACCGTGGGATATGTTGTTACATACCCCTCACCCACTTACTGCGAACTACTTCCCTTATTCACCTTGATATTGATCCATGCAAACACTTTCCGAAGGGAGTATGCTCCTAAGCACGGCCCAAAGCCCTGCATGGACCTCACGATGTGAACTTTTAGGGACGCTAGAGCTAAAAGTACGCTACTTCTCTCTAGCTGAAGTGTTCTATAACGGTTTAGGGTATATATTAAAAAAAATACTTAGAGATATATTTCAGCTAAATTAAACATATCCTAAGTCTAGGTGATAGATCCATGTATAACTCTTATGCTAGATTTTAACCTGTGATGTCTTGGTGATAAACAAATTTTATTACCTCACATCTCTCACGCATGCTCATTAAAACCAGGGTTATTTGACTTAGACGCCAGTTTGATCTTCAGGTAGGAGGTGTTCCGTAAACCGTCATCTTAAGAACCCCTAACCTTAGACAAGATCTCCCCAGGTAAGTAAATAACTCTTTGTTTAACAAGTAATCGACCTATTCTAACTCTTTAGAAAAGCCGATTGAAATTGCACCAATTTAATCCTAGGTGAGCATGCAACTTTTACCTTTGTTATAGATTTTAAAGTCAGGTTATTTTATAACAATTAATAAATATAAAAATTATAACCATTATAACTCTAGAATCTATACATTTATAACATACATTCATACTTAATGATCATGCTTTAATATAACAATTTATATTAAAAAAACTTAACATGCATACTATATACATTATAACAATTATAACATATATCAAATGCATGTACATGTTAAACCTTATGTAGGACTTTTAAATCTATATGGCATACTATATGCACAACAAGATTCAAAATTTAATTAAAACATACATCAACATGTATAATTAATTAAACACCCTAAAATGGATTGGTTTTGGCTCTTAAATTAAACTAACAACTAAATTATTACAATAATAATTTGGTGTAGACAAAAAACCGCTCTCAAACCAGCTTCAAACACTTTTGAATCAACTTGAACCGGCCAAAAAACTCTCGAGCCAATCCAAAAACTCCAAAAACCAGGTTGAACCGGTCAAACCAGCTCAACTGGACTGGCTGGTCAACGCTTGCAGGGGCGGTCAACGGACGCTGGAGCGTGAGTTGGCTGGAGCGGGCGGAGCACGCAAGTCAGATCTAGGCAGGGTAGGTGTGCGAGAAACCGGGTTGAAGCGCTGCTCGGGTCAGGTCTGGGAGCACTCTCTCGGGTTTGGTGGCTATTTTGGGTCTATGAGCCATTTTTCTCCAAATTTGAAGCTGTCCTCTTTCCCGGAACCGAGCAATTACAGCCTAATTTCAACTCTAATAACTCTAGCAAATTTACAGACCCTTTGCCACACATTAATGCTCATAAACATGCGAGCAATTACAAATTAATACTACAAAAAAAAAAAAAAAAAACTTAATTTAATATCCAAAACCTAAAAACCATTTTAGTTTCCAATCTCAATTTTATCTAATAAATTGAAACCTACCACATGCAATTGAGAAAAATTAAAACATGCTCTGATACCACATGTTGGTTTTTTTGTACAATTAGAGTAAAATTGATCCTTAGTTTATTGATCCGAGGTTATTAAGTTTAAGTTTGAACTTTATGTAGTGACATAACTGTGGATCAAGTTCAAATATATAGCCAAAATGATCTATAGTATATGAATAAGATTGGGCGCTTTATTCTGGGGACACTATGGATGCGACCCATTTTGTAGTTAGTACGAACGATGTGATCCTAAACCGTTCATGTGGAGACATGAAAATAGGGGCATCCTATGTAAAGAGTTTACATAAGACTGAACCATGAAATAGTCATTTTTTACGTTCTAAACGCCGTTTAATGTATAAAACTGACTATTTCATTAATTGATAACTTAGGAAACTTAATCTTAATCTTGAGCTAACTATGAACTCCTATTCACTCGGAATTATCCTTAGATCTGCATAGGTGAGGGCAGCTCATTATCGTTGGCCCAATAAGCCTCCCATTTCAGGGGTAAGATCAGGTGGATAGCTGGGAACATAGGGTGGAAGACGGAATTCACTCCTACCCCGTTATAAGGATAGTAGATAGGTTGTTCTCTTTAGTACTGAATCCAGGTCTTAAATAAGGGGTTCCCACCCCCTCCTTGGCTCGAGAGGGGTTCGGTTTATATGTTGGACCTTAAACCAATTGTTCATTAGATCATCATTGGAACTTAAGGAATAAGATGTAGTCTCGGGGGTAAAACACTTTTTATGACCCAGCCGAGATTACGAACAACCTGTGAAAGATTAGCTTACTAATCATGGTTATATCGTATGGACACAAATATATCTATAGTGAGGGGAGTGCAACTACGGGACTATAGTGGAATGACCCGTGAGTTAACGAATGTTGATTAGCTCCGTCTAAAAGAGTTTAGCCAACTAATCTCGGATCGTTGGAGCCCATGATCTATAGGTCCATTAGGTTCCCCTACTAGATATGGAATAAACTTAGAATAGTATGATAGAATAACTCGAATTGTTCAAATTAGGTGAAAAGAGAAAAATTTACAAGTATATGTGATATAGTGGTCGATTTTTCAGTTTAGAGATATAACTTTAATGGTTGAAGATGTAAAAATTCAAAGAGTTGACTTTTGCCTTTGAAAAGTCAAACTTTGACCGACCTTATATTCAATGTGATTTGAATTTCGAGAAAATGAATGCGGATTCATGCTTGGAAGGTCAAAATTAGTCAACATGGAAAAAATCATAAAAGTCAAAATGTTGGCTTTTCGGTCAAAGTTTGACTTTGACAAAATGACTATTTTGCCCTTTGACTAAAGGTAGTGGGAAAATTCAAACTTTTGTTGGATAATTCCACTAACAAGATAGTGGGCTAGGTGTTGGCTAATAGTGGAGACATCAAGCCCACTTAGATAGTGGATTTTGAGGTGTTGGGTTTTTATGAATTTGTTTCATGCAATTTTGCATAACTTTTTTCTATAAATTTGGGCTTTCGATTTGGATAAAAGACTTTTGACATTTTGCCAAAATTGGTTTCTAAATTTGGGTTGGAAAAAAACACAATTTTTTGAGAAAAATTCAAAACCCAAACCCAACCCAAAAATCCATCTTCTATTTTCATCTCTTTCTCTCTCTCGGGTTCTTCATCCATCAGGTCCCACAACCCGATTCTGAATCCAGAGGATAGTAGGTCAGCTCTAGTGGTTGTTCAGTTCGTGTTCGAGCGGAGATAGAAGAGTTTCGGGAGTTTCAAAGGTAATATTTAAAAAAAACCCTAATTAATTAATTTAGGATTGTATGATTTTTTTGTGTAATTAGAGTAAAATTGATCCCCATTTCCACTGCGCATGCCTATTTTTTCCAACCTGTCAACTTTTATCACTTGGGGTCTAATTTCTACAAGTATTTTAAGTTTGAGGGACCAATTTTAACACTTATATAAATTTGAGAGATCAACTTTTACGATTAAAATTTTGAGGGTGAAATTGCAATTACTATCATATTTTAAGGATGATTTTTGCAATTTATCCTATAAATAAAAAGTATCGTTGAAATGATATCATCTAATTCTTTCTTTAAAAAAAAAAGCTTCCTACTTGCCTTTTGGTACAAGTAAATTACAACGTTCATTTTGAAATATGGGCTATTATTGAAATTACTGAAATATGTCAACTTAGGTGGATAGATATTTTTTTGGCGTAAGCAGATCACACCCCCATTTTTCTAAGAGTATTTCGGGAAAAAAAAAAAAAAATCAAAGTGATATATTTGATACAAGACCTAGTTCTTTGGATATCTTTGATTGTGGAATCGATTTGAAAAGTTTCAGATTTAGAAGTTTCCATTTACATATAGGTCGAGATGAATCACATTAAAAACTAAGAGAAAAGTTCCTATTTGCTTCCATATTTAGTGAAACAATTTAACATTTGACTTCGAATTCATCCAAACAAATCAAAGGTAAATAATGACTAAAAGGTACTTCAAAAATTTTCATTCATTTAATATATGTTTTCTATCATTTTAAAAGCTGCAATATTACATTTAATCTTTTATAAATATTTCAAAATTACATTTGAAGATGAAATTCATTGGAATGACATAATATAATGAAAATTGGGACTTGCTGGATGGAAATTAAGATAATTTTGTACGCTGTGATGGAGTTTGTGTACCAATTTAATTTTGCTCTATATTATTCCTACATCGTTTTAAATCTTAATTTTTATCCAACATTCTAACAAACATTTTTTTTTAAAAAAAGGTCAAAGATAATATTATAATTTTTAAACAAATGAGTTTTTTTTTGGAAACAAATTAATCACAAAATTTAGGATTTTTCCCTTCTCCTTTATTTAATAATTAGCTAAATATGATGACATTAACCTATATTCCTCAACATTTTTTTTAAAGAAAATAATTACTTAAAACTTAAGTTAGGAAATTTACTCATTAACTCAATTAACAAACCAATCAAAATTGAATCAACAAAACACTAAAACTAATATCCACATAAAATATCTAGACAAGGGTACAAAATTTGAAATAGGTGAAAAATTATAAATGAAAATTAAGTGAATTTTCAAAAATAGAAAAATAAAGAAAAATATTTACATAAATTATAAAATTTACTATAGTTGTGATAGATATTGTTATCAATATTTATCATAGATAGATGCTGATAGAAGTCCATCGGCATGTATCGGTGATAGAAGCTGACGCAAGTCTATTACTAATAAATGCTGATAGAAGTCTATCAATAATAGAAACTGATAGAAGTCTATCATTGATAGATGCTGATAGAAGTCCATAATTGTTTATCAATAATAGAAACTGATAAAAGTGTATTATTGATACTATTAATGATAGAAATTGATACAAGTCTATCATCCATAGAGGTTAATAGAAATCTATTCGTGTCTCAGTATATTTTTTTTTGTTATTTATATAAATAGTTTGTCATTTTTCCTATCTCGAAAATTTCTCAATCATTTATTATATCTGAAAGAGTATCCAAACACATTGGTTAACTTAAAAGAACAACTCAACCAAAATAGAAATGCAGTTGGTATTGTGGAAAGGTAGATAAAAAGGGGAACCATTGACATTTAGATCAACCAGAAAAGAAAAAAAAACAAAAACATTTTTGTTTCCAAGTGGGAGCCACCACTTAGCAGCACTCCCTCCCATTTTTGCCTTTGAAAAACTTGAAAAAGTAAAGAAAAAAATAAAATAAAATAAAAAGGCTAAGTATACTTCCTATATAAACTTGAGTTCTTGATGAAATTGGGAAGAAGAAAAAACAAAACAAAACCATATAGAAAAAGAAAGTAGAATATGGGAAGATCTCCTTCTTCTTGTGATGAAATTGCCCTCAAAAGAGGTCCTTGGACTCTTGAAGAAGATGAGAAACTTGTTTCTTTTATTACAAAATATGGCTATGGCAGATGGCGTGCCCTCCCTCAACTCGCCGGTAATTCATATATATATAATGTCTCTTACGATGGGTTTTATCCTTCTTCTCCTCTATCTATTTTTAGAGAAATAGAATGAAGAAAGAAAGAGAGGGACATATTTTCAAAATTGAAGGGCTATATTTAAATTTAAATTTTTGCTATTAATCATTTTTTTCAGGACTTAATAGATGTGGGAAAAGTTGTAGATTAAGATGGACAAACTACCTTAGACCAGATATTAAGAGAGGAAAATTTTCTCAAGAGGAACAACAAACCATTCTCAATCTCCATTCAATCCATGGAAACAAGTAATTAACAAATTATAGTATAAATATTCATTTCTCTATTTACTTATGTTTTCTTTTCTCTTTTTATTTCTATAATAATAATAATAATCTCTCTTGTAATTTTTTGTTTGGAAGATGGTCTGTCATTGCAAGTCACCTACCAGGACGGACAGATAATGAGATAAAAAATTTGTGGAATACTCATCTAAGAAAAAAGCCCATTCAAATGGGTTTTGATCCCATGACTCCCATGCCCACAATTTACAAGAATACCCTCTACTCTCATCTTCATCCTCTCTTAAATCTCCAAAACCTTCTTCATTTTGACCTTCCTCTATTGGAACACCAACTAGAAGCTCTTCAAATGGCCACTTTACAAGGTAAAACTACATAATATAGAATCTTCTTTATTCATATTTTTAACATTTTTTCTTTTTAATTTGGAACCTTCAAAATTTACCAAAAGGTTCAACAAATATGTATACTTACCCTACACAAAAGTAAAGCCCAAGGAAGAAGGAAAGGGCTACTGTCCCCTTCAAAAATTTAGATTATACTTTTTATTATTTATTTATTTTTTTTAAATTTTTTTTATAACTCGAAAACTTAAAAAAAAAGTTTTTAAAAATTTATTATCTGTTTTGAGAATTTGACAAACCCTAGGAAATGTAATAATCATAGTAAAAAATGATATAAAACAATCATAAAATTCAAGAACACAAAATAAAAAATGAAATTGTTATTAAAATAGAATCTTAAAATTTCAAAATCCAGAGATTACAACTAAAAGAAATTTACATGAAAAACTTTGCCGTATAAAAAATGAATATTTCTTTGAAGTAGGCTATTGTTAGTTAAGATTTAAATTATATCTTGGTTCCTAAATATTATTATGATTAATATTAATTGAAAAGTAACTAACTTAGAAATTAAGGGAAAAAAAAGAACACTATGAGAGTAAAATTAATTACTTTCTAAGATGATAGCAATGAATGAGTAATGTATTTGGACTAATAATTCAGAGTATAACATATTTAAAGAATTGAAATTATAGTCAAATCTAATCATAATAGACTCTATCGATACTATTCGTATTAGTAATATGGTCTATGATTGATAGACTCTAAAAGTTGGATATAATTTTTGTTATATTTGTAAATTTTTTGTATTGTACTGTACCTATAAATACTTTAGACCTTATCGCTATATTTGCCAGTATACCTAATTTTATTATTTTAATCCGATGCTCTTTAATTTAACAGAATATTTACACCATGTTCTCCAACTTCCAATTTCTCCGTTCACACCCACTTTCCGACCGCTTCAACATAATCGGAATATGTCCTTTCCTTTTGCCCATCTGCCGGACTTGGAGGTCTACGGAGTCTCTGATGATCCAACGTCGACGGTAGTTCACCGGCGACCAGATATGGCGGCGGTTTCAGGCGGCCAAAGCGGAGCTTCCATGTGGGCTTCTTCTTCATCTTCAAATGCTCTGCCGCCGCTTCCGCCAGTGGAAGCTCCGTCCGCCGACGTCCTGATCTTCGACGATTATTCTTTCTTTAGTGAGATGGATCCCTAGATCTCTGTCTTTTTTAAGTCAAAATTTTAATTTTAATTTTCCTTTTAAATTTATGAGAAGAAACAGATCGCTGTACATAGATTAAATATGTGATCAACTAATTACTAATATATGTAAATTGTAGGTGGTTTTTTTTTTTTTTTTTTTTTTTTTTTTTTTGCGCTAATTGAAATCATAAATCCTCTAGTCGATAACGCTTGCGGTTAGATTATATAATATTAAATTTATCATCATTTATCTACTTAAATTTTTGGGTCAATTGGTGATTTAAAACTTACATAAAATAAAATGTTTGGTGCTACGATAAAACGTTATACTTTGGATGAAAAATTGCATTCTAGCTTTTTGTTTAATTTAATTTTGGTTTAATCATAAGTTTGAGTAAGTGCTTTAACAACTTCAATTTAGCTCTCTAAACTTTAAATGGTCTAATAAATTGCTTTTAATTTTATATGTGAGAGAACTGTTTGGGGCACTGACATGACATGATATAGGATGTAGAGAAGAGGATGTGGAAAGTTCTAGGAGTTCCGAAAATGGGTCCACAAATAATTATAATCGGTGAGATAGGATAATGGACCTTTAAACACATATAGGATGTGGGGATATACTTTTAAAACTAATGAAAGACACACAATTTGGATTTCTATATAACGAGAACTCTGAATAGATATTTCTATTTTATATTTAATAGTTAAATAGAATTTAAATCGCTCATGAAGTTAAATGAGTTATCAGACACATGATAGATAGTTTAGGAATTTATTAAAGGTAATTGTTTTAAGAGTAAAATTATTGAAAATATTTTCAAGTATAGCAAAATGTCAATGAAAAACCGCTATAGATTTCTATCACTTAGTGATAAAAGTCTATCGTAGTCATAGAAGTCTATCGTGGTTTATCACTAAAAGATGTCTAAAAAATCTGTAGGGACGAGGAATGGAGGAGGGAGTGGGAAATTTTTTCCCCATTTACAATTCGAGACCGGGGACGTGGATTATATTCCCTATCCTCGACCCGACCCTGGCTCTGCCTCGTGTCATCGTCCTGTCCCGACTTTTGTAAATTAATTATAAATTTATAATATATATATATAGAGAGAGACTTTGTTAGGATATTATGAATGTTCTAATTATTTAAGTTAAGACTTTAATCCCTTAGATGTTGTAATATTTTTAAGATAGGATGTTCTAGTTGTTGAATTTTAATTTTTTTTTTTTTTACAAATTATGAGAATTTAGCATTTTAATTATATCTTCTCAAATTGCATGTGTATTATTGTTTTTATTGACAAAATTGATAATATTTTATTTAAATGAAAATTTTTGTTGGAAATGTTTAATGAATTGCTAAAAAATATATATTTAATTGACATAAAAAAATTATTTTAAAAAAAGGCAAGAAATTTTTCCTCGTAGGGAACCCGATCCCCCGAAATACTCATAGACAAATTTGTGGGGACGAAGAATGAAATGAGGGTCGAGGATGGGGATGGGGAAGGTTTCCCTGTCTTCACGCCTAATAGGACCCAAACAATATAACAACTCACTAACATCTCTTCCAAAACAATCAACCAAATAATTGTTCTCTAAAACACCACAAATAAATCACCAAATAATCACCAAAACAATCAACCAACAACAGATAGCAATAAACCACAAAATTCTGGAAGACTAGAAACAAAGAGCGCACACGAATTATA
This sequence comes from Benincasa hispida, assembly GCF_009727055.1. Classification (NCBI taxonomy): domain Eukaryota; kingdom Viridiplantae; phylum Streptophyta; class Magnoliopsida; order Cucurbitales; family Cucurbitaceae; genus Benincasa; species Benincasa hispida. The sequence continues at coordinate 62,176,151 of NC_052349.1, forward strand.
CATGGAAAACCCCTTTGATGTTAAGAGTAAAAACCATGAGACTTGTGAGGAGTTCACTCTTGTTAACTTGTCTTACTATGATAAACTTGAGGGAAAAAGAGTCCAAATCAGTCATACAAAGATTCACTACACACCAATACTATCATACATAAAAGATTAATACTTGAGAGATAAAAAAGAATGAAAATCGACAAGTTTTACAGTTTCTATTTGATAGAGATTGTGGTCAAATAGAGCTTCAAATAATGATCCAACCGTTCAAAACAAGACCTTATGTGTCCTGAACAGGCTGACTAAATTTCAACACAATCTAACGGTTCAAAATTCGAAAATAGACAAGTTTGTAGAAGCTGTCGCTAAAAAATTGAACTGCTATCTTACTCTTCGAATTTCTACCTCTTTTTCACTCTTTTTTCCCCCTTAGGTTCCTCATATCACATAAAATAAAACTTAGGGCTTTCAAGATGGGCCAACCTAAAAAATTAGCCCCAATTGGGCTCACAAAATACAAGTTTAAATAAAATCTTGCTTGTGCAACAAATGGGCTGGACACCTATAACAATCTCCCCCTCCAACCTAACACAGGGAATACTCAGTCATATCCATGATCACTTGAACCTTATCTCGACAAGTTTATTGCAAAGCTCAATCTTGCTTTCGGAAACTACCTTAATTAACATATCTACACTATTCTTGTCAGTGTGAACTTTCTTCAAATTCAATCTCTTCTCTTCAATTACATCTCATAGACAATGATATCTAATGTCAATGTGTTTAGTACAAGCATGATACATTGGATTCTTGCTCAAATAATCCATAGCATTCTGACCATCACAAAATATAACATACTCACCTTGCTTCAAACCCAACTCTTGAAGGAATCTTTTAAGCCATAACATCTCTTGCTTGCATCTACTGCTGTAATATACTCTACCTCAGTTGTGGACAATGCTACACATTTTTGTAGCTTGGATCCATGAGATGGCTCCCCTTGAAAATATAAACACATAACCTGAGGTAGACTTTCTGTTATCAAGATCACCTGCCATGTCTGCATCAATATAACCTTCAAGCATAGGTTTGCCACCTCCATAACATAAACTCAATTTGGAGGTGTCCCGCAAATATATGAAGATCCACTTCACTGTTTCGCAATGATCCTTACCTGGGTTGCATGTGTAATATTAGGTCTAGTACACACCATAATATATATAAAAAACCAAAACAGAAGAGTAAAGAATGAATGACATAACTTCTTTCTCTTTCTCTATTGTAGAGAAAGAGAAAGAAGTTATGTCATTCATTCTCTTACTTAGCTTAAAGTGAGTTGCTAGCGGTGTACTAACAGATTTAATATGCTTCATATTGAACATTTCCAACACCCATTCAATATACTTCTCTTAGGATAACCACAATTTCCCAGCTTTCTTATCGCGAGCAATCTCCATACCTAAGATTTGCTTTGCAGGACCAAAATCTTTTATGTCAAATGACTTGGACAAGTCTTTCTTCAAATTTTGAATCATATCTATATCTTGTCCAACTATCAACATATCATCTACATATAAAAGAAGAATGATGAAGTTTCCTGTAGGGAACTTTCTAAAATACACACTGGAATCAGTCGTAGTTCATTTATAATCATTGCTTATCATAAACAAATCAAATTTCTTATACCATTACTTCTTGGTGTATGTCTAAGCCCATAAGGACTCTTCTTCAACTTGCAAACAAGTTTATCTTTCCCTTTTTCTTCAAATCCTCCAGGTTGCTCCACGTAGATCTCTTCATGCAGGTCACCATGTAAAATAACAGTTTTTACATTAAGTTACTCTATCTCAAGATCAAGACTTGCTGCTAATCTCAACACTATTTTGATAGATGTCATTTTGATCACTGGAGAGAAGATCTCATCAAAATCAATGTCCTTTTTCTGATTACATCCCTTAACCACTAATTTGGCTTTATACCTCACTATCTTATCATCATTCTTGTACTTGAAAACTCATATGTTTTTCAATACTTTCTTACCCTTTGGAGGCTTCACTAGCTCTAGGTTCTATTCTTTTCTAGGGAATTTATCTTCTCCTTCATCGCATCGAGTCACTGGTCATTTTCATCATGAGATAAGACCTCTTGATAGTTCTTTAGCTCTCCATCTTTACTAACTAGAATGAACTCTGAGCTTGGATACCTTGTTGAAGATTTATGCATTTTGGTGGACTTTCGAGCTTGAGTATCCTCCACTAGGGGAATAGATTGCTCCCCTTGCTCATGAACTTCTCCATGAATCACTTCCTCATATGCATCTTCCTCATGAATTTCTTCATCAGATGACTCATTAAGATCATCATCATCAACATGATCTAGTACATTACCATCAGGTTATATCTCACCAAAACCATTATGTACATCATCAACATTCTCATTTGTCGGTTGAACAATAGAAGGATTAGAAGTAAAATCATTAGTAATATCAAAACAAAAATCTGAAGTAGAAGTGTACCTTGTACTAAGAAGATCTGCACCTTTCTCATGCTTAAAGAATACTATACCTCTGCTTCTCACTACCTTTTTCTTTTCTGGATCGTAGAGCTTATAACCATACTCTTTATCCTCATACCCAACAAAAACACATGGGTTGATCTTCGAATCAAACTTTAATCTTTGTTTTCCTTAGGCACATGCATGTATGCCTTGCTTCGCAAATAAGTGGGATTATGTCCCTTCCATGCTCTCCCTGGAATGTCCAGACCAAGAGGAATTGATGGAGATTGATTAATCAAATAGACGACACATTGCACTGTTTCACCCCAAAATGTCTTAGGAAGATCAAACATTCTAAGCATACTCCCCACCTTATCCACAATGGTTCTATTCATCCTTTCAACAACTCCATTGTGTTGTGGTGTGCTAGGCTCTGTCTTCTCATGTCTAATGCCATGTTGTGAACAATAATGCTTGAACTCATTCAAACTCACCACCATTATCAGACCAAAGACACTTCAATTTTCTTTCGGTCTCCCTTTCTACCATGACATTAAAATTCCTAAAAATCTCAAACACTTGACTTTTTATCTTCAACATATATACCCAAGTTCTTCGAGTAGCATCATCAATAAAAGTGACAAAATATTTATTGCTATCAAGTGACTCCACCTCAATAGGCCCACAAATATTAGAATGTATTAACTCCAATTTTCTTTGCCTTCTGGTGGACTTCCCAGAAAAGGAAATTCTATGTTGTTTATACCAAACAATGATTACAAGGATGAAGAGAAAATGTTTTATCAACAGGGATAAGAGATTTACCTGCCAAAAATTTAATCCTCTTATCACTCATATGCCATAGCCTTCGATGCCACAGATTTGGAGAATTCATTTCTTCTGTTGCATTCAACTCAGAAGAACGTATGCTTAGTTTCGTTTTATACAAAGACCAACACAACTCACTTTGAGCAACTATTATCGAACCCTTAGACAATTTTCACTTACCATTACAAAAGGTATGTTGAAATCATTCTTGATCAAGGACATTTGCAGACAACAAGTTAAGGCTTAAATCAGAAATATGGTGCACATTCTTTAATGTAAGTATGCACCCAACACTTGTCATCACACAAATATCACCTAACCTAACTATGCTAGCTGAGCTCTCGTTTCCCATCTTCACACTAACAAAATCACAAGATTGATAATTCATGAAATACTCTCTTTTGGGAACACAATGGTATGAAGCACTTGAATCTACCACTCACTTTATGTTTGAACTCTCTACATGATGATATTCACTGGCTGCACAAATCAAGGTGACAACATTATCACTCTAAGAAATAATTGTTGCAGTATTTTTATTATCTTCCTCTTTTTGTGAGTCTTGCTTCTTACTTTGTTCTTTCTTCCAACGATAGAAAAACTTTTTCATATGGCTAGACTTGTTACAGTAATAACATGTCTTAGTCTCTTTGTCTCTAGACTTGGACCTCCCTTTTGACTTACCACAGTCTTTAGGTTCCTTACTCTTGTTTCTTCCACGATTCTCAACAACAAAAGTATGTGAATTATCAACTCTCATCTCCTTTCTTCTTATCTCTTCATTGAACATGATTTGTTTGATAACATCAAAAAATAAAACACCTTCTGGAGTAATAACATGTCTTAGTCTCTTTGTCTCTAGACTTGGACCTCCCTTTTGACTTATCACAGTCTTTAGGTCCCTTACTCTTGTTTGGAAGACTAAAAACAAAGGGCACACATGAATTATATGTGGAAAACCCCTTCGATGTGACTTGTGAGGAGTCCACCCTTGTCAACTTCTCTTATTATGATATAATTGAGAGAAAAGAATCCAAATCAGTCATACAAAGATTCACTACCCACCAATACGATCATACATAAAAGAACACTTGAGAGATAAAAAAGAATGAAAATCATCCAGTTTTACAGGTTTTGTTTGGCAGCGATTACGGACAAATCAGAGCTCCAAACAATGATCCAACCATTCAAAACAAGACCTTATGTGTCTCGAACAGTTTGACCAAATTTTAGCACGATCCAAGTGTTTAAAATTCAGCAATTAAAAACTTTGTGGAAGTTGCCGCTGAAAAACTGAACTGTTGTCTTTTTCTCCGATTTTCTGCTTCTTTTTCACTCTTTTCCCCCTTAGATCATCTCCATATCACATAAAAGAAAATCTAGGGCTTTCAAAATGAGCCACCCAAAAAATTAGCTCCAATTAAGTTCACAAAACACAAGTTTAAAATAACATCTTACTTGTGCAACAAGAGTGGGCTAGACACCCACAACAATCTCGTTCTATGGACATCTCTACTATCATTGATAATCAATGATATTTTGTTATATTTATAAATAAGTTAACTCATTTTTCTTTATTTAGAAACAATCCATTTATTAAATATTAAATATTTTTAATTTAAAAGTAAGAAATTTTATTTTTAGATTTTAGGTATTATTAATTTCACTTGGCTGGAGGGGGTTGGGAGCAACTTCATGTCTCCATTTCTTTGGACACATTCTATCTTCTCCCAAGTGTGAATGCAACTTCAATCACCATTGTTTTCAAAATTTTGAACTTTAGAGGGCTTTGTGACTTCCGATCGATTTCTAGTTTTAATGTGCTTTAAAAGTGCATCACAAAGATTAATGCAAATTGTTTGAGTGTTTGGTTTCCTTCATTCCTTGGTCCTAGTCAGTCTGCTTTTGTGAAGGGTCGTATTATTTTTAATAATATTCTTCTTTGTCAGTAATTTTAATAATAATACATATTCACATATACACACACACACATATATATATATATATATATATATTATCGTTGTATTTCTTTCGCCTAATATATTTTCTTTTTTTCGCATCTTGAATTTGCTGCAACTTATTCCTTTTTGAATTTGTAACAATTTTCTTATAATATAAAGTTTTAGGCTTCACATTAACAGAAATGTTTGAAAAATGGCTGAAATTATTAAATTAAATAATGATGATAAAATCTGTTCTTCCAGTTCCCTTTGTCCACAAATGATAAAGAATGGGTTGAAATGATCAATTAGAAGCTTCATTAGATGCAAAATTCCACAAACCATGAATTAATTTGAAAATTGGGTTAGTAAAAATTAACAAATTTCAACCACTCACTGACCAACAACTTAATGTGGATCCAAAGTCAGAACCTCAATTATAAATGTCACATTTTTTAATATAAATTATTATTATAAATATTATGATAATAGATGATCCTTGCTTAGTGTCCATTAACCATGTGTTATGTCTTCATTTTCGGAAGTGTTATCAACGTGTCTCAACATTACACATTATTAGTGTATATGTAATTCATCCCATAATTATCAAATTATCTATAAATATTAGTAACATTTGGTGGGTTTTGGTCAAAATCCTGGATTGAAAAAAGTGGAGAAATCTATCTTTATTTATTTATTTATTCTATATATTTATATATTATGTTTAGTTTATTTTATTATTATAGTATATTGTATTTATTTTAATATTATATTTTATTGGTATCTGTGTTCTATTGTGCTTCCCAAGTTTACAACACGTTATCCACACGAGCTTTTTCTTCACTAAAGGTAAGTCCTAAAAGTATGTCGGATTTTTCTCTCTTTGTTATAATTAATAAATTAAATATTGTTTTACATATTTGATATATATTAAATTTTTAATATAAATATAATATTTTGTAATAGTGTTACTATGAAAATATTGTAAAATTATAATTTATAGCATTTGATATTAATGGTAATAATTATTTGTCATTAGTGCTTGATGCCAAAATACACTTGGATGCCATAAAAATGTGATCATCGAAAAATAATTTTTCTTCCTACAACTCGTCGCAAATTGATGCAATTGAGACTCCAAATTTTAAATCAATATGTTAGAGGAGATATTTTTTTACATTTTAGATATGTTCCTGTAGTAGTAATATTGAGAGAAAGGTTTTAAACAGTATTTTAAACTAATTTCATATCTTCTCGTGACTGAACAAAATAACGAGTTATTGATAAAGAAATCATAAATCTCGACCAACTGGAACAACACCTTTACCTGAAGTGAATGCTGTGAATGTTAATAATCGTGGTTAAGGTCGTGACTTTGGCAGAGGAAGAAATAATTATTATTTTCGTGGTGGTCATTCTAATTATTCAAATTTCAAAAGAATCACACAAAATGATGATCATGAAGGAAAAACTCCACAAGATAAGAGTTTAAAAAGTGTTGAAAATAAATACTTCTGATGTAGAATGATTGGGCAGTGGTCACGTACCTGTCGTATGTTAAAACACTTAGTTGATCTATATCAAGCCTCACTGAAGGAAAAAGGGAAAAACGTGGAAGCAAATTTTGCATACTAGGATAATGAGATATTTTATCCATCCAATATTATTTGGACGTGACACATTTTTTCAAATCTCTTGAAGAGAAAATTGGCACAATTGGTGGCATAACAAGCGTTTTTTTTAGAATATTTAGTATTAATGTTGTCTATTTTTTTAATTTCATGTTTTTTCCCCTTGGTTAATATTAAATTTTGTATATTCCAATTGTTGTTTTTCTTATTATAATTATTTTCTTTTAATGAAGAAACCTTGATCATTTTCATATATTGGGTGACTAAAAAATGAGTAAAAAAGATCTGTCTGGCAGACAGTGCAACTACATATACAATACTTACAAGTAGAAAATATTTTTTCAAACTGATAATGCTGGAAACAAAAGTCAATACAATATTAGGTTCTACAAACCTGATTGAAGGCTTTGGAAAAACAAATATTATTTTACTTAGAGGAACAAAATTTACAATTGACAATGCATTGTTCTTTAAACAATCAAAGAGTTGACAATGCATTGTTCTTTAATCAATCAAAGAGAAATCTACTTAGTTTTAAAGATATACGTTGCAATGGTTATCATACTGATACTGATAGAAAGAATAATATGGAGTATCTTTATATCATATCTACTGTCTCATATAAAAACATATATTGGAAGAGTTACCTGCTTTATCTTTTGGATTATATTATACTCATATACGAGTAATAGAAATATATGCAACAATGAACATAAAGTTCATGAATCAAGACATATTTACAATTTGACATGATAGATTAGGTCATCCAGGGTCTATAATGATGAGAAGAATTATTTAGAATTTAAATGGACACTCATTGAAAAACCAGAAGATTCTTCAATCTAATGCATTATCATGTGATGCTTGCTCTTGAGGAAAATTGATAATTAGACCATCACCAGCTAAAGTGGGAATTGAATCCGAACGAATTCATGGTGATATATGTTGACCTATTAACCCACTAAGTGAACCATTTAGATATTGTATGGTATTAATAGACACATCTAGCATATGGTCACACGTGTGCTTATTATCAAGTCGAAATTTTGCATTTGGAAGATAAATTGCTCAAATAATTAAGTTAAAAGCACAATTTCTTGATTATACAATTAAGACTATTCATCTTAATAATGCCAGTAAATTTACATCCTAAACTTTTGATAATTATTGTATATCAATTGTGATCACTTTGTTTTCAAAATAGAAATCTAAAAATAGAATTATTATGAAAAGGAGACTATAATTAGATACTCTTTAATCATAAAGAAAAAAAAAGAAAAAAAAGCTTACTCTTGAGATGCACACAGTATTTTTCTTGTTTGGTCAATGATTAGATGTACAACACTCATTTATTATATAATTAAAAATAACAATTCAATTTTAAGACAAAATTATTTGTGATATGATAAATTTTAATTTGACAATGGGTGCTGCACCTAATTTCCTTTTTAAAATTGAGGTTGGTAATAGATTGAACTAAAATAAAAAATAATTTACAAAAATGTCCAGGTTGAAATAGGATGTGCATCAAATATACTTTTTGATAAGTAATGTGTTTAAATCATTTGAGTTATATCTAGATCGACAATTTATAAGCGATAACAAATATACGATCCAATGTAAAAAGAATCGAAACTAATATAAATACCATGACTTTTAGGGGAAAAAAAAATAAAATTATAGCTACTTTGGTTTGTATTAATAGGCTTTTCCAACGGATCTATTTTGACTAAAATTGGACGAAAATTAGTCATCGACAATTTTGGACATTGGCCGAAACACATTTTCTTGTAGGGAAGAAATCTTGACTTTTCCATAGCTCATTTTTTCTTAATCATGCATTTTACACATTTGGTATGTTAATTAAATAATCATAATTAACAGATAAAAGAGACCAAAATTCTAGTACCAAACAAAAGCATTTACCTTATTCTATAATATTAATCAAGTAATACATACAATATTCCTATTTTTTTCTTCAAACCATACTTTTAAAGGTCTACAATGGCTGCGTCTCAGTCATTATGCTATATCCATAGGAAACAAATGCAAATTGCCAACCAAAGTAAAAACATTATATTATTTATCTCCAAAATATATAACACTTCAATCGTAAATAAACCAACCTCTAATATGCCCAAATAGAACAAAAATTTGTAGAAACAAATAAAACAAAACAAGAACTAAAAATGTCAAGATATATAGTCTTACTGGTTCAACCTTTCGATCTATTTCTACTTTGAGAACTAACTTATGAGATTTTTGTTAAATGTATCATGTTACCAATATAAAATACAATGTGATATTCTTTAGGTTGTTCCATCTGAAATAAAACAACTCAATTGAAATGTTATGTATCTCAAGTCAAAAGGTTGAACTCAAAGCGATAAAGAATGACTAATATCGTGTATATTTGTTAAGATATTTAGAGTATGATACCAGAAGAATTTATACTTTAAAATATAGATCCAGTTAAGACAGTCCATTAACACTTATTTTATGAGAAATTGCGGTGTATGGCCACAAAATGGACTTGGTTTTGACCAAGAAATTGCGGGTCTCCAAAGAACCCTTGTTTTACCTCTCTTGTAAAAAGCCCAAGTACCAAGTTAAAAGGCCCAAGCTTGTGGCTTGTTTTTTTTTCCTTGCTCCCTTCTGGAACTTTATAAGGCCCAAGCTTATCACCCACCAACTCTAACTAATCAAATAAAATTCTAACTCCAATTTATATTACAACGTAATATAAGTGGCAAGACTAGATCGTCTTCATAGAAAAGCTTAGTATTTTAGCTAATTGTGGAATTTGACGGTCATAAGGGCAGTTTTGAGAGTATTGATTGTAAAGGAATTTAAATAGCAAGAATGTAAAAACGTAATTTAAAAGGAAATTAAGTTCAATTAAAGGAACCTAGCCTTAGGAAATTCGGTTTTTGCTCAAGATCTTGTTCTATTATGTTTTATTTGTTGCTACAAATAAAAACAGTGTAGTGTTTACAAGAAGTCTATAGAACTCACACAATAATTAATAAAAGCGACAACCCTAGCATGAGAACTTCTTAAGCTTAAATAGCACAACAGAATGATGTAAAATATTCCCACACAAAATCGTTAGCACACTAGAAAGGAAAATTTTCAAATAAAATATTCTACAGAATATGATAAATAAGGAAAGAAATATTCTGTAGATTTGGCAACTGAAAGAGCAACCTCTGAGACAAGATCCATTAGAGACAAGAGCAGATACAACTCTAGAAAGGCCAAGAAAATAATGCCAGAAATCACCATCCTATATATTGTTTAGGAAAATGTTAGTGAACCTTCTTTAAACCTACTTTATTAACCACCCTATCTTTCACCTTATCGCATGTTGTTTTTCGTGATCGCATATCATATACTATTGATCATCACCATCCTTATAAGATATTAGTGTACTTAGTTCGAACTACACCACCATCGCATACAATTCACATGTTTACTATAAAAAGATCCTTTTAGCCATTTCGCATTAGTGTTTACTGACTCCCTGTGTTCGACCCTAGACTTATTAAGAAACTTAAGTTGGATTTATATTTTGGTCTTTCTCAAGAAAACTTGTACTTAACCAGACTTAAATTGGTGCATGCTCATTGAATCCTATCCTATTTGCATCATCTCATAACATAATTAAAATATCAAGCATAAGAGTTAATAAGTTTTTAGCGCTGTTGCCGCAGATTGAACCCGTCACTCGCATGATAGGCGGGAATACTCATGATTATACTACAACGACATCTTCTTGAGGCTCCTCAATGCATTCATATCGCATCCTAACTCTTGTGTCTTTTTCTTGCTTTCTTAGTTTTTATGATTCTTCTATACTTGAATTACTTGAATTTTTGTGATACTTGGCTGCTTTAAAACACGATTATGATGATTTGAAAAATTTTATGGGTGAATTATTAATCTTGGAAAAATCAAATGGGAGTTGCGATGAGTGTAGGATGTGATTGGGCATGTTCCAATGCATCCACAACACTCATCGCATAAGAGGGTACCTAGTGGAATTTCTACCTTAGTGGGATTTGAAAGGACATCAATCACGTGCACCGCCTGGCACGACGTCTCATCTACCTCTCATTAAATGTTCCATCATTCTGCTGCCGTCATGCCTCGAGTCACGCACCACCCACTATCGTCTATAAATATCCCTCAAACATTCCTCTTTCGTTTTTCCATTCCAGAAATTCTCTCCCCCGAAACCCTCTTTGCCCGAATTTTTTAGCGACTTTCGTAGCCAGCTTTTCTTAAAAAAATTTCTCTCCCAGGAAAAATGATTCGTTGGCAATGTCTAGTAATTGAACATTAAATTCGGCAATCAATTAATCATCCTGCATTTTTAGGTTTTTAAATTTTGAAGTTAAAAGTTACAGTCTAGATAGCTTGATTTTCAAAGTTCCCTCATAACCAACTGAAAAAGATACCCAATCTTTTTTAGCTGACGTGCAAGTATTAATCAGATGAAATATGTCGCGATCCACTCTATTAAATATAGCATTTGAGGCACGAAAATTCCCCAAGGAGGCTTCATCTTCAGCTTTAGACCACTGGATCTCGAGTTTCAAAACTTCTTTGTCATCAGCATTCTTCATAGTGGAAGGAGACCATCATGTCAGAATAGCCTTCCAAGTTTTGCTATCAATTGACTTCAAGAAAGCAGTCATCCTAGCTTTCTAGTATGAGTAATTTGTTCTACCAAGCACAAGAAGACACATAGTGGAACCACATTCCTTAATACCTTCCATGATCAAAGTGTCGGGGTTGATGCCCTAAATATCGCAGTTACGTAGTTTGTAAATTTATTTGTATAAACAGATTATTTATTTAATAAAATAAAGTGTTATTTTATTTGACATTTAGTTGCACTAACCAAAACCCAATAAACTAAGATCCTAGGTTATTGAATGTAGCTTATGCATGTATGTGATGATGTGTAAGTAATATTCTAAAAGGTCTGTAGTAGATTGATAAGACTGGATACCTTATCCTGGTGAGACTACGAATACGATCCACTTATAACTATTACAATTGTTGTAAAATGTTACAAATGATTTGATCCTGATCGTTCATGTGGATACATGTTAGTGGTGGTATCCTGTACAAAGAGTTTGCATAAGACCGAACCATGAAATGATTAGTCTCTCTTTATAACACCATTACTTGAAGAGATTTACATTTCACTAGGATGACTATAGGTGATTTGACCTTAATCTTGAATGAGTTGTAAACTCCTACCTATGAGGGCGGTCCTTTGATCTGTATGGATGAGAGTGACTAGTATCGCCAACTCAATAAGCCTACCATTTTGGGGATTTGTTCGAGTGGGGAGCTGGGAACACAACTACACAATAAGAAATTCACTCATTCCCGTTGCATAGGATAAGTAGATAAATTGCTCCATTAAGGGCTCATTTCAGGTCATGAACAATGAGGCACCTCATCATTTCACTGTCAAGAGAGTGGTCTAGTTATAGTTAGACTATGACTAATTGATCATTAGAGGGATCAGTGGTACTTAAAGAGTTAGATGCAACTATAGGGGTAAAATGACAATTTTGACCCAACTATAGTTATGAGCAATTTGTGAAGGGTCAACTTAATTTTGATTTGTTATATCCAATGGACACATAAATATATCTACATTGCAAAGAGTGCAACTGTCAATCTTTAGTGAAGTGACCGAAAGTTAATGAATATTGATTAAATTAATTAAAAAGTTTAATTAATTCATCTAATAACATTGGAGCTTCTAATCTGTAGGTCCATGAGATCCCTTACTAGTTCAATAAGGGTTAATGAGAACCAATTAATTTTGGATTAATTTGAAATGTTCAAATTAATTAAAGAAAATTAATTGTATGAGATACAATTAATATAATGCATTTGGATACATTATAATATAAGGTTTGATGAGAGAGCTAAATATTTGAATACGATTCAAATATTAATTACATGAATGAGATTTATATAAAAAATATAAGTTAAAATTAATGTGAATATGATTCATACTACAACTATAGGTTATATGAGAGAATATAAAGTTAGTTTATATTTTATATGATATAATATAAACTATAGGTTATATATTATATAAGATATAATATTAATTTAATATTATTAGAATCAAAAGGAAAATAACTCCTATGTGGAATGGAGTTATTTCATAACTCCCATCATCCTTCTCGTATACGCACATCACAGAGGTAGTTGATGTAGAAGACTTGAAATTTGCTTGTGTGATCTCTCTGCAAAATTATTATTCTCTGTGAAAATTCTCTTAAGAAAATTCTCCTTTCTTCCCTCACCAAATTGATCTTAGTAAGCCCACTCCTTGACCTTTGGTTCTCACCTTGAGGATAGCAAGAAGGATTTTTTGGTGTTCATCGTGCTGTATATTATTGAGTTCGTGGGAGGTTTTTTGTTCATGATCTCTTCGGAGAGGAAATTTATGAAGAAAAGATTCTGCAAGTGTATGTGTTATCCTCCATTTCCTCTCTGTTTTTATAGTAGAAAGAATGTTTAGGCCTTAATGTTTATCGTTATGTTTTTTTTAACGAGTTCCAAATTAAAATTCACTGACACAAGCGATCACTTGCTTCTGCACTGGAAATTCAATTCCTTTAATTGGTATTAGAGGCAGGTTGTGTCTCTAAAATTGATTTTGGAAATTAAAATAAGAGAATTGGTGGATTTTTACACTACATTGTGGATGTGGTTTGCAAAATTTGATGTTTTAAAAAATGGCACTCAGATTCCTTAGGCGGATCATTGTGATCCAGACTAACGCGTGAGAAGAAAGCTTGAGAGTTCTTCATCTCCTTCATCTATTCCGAGTGACGACTGGAGCCTTCGCCGAAGCTCGATCTCGAGAGCGTCAGCTCCACCGCCCATCCATGGCACCATTGGCAGCCTTGACACACATCTGCTGAAATCAAGACATTGCTTCCTGCTGGTCATTTCATTTTCTCTTCTTTTCTTATATTGTATTGTATTACATTTTGGATTAAGAAATTAATACATTGCGTGTTTAATGCATTTATATGTTTCTTTTGATTCCATCTTCATCTTTCTTTGCTTAGCATCCTTAACTTTCATTGCATCACTTAGTGAGATTTCTAGAGTATCGCATACTTAGTCATGCGGATTAGAGATATGAATCATGTAGCAAACCACTAGAAGGTGTGCGTTGTGCGAGTGTGTGAGAAAACCTTATTGCTTAGTGTGAAGCTGTAGCTTCGCCTGTCTATAGGCAGATGCAACGCTTGTCTATGAGAGTAAAGTCAACAATAACTAACTGCCTGGGAGGGTAAGTGGTTGGTCACATTAAGCAATGTAAGCAAGTATTCAATAGAGATAGAAATAATCTTACGTCAGCCAAGTTTATGCGGTTACGTTGTCTTATGAGTGCATCATTCATCATTTAGGCATACTCGGAAGAGTAGTCTAAAATCAAAATCTAAGACTCGAGAGAGCAGATTGGAACACATACGCAAGAATGGGGAACTTAAGAATAAGCTCAATTTGCTATTACATAGCGTATGCACCCTATAGATAGGATATTGCATACGTCCAAGAAGTAGGATACGGTGACAGTATGCGGTCATCTCGACCCTTTTGCATACACATCGCATACGTCCTATAAATAGGCTCAAGTGTATGTAGCATGATCACATAGCTTGCGTTGGCTGAGGTTGCCCTTGCGGTCACTCTTAAGGGTTGCGATGAAGACATCTCCACATTTTATCTATTTTCCAGCAATTTACTACGCGTCAACGGTTGTCGTGTCTCTACTTCTCATTCATACTTCTCATTGTGTTGTCTGTTAGTTAGGAGTTGGAGTAATGTTAGCTTATACGCTCCATCATTCTTTTATTCAACCGCCGCATACACATTACCGCATAGCATTTAGTTACAAGTCCCTGAGTTCGACCTCAGATCACCCGAGAAACTTGCGTTCGCGTTATACTTGGCGCGAGTGTAAGAAAACTTGTGACAGGAATGCAAGGTCATTGCATACATTTGTTAATGCACAGTTTCATTCCAACGCATGACCACCAACGTATTAGAATCAACGCATATCTTAAGACATGCATCGTATATTGCATCCCTCTAATTTTAGTCATCAAGTCTTTGACGGCTAATTTTCATCATCAGCAACTTTGAGGGGTCTTTTAAAGCTCTATGAGCTTTCTGTTGCCCCAAAACAACCTTGATTTTAGTATTCTAAAGACTGAAATCTCCTTTCCCATTAAATTTTCCAATGTCATACCTTGCAACTGCCATTATCTTGCCTTTTTTCTTGCTTCAAAGCTCCAAGATTTTCTTTCTTCAAATTTTCTTGAAGATCTTAATTTGTTCTTGTAGGCTCTGATACCACTTTGTTAGGCTTGGGATGTTTCTACCGAGGCCCGATATAAAGAAAAAGATAAGAAGAGACTGTGTTGTAGTAAGTGGCCGGAATGATGCCACGTGATTGAAGGAGACTATAACACACGAGGTCAAGTTTTTTCTTTTCTCAGTCTATTTTCTCGGGATCATTATGCTTTGAACAAAAATATTCCTCTCTCATTTTACTCTCTTCTAAATCCAATTGTAAGTAAAAGAATAAGGAAGAAATTGAAGCAAACGAAGGGAAGAAGATAAAAATGCTCACATGCAAGGCAAGAAAGAAGGAAAGAACACGAGGATTTTAATATAGTTCAACAACTAGACCTACATCCACGAGAGAAGCTGTTACTTCTGAGTTCTTGGATAAATTACAAGGCTACATTGAAAGTAGATAAGTACTCTAACTAATTCTTCACATACATACCTAACTTTTTGTTTTGATCCTTTACATATAGGATGATTTACATGTTAGTTATGAAAATAACATAAAGTAAATGGTTGATTTCACAATAGTTGTTTAGTGCTTTTCACATATATATGGATATATAAACATAGATTTTGAGTCAGGATAATATGGGTTTTTGTGAAGATTGAATAATAAATGCCCCATTTGGTAATCATTTTGTATTTTGTATTTGTTTTTGAAAATTAAGCCTATGGACACTACTTCCACTCCCAAGTTTCTTCATTTGTTATCTACTTTTCACTAATAGTTTAAAAAGCAAGCTAAATTTTGAGAATTAAAAAAAAGTAGCTTTCAAAAAGTTGTGTTTGTTTTTTAAATTTGATTAAGAATTCAACAATGTACTTAAGAAAGATGCAAATCATTGCCAGAAATATGGATGAAATAGACCCAATTTTCAAAAATAAAAACAAAAAACAAAATGGTTACCAAACGAGACCTAAGCTCACAAGTTTTATAAGAATCAAAATATCAAAAAAGTTGTTCAAAATTGAGAAAAAATTTAGGATTTGAATGGTCAGTTGATAAATAATAATTAAAAGAGTAGTTTTTTTCGTGAATATAATGTGATTTGTTGTATGTTTTGGATATGTATATATACATATATTTCTGAAAACTTATTATAAAATCTTTGTTTGTAGCAACAATGCAGGATTATTTAGGATGGTTACATGCATAATGGTATTAGTTCAAAAGGGTTAAAAGGAGAAATTGTTTGATGAGTCTACCAAGGTGTGGCTTATAATTTTTTCTCTTGGCTGGTATGTATGAGTAAGAAGTATCTTGGATTTATATGGAGCAGTTTTTTTTTTTTTTTCGAAAATGGATACTTCATTAACAGACCAACAACACATAAGATCAGTGTAAATGGAGGAAGTTTAAAATACTTTGAGATCTGGATGACCAAATTAAGACCAACAAGATTTCTAACATCTTCCCAAATTTGCAAGTTGCTCGTGTTGGTGATCTTGAAAGTACAATTTCCTTCATTCCAAAGAAACCAGCAGATGATAGTTGTGATATTGAAAATAATAGTCCGATGTTAGGAGGATAAGTTTACAAAACATAGTTCTTTTGTTAGTAACTCAAAACTGAAAATTAGTTTTTGAGTTGGTCTAGTCAATTCCTAGTTTCTAGGAAATAGTTGAAGTTATTTTTAATTGTAGTCAAGTCTAAGTTCCTATTCTTATGGAATTATGGAATCTATTTTTAGACTTAAGATATGTTTTATATGGAGTTTTCTAGAATGAAACTTACACACTTCCCATTTTTCTCATTTCTCTCTCATTAGTTAGAACAACAGTGATATCAGAGCCCTCAATTCTTAAGGGATCTGTGAGTGAGAATCAGTGAAATATCCCCGAGAGAAATTGAGTGATACACTTGTGAGAGTTGTTAGAGATGAAATTAGGATCAAACAGTCTTTCTTCATTGGCTCCACCTATGTTTGATGGTGAAAACTACCAGGCATGGGCTATCAGAATGCAAACCTACATGGAGGGTTGTGATTATTGGGAAGCAATTGAGCAAGACTATGTGATTACTCCACTTCCTAATAACCCAATAACACATCAGATCAAGACTCACAAGGAGAGGGTCACCAGGAAGGCAAAAGCTCAAGCTTACTTATATGCAAGTGTGTCTCCCGTCATATTCAACAGAATTATGGCCTTGAGTCGGAAAAGGAGATCTGGGAGTTCCTCAAAAGTGAGTATGAAGGTGATGAGAGGATTAAATGCATGAAAGTGTTGAACTTGGTGCGATAATTTGAGAGAATGAAAATGAAGGATTCTGAGTCCATTAAAGAGTACTCAGATAAGTTGATTAGGATTGCTAACAAGGCAAGAGCATTAGGAACCAATTTATCTGACAATAGATTGGTTCAGAAGATTCTAGTTTCAGTACCTGAGAGATATGAAACAACCATTACTTCCTTAGAAAATACTTAAAACCTCTCAAAACTCAAGGTGATAGAAGTGGTTAGTGCTTTGCAAGTACAAGAGCAGAGGAGGTTGATGAGATAAGAAGGAAGCATTGAGGGGGCATTGAAAGCTAGAGTGCAACAGGGAGAAGGTGGAAGTGAGAAGAAGGGAAGTGGCAGCAGTAGCTTAGAGTCTGCTGCAAAGGATGCTGGTAGTACATGCAAGCACTATGAGAAGCAGAATCATCCACATTTTAGATGCTAGAGAATGCTAGATTTGAAGTGTACAAGATGTCATTTATTGGGGCACATTGAACGATTCTGTAAGGAAGCAAAAACTCAACAACAAGGAGGAGTACATGTTGTAGTACAACAAGAAGAAGATCAACTCTTTGTGGCTACTTATTTCTCATCAGTCACTCAATGTGATGGTTGGTTGGTTGATAGTGGGTGTACCAATCACATGACAAGTGAAATAAAGTTGTTCAAGGACCTTGACAAGTCATTCAAGTCAAGGGTGAAGATAGGAAACAGTGAGTATCTAGAAGTAAAGGGGGAAGGACACAATATCAATAGAGAGCTGTGCTGGAACCAAGTTGATTACTGAAGTATTGTTTGTCAATGAAATTGATCAAAACTTGTTCATAGTTGGTTATTTAGTAGAGAAAGGATTCAAAGTGTTGTTTGAAGAAGGAAAGTGCCTCATTTTTTATTCCAATGGGAATGAGTTGTTCAAAATAAAGATGCAGCACAAGAGCTTCTCGTTGGATCCACTTGAGAAGGAGCAAATAACTTTCAAGTGTCAAGTATTAACACTGAGTTATGGCACAAGAGGTTGGGACATTTTCATAAAAAAGGGTATGCATAAGTCTGAAGAATTGATTTTTCTGAGGCTTTTGCACCAGTTGCAAGAATGGACATAATCATGTTGCTACTGGCTGTGTCAGCCTAGCATGGATGAAAGGTGTATCAGCTAGATGTGAAGTCAACATTCTTAAATGGAGTGTTAGAAGAAGAGATCTATGTTGAGCAACCAGACAGATTCATCATACCAGGACAAGAGCAGAAGGTTTATTTGTTGAAGAAGGCTCTCTATGGGTTGAAGCAAGCTCCTAGGGCATGGTACAACAAGATGGATGATCACTTGCTGAACTTGGGTTTTGTGAAGAGTCTAAGTGAATCAACAGTCTATGTGAAGAAATCAAGTACTGCTATTGTGATTGTATCTCTCTATGTAGATGACTTGCTAGTGACAGGAAGTGATGATGTTCAGATAGAGATATTTAAGCAAGAAATGATGAAGGTGTTTGAGATGACTGATCTAGGTCTGATGTATTACTTCCTAGGTATGGAGATTCAGAAAGGTAGAATGAAATGCTCCTCTGTCAGAAGAAGTATGTAAGAGAGATGTTGAAGAGATTCAATGGAGGAATGTAAAAGTGTGAACACTCCAATGATTTAGAAGGAGAAGTTGCAAAAGGATGATGGAAAGGAACCTACCGATGAGAATATGTACAGAAGTTTAGTTGGATGCCTCATGTATTTCACATCCACTAGGCCTGACATTATGTACACTGTAAGTGTCTTATCTAGATTTCTTCACTGTCCAAGCAAGAATCATATGGTTGCTAGAAAAAGGGTTATGAGATATCTGAAAGGCACACTGTCTTTTGGGATCAAATTTAGTAAAGTTGAAAATTTTGAGTTGCAAGGCTACTCAAATAGTGATTGGGTTGGGTCATTAGATGATATAAAGAGCACCTCTGGCTATTGTTTCACTTTTTGGCTCAAGGTGTTTCTCATGGTGTTCAAAAAAGCAAGATATAGTGGCTCAGTCAACTACAGAAGCTGAGTTCATTACAGCGACGACATCAGTCAACCAAGCTGTTTGGTTGATGAAATTGATGCATGACTTGCATCTGAAGCAGGAAAAGTGTGTGAAGATGTTTGTGGATAATCAAGCCACTCTAGCCATTTCATTAAATCCAATTTTTCATGGAAGGACCAAACATTTTAAGATCAAGTATTATGTTCTGAGAGAGAGTGCAGAAGGAAGAAAAAGTGCAGCTGGTACGAAGAGCAAATAGCTGATATCTTCACTAAGTCTTTTTATGTGAGTCGTTTTCAAGCTCTTAGGAGCAAGTTATGTGTTTGCAGTATTTGAGTTAGGAGGACCATTCTTTCACTTCTTCAGCTTGGACTGAAGAGAATGTTAGTAACTCAAAACTGCAAATTAGTTTTTGAGTTAGTCTAGTCAATTCCTAGTTTCTAGGAAATAGTTGAAGTTATTTTTAGTTGTAGTCAAGTCTAAGTTCCTATTCTTGTAGAGTTAGTGGGATTTGTTATTAACATTGTGGAATCTATTTTTAGACTTAAGATATGTATTATATGGAGTTTTCTAGAATGAAATTTACACACTTCTCATTTTTCTCATTTTCCTCTCATTAGTTAGAATAATATCTTTATAGAGAGAAGAAACATATGTAAGAATGATGGGATGGAATTCTCTCGTCAGCCTATAAAAATTGTCTAATGGGTCTTCAGTCATATCACACTGAATAAAGAGAGGATCGATTGATTCATTTGCTTTGTGACAAAGAATGCACCAACGTCGCATTGAATTACCGATCAGCCTTTTTTAAGAATATCTAAAGTGTTGATACTCCCGTGAACATGATATCCAATGATTATTATGAGGCAATCATATTGTAATAGTCTAGCTTATCAAATAGTTTTTTTTAATTGAAAAAGAGTTTTTTTTTTCTCAACAAATATATTGTTTCCATAGTTAAGAAAATGACAAGATTAGATTCTAGGGTTATAATAAGAAATGATTTACAGGAAAAGGAAATCTGCTAAAAAGAGTGTTGTTCGTTGGATTTTTTGTTTTTTAAGGAACTATCGTGATAGTATCTCAAACAAGGTCGATACGAATTTAGCACCTTCATATCCCATCCCAATGGTGATATCATGATTCATAGAAATAAAAATACAAATACGAGTAGCATGAGGAGCGTGAAGCACACGCATAGAAATACATACCAAAACAAATGCAGATAAAGCAAAACCAGGCAGCAATAAAAGATAGCAACAAGAGACATTTTGAAGCCCATAGGAAAAGAAAACAGGATAGGTTAGAGAAAAGCCTTCCCGTTTATGGATATTGTTGAGGTCACGTAGCTGCTGAAAAATTTAGAATTTGTACTCTAACTTGCCGCCAGGGTGATGATATCTTCGAAGTTATTATTGAGGTTGTGGAATTCCCACGAGATCAAGTGACTTTTACAGGAGTCTTTGGAAATCTGATTGATCCGCTCAAGCCATATAGACCCCAGAATAAATCCCATAATATTACTTATGAGCACATTTCTCGTTTTCTTTTTAGTCAATCCTGACCCTCAACCAAATTTTCCTCCACAAAATGTTGCGTTGAACTGAAAAAGAAAAATAAGATAGACTACTGAAATATTTTATATATTATTTTTGTTAAAGTATTATATTTTTAATCCTATTTCCTTTTGGTTAAATTTCAAATTTAATTATCTTAAGCTTAAATTTTCAAAATCTTGTTTAATAAGCTCTTAAATTTTTAATTTTTTTCTAATAAATTTATGACTAAACCCTAATAATAATAGAAAAAAGAAAAGACTCAACATATTCTCAATTTCTCTAAACATATTTCATAAATACAACATATATATTGTATCAAAAGTAGAAAAATTATTTTAAATGACAAAACTGCTGAACATATTTACAAATAATAGCAAAAAATCACAGTCTATCTGTAATAGAATGTGATAGATTACAATAGACTACTATTTGTGTCTACCATGACATAGATAGACGTAGATACTGGTCTATCGCGATCTATCGCAGATAGACAGTGAAATTTTCCTATATTTGTGAATATTTTGGTTCATTTTCCTATATTTGAAAACAACCCTCAAAAGTATATATCTCCTTTCAATTCAATGGATCTTTTCTTTTACTATTTCTAAGCTCAACTGTCATCAAACATATATGAAAAAATCGAATAAAGAACAAAAAAAAAATCTTTTCTTACTACTGCAATACTATGTTCTAAAAGAATATAATTTAAAAAATACAGCATATCATTTTTTTCTACATCTCACTAATCAAACAATCAATACAAAAAATTGGAAGCAAAATATCCACCAAACCATCACATTTTGTTACAACTTGGATCTTTGTGCACTAATTATCTTCATGGTCAGCACCATCAAAAACCCTAAAATAGTATTCACCATTATTCTCACTGAGCTCATTCCATTAGAAGCCCTTTTCTCTATGGCTTTGCATAAACTACAAAAAATCCCCCAAATGTAATGGATACCATCATCAGCTTTGCCATCTTTCCGGTGCCAGCTCCCGGAGAATCCGGCAACCGAAAAGCTATAGTTAGTACTGGTTATGTTTTTGTCGTCACTGTTATCATCTTCGTCGGCTAATAAATGCGGTGGAACGTCGGTCTCAGTTTCATTTCTTTCCCATTCTTGTGCATCCATAGCCCACTCATTGGAATCAATCCCAGCCATTGCCAAAGCTTCCAAAGAAACCGACATGGAAACCTAGCTAGTACAGAAGTGTTATTTTGCTAGCAAAGATAGATATGGTATGGAGATATGTTTTAAAGAAAAAGGGAGAGATTTTGGGAATTTTTATAGAGAGGTTTCTTGAAAGATTAATTAATTGGGGTTTGATGAAGACTTGAAAGTGATGATGTTGGGATATTTATAGATAGAATTTGAAGGCCGAGGATGAATAAGGTTCACGGGTTCCATAAGAATCAAACATCGAAAAAGGTTGTTCAAAATTGAGGACTAATCAACGGTTTGAATGGTAAGTTATAATTTAAGGGTGATGTTCTCGTGACTGTTCTTGTTTTAATTATTTATTTTTTATGACGACGATGATTATGGCCCGGTGGAATGTTGAAAATGTCCCATTGATTTTGAAATGGGGATCATGTTATCTATGTCTATTATAATATTATTTCTTATGAAGCACAAACAAGATTTCTCATTGAAATTTGAAAAGATACCATCTCGAGAAGATATGATGAGGATCTCATATTGATAAAATGGGAGACGTATCAATCTTTATATCATATATGGATAAATTTTGTAGGATTATTTTTAAATATACGAAAATGAACAAAAATATTTATAAATATAGAAAAATTTCACTATCTATTTACGATAGACTATGATATTTTGCTATCATTTATAAATATTTTCAGTAATTTTATCATTTAAAATAATATTTTTTTTATTGTCAATAAATTGAGATAGAATTTTATGTTATCAACCGGATTGATTTGGTAGCATTATTCTTTGAGATTGGTTTCTCATGAACGTATTACTGACTATTATTTAATCTGGACCAATGGGTGGCATATAATGTTTGTCATTAATTATTATTATGTAGTAAAGTATGACGGATGCATTAAGTCAATTCTTGATTTATGAGTGTAATAGAGAATACTTTTGAAATAGTTAAAATTACTTTTGTAATGCTTCAAATCATTCCATCGGTTTTTTATTTATGAGTGTATTAGTGCATATTTGAGAGTGATGAAAATTAGAACCCAAAACTATTGTAGTAACTAGTGAGCTAAAATGGAATATAGATTTTGGATGAAAATTAGAATTTAGAACTGACACATTGTTTCAAGTCTCATTTTTTGCCAACATTCTAACTGATTTATGTTGTAATTGTAGTTTTGAAATACTTATAAAAGCAAGGGGTAATGTTGCAATTTTTGTAAGAGTAATGGTAGTTTTTAAACAAACAACAAATTTCAGGCGTATTTTTTTTAATATAATTCAACCTTTTAAAAAATGTCTAAAAAGTTTTCAAACTTTCAATTTTAAGATATCTTAATAGATCTTTAAATTTGCATTTTGTTTCTATATGTTCTCAACTTATTAATGCCAAAATCCAAATAGGGAAAAAAACTTGATGAATGTGACAATAATGATAAATTTGTAAATAGGGGAGAAAAATGTGATATGAAAATAAAGGAAAATTTACACACTTATGTGGTTGCTTGCACTCTGATGCTTAAGTCAACAAATTGAAAGAGTATCGAAGATTTAGTATCAAAAACTTTATTTCTTAAAAGAATTTAATCATTCACCACTCGATGAAAGATTCGAGAAAAAATATAAATTCTCGTAATTTGTATCCAAAAATCAGTTTGAAATTGAAAAAATTGGATCATGAAATTACGAAATATAATTTTCTTGAATTGGATCAATACTTCCAATTGAAGGAATAAGGGATCCATAGATAAAGGTGGATTTTTTTCTATGTAAGAGTTAACTTATTTTCAATGGAGCTATAATGATAAATTTATAGTAATAGATGGTCTAGGTTATCATTCATAGAGTTTTAGAACTGCATTAAGATAATCATTTAACTCCCCAAGTCAAGACATGTCTCACTAACTATTTTGCTAGATTGGCCAAAGCTGAAATCGAGTTTCCCCTAAGCCCCATTTTGTTCTAGGTTGATGTTTTTGGTCAAGTCATGTGCAGACATGCCTTGTTAGGCATTTTGGTGGACTCAACCTCAACCAAGTACATGGACTTGGGAAACCCTCTCCCCTCAGCCCGTTTCAGTTCTAGGGTGCTACTTTTGGCCCAAATCTAGTTACGTTCTTTGTTGTGTTGCTTCTGTTTTTTGTTTTATACCGATTATGTCTTGCGTCCAAAATCACGACCCATAACACAATCTATTCAATAATTCTTAAAGTTTGTAAATTTGTTAGATACAAATATTATAAATTATAATTTGGTTGTAACTATAATTGTTGACTACTGGCCTATAACGTTTTCAAATATATGTTGGGGACTTGTTGGACCACAAAAACTTATTAAAGGCACAATTAATCGTAATTGTAGGAATATGTTAAATACTTTTTATGGACTTAACATAATAGTTTTAAAAATTTTGAGATTGAGTAAAGTTAAAGTAGGTCGAATACATGATAATATATATATTTTTTTAATATGAACAAGGCAAGGTCGATGAGGACATGAAATACATAATCACTAAATTAAAAAGGAGCCAAAATTTGCATTTAATTAGTTAGGATCCATCCATGAAGTATCTTCGAGGAATATATAGGTTGAGAAAGAAAAAGAGATCATTTTGTTTGGATAATGAATTTTAACACATCATGCATGCAATCATATTCATATAGTTGAATTTCCACAAAAATAAAATATCATATGAATCATCCAAATTTGCTTCTTTTGCAAATAATAGAAAATTTAGACACGAAAACATTCAATATCTCACGAGTACATTACCCTTTTTCCCTTTAAAATCTTTCCATATTTTGGAACAAGTCTTCTTGCCTTTTGAAAGAAAATATTCTTTTGTATACACTTCTTTTGTTTAGACTGTCATTTTACTTTTATAAATATTGTTTGAACTTTACGTTATGTTTAACGGATGCTGACCGTGGCGGAGGCAACCAAATCAAAGGAGTATACTATAACATACCTCATAATATCTGATATTTTTAATTTAAAAAAAAATAAAATGAAATAAATCAATACAAATGTCAAACAAAATATCACAGACAGTATGCATGACAAGTCGGCAATACAGAAACAAACAGAAATATAAAAACATAGAAATTAGCAACCTAGTTCGGTGCAATATCACTTATGTCTAAGGATATGTGTGCTTGGTGAAAAGAAACTTCACTATATAAAAGAGTTTAGCAATTACAATGAAAAATACTTACTTGATAGACTCCCTCTTTAATTTAATCACTCACATATAGCTTCCTCTTCAGTATCAATTTAGGCTCCTCCAGAGCTTGAGTTCCCCTCACTTCCACAAAAATGCTTCTCCAAATTTTCTATGAGATCCCTCCAAGACAGCATACTTAGGCTCCCCCTAAAGGTGAGATTTCCTCACCTTCAACGTACATAGGCTCCCCCTAAACACAATCAAAAGAGAGTTACATAATGGCTGTCGGAAATAAAATCTCAACGAGAAATACAAAGAATTATAATAACAATACGTGAAGGTTGAGGCTTAAACAAACTCTAAGTTCAAAACTCTTAATGCACACACTTTTCTACTAAGAAGATTAACCTTAATAATGAACAAGACCACAATATAAATATGGGCAACTTTCGAAAAGATATTCAACGAAAGAATAAATCATCTCTACATAAAAAACAACAAGCCACAAAATCTTCAAAATTTCGTTGACAAATAAGAAAAAAATATTTTGCAAAATCCACTACTAATCAGGTAACAATGTCCTTTACGATGTCCTTGACATATTATAAGACAGTTGCTCAAGTTTTGTCTATAATAAATTCAACCTTACAAGGATGTAAAAACTCCTCCTTTAACTATTTTTTAAGGCAAAACAAATCATACAACAAATTGCGGCAACGAAAGAAAACCAAACTAGATGAGAAGAACTATCACAACCACAAACAATCAAAAACCAAAACCGACCATCACCAACCACAGACCATGAGGAACTGACTACTAATGTGTTGAACCAAACCTTTCTACCATTTTTGTTTGACTTACAAAAATAGTCAAAGTCAATGTAACAATAGATATCAGGAGAGAGACAAGAAAACAACAAAACAAAGTCATTAGAAACAAACAACCAACCAATAACAAACAAAACAATCAGAATGCCCCAAATACTCTAGCCCATCAGTAGAAATATCAATTAAGTTGTTAGAGTATGTATCATCTGACAGATGCCCATATTCTTGTACATTTGGCCCTAACATAGAGGCCCCAACAACACAATTAACAGAAAGACTCAACAAATGGGTGCATGGCCAGCACACACACCCATACACCAACTTTCCTTTGATTTGTGCCACGTACCTCCAATTCATATCTTTCATTTGATGCCCAATCATTCTTTATGTGCAGTGATATCTTAACAAAAAGAAAAAGTTGTGATTTCCACCTATAATCTTTAATAAAATTAAAAGTATAGAGAACCTTAAAGAATAGGCCCAAAGACCTTTGAACCAAAAAAAAGCCCAAAATCATCTTCATAGGACTTGAGAGGGTAATCCCATGGATAATCTAGGGATTAAAAGTTCTGGAGCCTTTAAACCAAGAAAAGTAAAAAAATCAAGTCTATAGGGTTTGATAGGTTCATTCCATGGATAATCTAGAGATTAACAACCTTGGAGCCTTTAAGCCAAGGAAAGCCCAAAATCAGACTTAACAAGCTTCATAGGATTCATTTCATGGATAATCTAGGGATTAAGAATCCCAGACCCTTAAAATCCCAACTAGGGAGTGAAGGCTAATATTACAGGTCATTTTGGATCAAGAGTCATCAAGCTCAAAAGAGCAGGACATTAGGTAGAACAACAATAATCACATGAGGGCCAAAGGAGTGCACGAAATAGGTCAAAGGAGGAAGAGACTAGTAGAAGAGAGGAAATTGGACTGAGCCACCCAATGTGCTCACCTTGACCTCAGAGGCTAAGGTCACTTCATGCCAAGCAGTCCAAGGTGCTCACCTTGGGGTCGAGGCCACTCTCTTTCCTTCATGAGGTCCTGATGCCAAAAACTTGGTGTAACACAAGTGTACGTGTCGAGTAATAGTATATTTACACGGCTTTGGTCGAGTATCATCCCCAAGGAATCAAATTGATAATTTTTTAGCTATTCAGATATCATTCCAATTTTATTTAAGGGACTGACTTATGATGCAACTTAATTAAACCAAACTAAGAAACCAATAAAAGTGATCAAATATGGAGATTATTAACAAATAGATATTCTAGGGAATAAACTTCATCCATGGGGTTACTAGACTCTATTGTTTTCACTTTTGAACCAATTAATACAACATCTAGATCAAGAAGTCTTTTATCCAGATTAAATCTCTCGAAAGAAATCTTTTCTTTCACTTAATTACTAATTACTAATTGCTTGAAACTAGATAATTAAGTAAATTATTAAGACTCTTTAACAACAATCTATATGTTATCTGACTACTCTAGTATGTTCAAATAATAGTCTCGCATGCATGTTCTAATATAGAACCCTCTCTTTAAAGGATGATTCTAAATCATGAAATCATTTTAACATTGATCAAACATTCAAAAGCATTAAGAATGGTCATGCTATAAAGTATAAATGTAAATTGAATTCAAGATCTACAAAAATGTTTAACATTAATCCATTAAATCCATCTGACCCTAGAACAACGAGAATTTAGCCTAACATAACTTCATGAACAAAAACATAATTAGAATGCAAAAAAATTACGAAAAAAGGAAATCAAGATACAAAAAGGAAAAAAAATGCGTTATTCGACGTTCTGGTCCTTGTCTTCGTAATGGAATTGACCCTTCAACATTCTCCAATCACTTTAGTATCAATGCCCTCAATATTCTACTAAAACACTCTCTCTAGGCCGTAAGAGCTTTTAAACTTGATGATTGTAATAGATCAAAAACTCTAGAATAGATAGGGAAAAACTTTCCACGAAGTGTAGGAATTTTCTAAAAGTAACCTAGCGCCGCAGAGCTATATATTTCCCAACGTTGTTTACAGCGTTGCGACACATCTCTAGTTTGTTGCCCTCTACAAATGGTGTTGCCTGGCTTTTGGGCAATCTTGATTTTTTTTCCTTCCTCTTTTTGATGTTTATCTCGGTTTGAACTTCCTTGGGCATTTTGGTCCATTTGAGCTCTTTTTAACTTTAATTTGGATCTCGAACATAACCCTGAAAATCACAGACAAACGACATCAAATCTAATATTCATGTAAGAATCATTCTAAATAAAATGTAAATAAAAGCACTTTTTAGGTGCTTTCAGGGCCAACTTCCTGTGGGCTACAGTGTTTGCCCTCATGGTTCGCCTGAATTGACATCTCCAAGTCCTTTCCAGATTACGAACCATAGAGTTCACCCCTCTATAAATAAGATACTATATAGCTCCATAAAGGTACATTGTTTTTCCTACTTCTAGCTTGTTCTGTCCCTATTATTGAGTTAAGCGTCGAAGGTTCTGTGGTACGCACCACACTGATGTTCTCTTCTTTTCTATTTTGCAGGTCGTCTTTCTTTCCCTAAACTATAAATTTACCGTTGAAGGCATTGTGAAGGTTAGATGGGTTTTTCTATCCAAATTTTGTCATCAACAGTAAATAAACCAAACTCAATAAGCCCAAGCAAAACGTCAATTTGAAGAATAAATAAAATAGAACAAGAGATAAGAACACCAAGATCTTTTGTGCGATTCAACCTTTTAGCCTACACCTACTTAGAGAACCAACTTATGAGATTTTTGTTAAGAATATCAAGTCACCAAGATATAATCTAACTAAAATATAGAGTATCTTAAACCACTCTATATGAAAAGGTTGAGTGCAAAGCTACACAACAAAGAGCACCCTTTTCTAGTCAATTGTTCTTAAAAGAGAAAATAAGAAAGAAAGATGAGAATGAACAATACCGTGTATATTTGTTTTAATTTTGAGAATATGGTACATTAAGTATTTATACTTGAAATATAGTTCCTGTTAGGACTAGCCCACTAATATTTGTTCTATTGGGTGAAGCACAAAAATAACTAATTTTAAATAGGTGTATTTCAAAAATACCTAAAACAAGGTTTCATTTAAAAAATGCCTAAATCTAATTGTCGAAGAATTTGTTAGATTTCTTGTGACAAAACCACTCTCATTTAAGATTTTCTTTTCTTTTTTTCTTTAACTACTCTGACTCCTATAGTTAAGGACACCTGATGAATAAAATCTAACAAAATACAAAATAATCTTATCCACCATATGCAAAAAAAGAAAATAATAAGTTAATAATAATAATAATAAATTTTTCATCTATCTAAAATCTCAAAGACACGTATATACACATATAAACAGGTAAAGTGATACTAATGTAAAAAAATATTGGTGTTTCGAGTATATACAAGGACTATGTGGGATACAGGTTGTGGCTTAAATGTGAGGAAGTGTAGGAGAGTAAAAGATATAAATACAATGGTTAAATAGCAATTACTAATTTTATCCACTTATGTCCAAACTCAAGAACTTAATACTTATTGTGGGAATGAATTTCATGATATATATATTCGTATATACATATAAATGGATATCAATAATTACAAATTTTTGAGTGTTTGTGAGTATATGTAGTAAGTCTATGAGACCTAGCTTAACATACAAATGTGTATAAGGACTAAAAATTTATCGTTTCATGATATATATATACACACATACTAATATTAAAAAAAATGGTATTATTGAGTATATACTGAAATGCACTCCAAAAGTACATTCTTTGGACTTAGAATTTAGTTAGTTTTATGCTTAATTTGAGACCTTTTATGTTTTTCATGTTTAATTGTAGGAAATTGAGCAAATGGACCAAAACCAAGCAATTTTGAGGATACGATGACCAAAACACCCCCAAGAAATGTCAGATGTTTGACCTAAGGCGAGGAGAAAAGTGGAAGAAATCGTTAAGGGTAAAAACTGGGCAACAAAATGCATAGTGTTGCAATACTACTCTACTATTCTTGTCCATTGTCGGTTTTTATGATTATGAAATCTGACGAATGGATATCACGACAGTTTTTCTGAAGGGCTATCAAAATGAAGAGAGTATCTATATGTCTCAACCATAGAGGTTTATTGAATAGGGTCAAGAACAAAAGGTTTGCAAGCTTAAGAGATCCATTTATGGGTTAAAACAAGTGTCTCGATCCTAGAATATGATATTTGACACTGCAATCAAATCTTATGTCTTTGAATAGAACATTGACGAACCTTGCATTTACAAGAAGATTATCAACAAGAATGTAGTTTTTCTGGTTCTATATGTTGATGATATTCTACTCATTGAAAATGAAGTAGAATTCTTAGCTGATGTTAAGAGATGACTGGCATCGCAATTCCAAATGAAGGATTTAGGATATGCACAATATGTTCTTGGGATCAAAATAGTTCGAAATCGCAAAAACAGAACACTAACATTATCTTAGGCATTCTATATAGACAAGATGTTGTCAAGATATAAAATCAAAAATTTCAAGAAAGGAATGTTACCTTTCAGGCATGGAATTCATTTTTCTAAGAAACAATGTCCTAAGACACCTTAAGAGATTGAGGTTATGAAACAAATTCCCTATGCATCAGTAGTTGGGGTTTGATGTATGCCATGTAGGGGTGTACATGAGTTGGGTTGGGTTGAGTTGAGGGTGTTTATTGGACCAATCCAAAAATTTGGATTGGTTTGATTGGTAACCCAAATGACCCAAATAAAGTTTCCAACCCAACCTTTAAAATTCGGATTGGGTTGGGTTGGGTTGGTCCGGTTATAATTTTTTTTTTAATGAAAAATATGTAATTCTATATACAACACAGGACTAATAACTAAGATGTCATAAAATAAAAATGCTAAATACCAAATATCTATGATATTTATTGTAAACTTTAAGCAAAGACAAATATCATAACAATTTTAAAAGAAAAATATTAAAAATTCACAAATTAATCAATACAAAGTAATCAAACTTTAAACGAAGAGAAATATATATATATATTCGGGTTAGGTTGGGTCAACCAAAATTTTCTTTTTATCTAACCCACAACCCAACCCAACCTAATAAAAATAGAAAAATTCAACCCAACCTAACCCAACCCAAGAACAAAACTAACCCAACCCAATCCTTATATTTTGTGTTGGATAGACCAAATTGTTTGAGTTGTTGGGTTATTTGAACACCCCTAATGTCATATTTTGTACACACCTCGACATATGCTATACAGTTTGAATTGTTAGTAGGCATAAGTTCAATCCTGGATATGATCATTGGACTGTCGTTAAAAACATCCTCAAGTATCTTCGGAGAACGAGGAACTATATGCTCGTGTCTGGTGCTAAGGATCTGATCCTTACTGGATACACTGATTCTGACTTCCAAATCGATGTGAATTTAAGAAAATCAACTTCAGGGTAAGTATTCACTCTGAATGGAGGAGCTATATTATGGAGGAGTATGAAACAAGTTGTATTGTTGACTCCACCATAGAAGCAGAGTATGTAGTTACATGTGAAGCAACCAACGAAGCAGTATGGCTTAAAAAGTTCTTGACTGATTTGGAAGTAGTTCCAAATATACAACTATCGATCATCCTCTATTATGATAACAGTGGAGCAATTGTAAATTCTAGAAAAACCAAGAAGCCATAAGCGCAGACAGCACATCAAGCGCAAGTAGCATTTCATCAGAGAGATCGTATACCGAGGAGACGTGATTGTCACGCAGATTGCCTCAAAAAGACAACTTAGCTTATTCGTTTACAAAGACCCTCTCAGATAAAGTATTTGAGGGTCACCTAGTGGGACTGGGACTAGAAGATAGATAAATCTAGGGAAAGTGGGAGAAATACTAGGTATCTGATGCCCTAGTCTATTGTATTTATTCTCTCATACTCAACATTGTATATATTTGTATATATGTAAATCCACTGGAGTTTTAGTCCACGTGGGAGTTTGTTGGGTTATATGTCCTAAAACTCGCAGTTTGTAATATTAAACATATTCTATTTGCAATAAAGATGTTATTGACTTTTATGTAATAAAACTATTATTGAATATGTAAATTGCACTTGTAAAAACTAAATTCAATAAACTAAGATCCATGACTATTACACGAGTACTTGGACTTTATGTGGAGACATAAAAATGGATCAAGTTTGAGTAGATAGCTAAAACGGTTTATAGTATACGAATAAGGTTGGGTACCTTATTCTGTTAACACTCTTGGATGCGGCCCACTTTGTATTAAGTACAAAAGATGTGATCCTGAATCATTTATGTGGAGACATGCGAGTGTGGACGTCCTATGCAAAAAGTTTTTATAATAGTGAACCAAGAAATAAATCACTTTTACTTTACAATGATATTTACTATTTAAGATTGACTATTTCAAATCGATAACCTAGGTAACTCGACCTTAATCTTGAGCTAACTATGAAGTCCTATTTTTTGGGATTATCTTTTGATTTGCAAAAGTGAGGGTTGGCTCAAAGCACCGGCTCAATAAGCCTCCCATTTCAGGGGTAAGATCGACTAGATAGCTAGGGACATAGAGTGAAAGACAGAATTCACTCTTACCTGCTTATAGAGAAAGTAGAAAGATTGTTCTCTTAAATATTAATTTCAGATCTTGAACAAGGGGCCCCACTCTCTCATTGGCCCGAGAGGGACTTAGTTTGGTGATTGGATCACAAAAATCAATTGTTCATTAGAGGATCAGTGAGACTTAAGGAGCAAGATGTAATTTCGAGGGTAAAACAACATTTTGACCCACCCGTTATTAGAAACAATCTATGAATGGTCGACTTACTGATTACAGTTAAATAAAGTGGATAAAAATATATCTACGGTGAGGGGAGTGCAGCTACCGGACTTTAGTGGAGTGAACTAGTAGTTAAGAATGTTGATTAACTCGGTTTAAAGAGTTTATCCGATTAATCTCAGATCGTTGGAGCCCATGATCTATAGGATCATTAAGTCTCCCTACTAGCTCACAAGCAGACTAAACCTTATAATAGAGTGATGAGTAAATTTGAAACGTTAAAATTTGAATTAAGAGGATTAGTAATTATCTAAGATATATTTACACATTTAATTGATGAATTAAACAAAATTGGAGAATTAGATAATGTTTAATTTCGATTTAAATTTTGATTTCATGAATAGGGATTCATGTTTATGGAATTGGTGTTTTAATAATATAATATTAGATATTAATTTTTTTAATTAATTAAATAAACTTTAATTAAAATTAATTATTTAAATTTAAAAATTCAAATTTTATGAAAATTCAAATAATAAAATCTCACAGACATAATACAATGTCTCACTCTCAAAGGTAGCCCTTGAGTTCATTTGCTTAATTTAAGTTTTAGAAATTTCAATTAAAATGTGAAAATTAATTTTAAATGTGGAATTGGTTTTGAATTAAATTGATTTTAAATCAATTTCACTTAGTGGGTTTGTTCCATATTCAACACCACAATTCCACTCAAAATTGCAAGGAGATGGTGTCAATTCGTAATGCAATCTGATTGCATGAGAAGATTGAACAAAAACAACTCACTTCAGGTGGGATCACATAGCCATGCAATCTGATTTCTGATTGAAAAGTCTTGAAGAAGTGTTCTCCAATTCTCTATAGAAAACCAAGCATTCTCCAAAAGATCCTCCTAAATTAAGCTCATTTTGAATCACACAATTCAATCTAAGGTCCTAAATAATAGTAAGGAAGATCCAATGGCGGTCTACAAGATTTTGGTCTGGATATTCAAGCTGAAAATTGAAGATTTTGAAGTCTTCAAAGGTATGTTTTTAGAAACCTATTCCTTGTTCTTGAGCATGCTTTATTAGTTACTAAAATTGATGAATTAGAGTGTTTAACGATTCTAATTTCTTCCGCTAATTGCATGTTAACTCCATCAAAATAATCATTTAATATTTTTTATAAAATAAATATTAATTGAAGTTTGAATTTGAATATCTTACGAAAAAAATAATAATAACTGTGACGTACCTAAAAAAGAGTGGTATATATAGTTGATGATATTATTTTTATTATATAATGAAAATAAAGAAGAGTTACATATATATACTAAGAAAAAAAAAAGAAGGGCAAAAAGTTAAAATGGGGATGCCCCAACATAGATATCTGAAAAATCCATGTTTCATATGGACATCCAGAACCCTCGAGATGTCCTCTATAAAGACATCTTAGAATGCTCGGAAATCTTCAGATGTCAAGGTATCTTACAATACTGCAAAACAAACATGGTAATTAGATGTCCACTCCATGAAAAGTTAGGATGCTACTAAACAAACAACCTCTTACGGGTATATTTGGGATTGATTCTAAAATTATTTAAATTGATGTTTCATTTCAAGCTTTTAAAAGTGATTTATATTTAAAGCGATTTTGAACTATTACGTTTTATCTCCAAAGTGATTTTAGAATTATCAAATTATCAAAATGACATTTCTTATTTAAGGACAAAAATATTATTCTTAAATATAAAGACAAATTCAAAGAATAAAACGAGGGCAACTCTTTTAGCTGATCCTTAGTTAAACCTCACAAGCTCCAAGAATCACCTCTAATTATTTAATAACCAATTTTAAATGATTTTAGTTTTTTTCTAAATCCAATGAATTCAACATTTTTCAAACATCATTATCTGAATGGAAAATTATGTTTATAGTGCCAAGTCACTCCCAAAACAAATCATGAATCACTTTTGTTATTTTAAAATTATTTTGAAACATGATTTTAACCATTAAAAATCAATTTTCATAATTAAAAATTGTATATATTTTAAAAGTGTAAAAATAAATATTAAATAAATTTTGAATGGTTGTATTTTGAAGTGATTTTGAACATGATAAAATGGATTTTAACTATTTCAAAATTACTCTCAAACATATTTAAAATTAAGATAGAGGATTTTGTGAGAAATTTGTTGATAGTGAAAATCTCATCAATATTAACCTAAATTGGTTACAATACTCATTCGATTGGAGCTTAACAGGGACTCGAGCTAGCCCTATCGGCTTGTGATTTGCATTTGTTTTACCAATTTAGAGCTACAAAAATAAATGACTATTTTCCATATAATTTATATGAAAGAAAGAAATAAATACTTAATAAAGATCGTACACTTATTAATTTTCTTAGTACAACAAGGGCAAGTATAAAGTTGATACTGATTAATTTGATTTGTTTGATAAAGTCGCCCAAATGATTACTTTGTTTATTTCTTTATATTTTATGCCTCCCTTAGTTCTTATCTTTATATGATAAGTTATTTTTATGCATTTTTCATGTTTCTAGATATATATATATATATATATATATATATATATAATCATGTTTCCATGTAATTTTTATGTATGTTTATACAATCATGATTAAATAAAATATATCCTAGATTTGAAAAGACTAGAATAGAAGAGTTTTCGATAAGATATTTAATTAAAAATAAATTTTAAATTTAAATTTTTATCGTAAATATTTTAAACTAGGCGTCTCACATGTTTAACTTAATAACACTAGAAAACACAAAAAAAAAAAAAAGCAGCAAAAAAAAATCTATATGCACACAACGTTTATAGAGAACATTTCTAGTAGTAAAGGAGTATATGTTTCCTTTGTTTAGACTATATACTAAAATCAATAGATCTTATTCTTATTTTTAAAAGCATACGGATGTGACACTCTATTT
Source organism: Benincasa hispida (assembly GCF_009727055.1). Lineage (NCBI taxonomy): Eukaryota > Viridiplantae > Streptophyta > Magnoliopsida > Cucurbitales > Cucurbitaceae > Benincasa > Benincasa hispida. The sequence goes on from NC_052349.1 coordinate 62,212,172, forward strand.
TCTTTATTCTTGCAATATAGAAAATTTGAGACGTCACTAGAAGTCATTTTCTCTATGCCGTGCTTAAATGATACACAAGACGCCCATAATGCAATGACGATCACCGTGAGCTCAACAACCTTTTGCCGCCAGCTGTGGAAGAATCCGGTGGCCGGAAACTTAGAGTTGCTGATGAGGGTAACTACGTTTTGATCATGTTGTTGATCGTCGGCTAATAAATGTGGTGGAATATCGGTTTCCATTTGGGTTCTTTCCCATTCTTCAGCGTCCATATCCCACTCAGTAAAATCAATTCCCGCCATTGCCAAAGCTTCTAAAGAAACTGACATTACTTCTATTTTCTTTTTATTTTCTTTTAAAATTTGAAATTAAAGTTTTAATTTGGTATTTCTTCTCAACTATTGCTTAGAGGAATCTCATCCAAGGTTGTATTTATAATTGATTGTGAAACGCCTTTTGGACCTTCCTTTTCCTTATTGGGAAAGGGTTTTGTTCTCTCTCTTAATTAGATAATTAAATAAATTTATTACTTATCTAATTTAGTTAGAAGAAGGATTCTAATAATTAAATAATAAGTTTCATTCATTGTTAAAATATATATTTTTTAATTAAATAATTCAATCGGAAAAATAATCTGATAACGGAGGGCTTTATCTACAATATACGGTTTTGGTTTTAGCCTAATTTCAAAAACACTTTTATATATATATATATAGTTTTCAACTTAGTTTGCATTTTGAAAACTCTAAAATAAATAAATCCATGGATAGAAATAGGGGTAGTGTGTTTATTTTATTTTAATTTTTTTAAAAATAAAAAATAAAATGAAATGATTGTGATCAGGTGAGGCCAAATTTCTTCTAGTTTTAAAATATATCTCATTTAAACATATTAGTCACGAAAAGTTAGATGGCGTCCAAATCTGCTGATAATTACGCCAAATAATAATAATAATAAAATAATAAAACTTATCCAACATACATCGTTATATATATTAGTTTACATTAAAAAAAAATAGGTAAATTAGAAGTTTAGTATCACTTTCAAGTAATTGTTAATACTCATTATATATATATTTTTTAGTGGCGTTCAAGAAATTGGATGATTCGAAGAATTCAATCAATCTAACCCAGTCCATATGATTTGAGTTGAATTAGATTCAAATAAATGAAACTTTTATATATTGAATTGATTCATGGTTTACCTAAAATTAGTTTTTTACCTATGTTACAATTATATATTTATATATTTATTTTATTTCATGATTTCTGGGATCTTTTATTCTCCAACAACTCCTAAATATCATCTAAAAAAAGTCTAAAAAACAATTCCAAAAAATAATTTTTTTAGTACTTTGAATAGAAAATTTTGATAATATAAATCGAAATTGAGTTGCTAATCTCAATTTGATATATATGAAAATAATTAATTAAAATTTTTCTTATTTTTGGAATAAAAATTAAAATAAATAACCTGAATAATCCGTATTTGGGTTAACAAAACTTACTACCTGAGCAATTATATTATATAGAAAATGTTTTAATCCAACCTATCTCAATTCACAACCTATAAACATTCCTACTTATGGAAAGATGGTTGAGTATATTTTAACTTTAAAAATTATGACAATAAACCTCCAATCTAAAACAATCAATACCGAACGTGGTTCGTTGGGCAAAGAAACACATTATATTGATTTCAAGAGTAAAAGAGTATGAAATCAAAATAGAGGAGAATGAAAATTAGCAAAATATCCATATTGGCTTCTCAAGATTTGGGTGTCTGAGTACAGGCCATTGGAGGCTGATCTCTTCTCCATGATTTTTCTGAAAATGGCACATGATCGCCGGAAAGCAGAAAATATCAGCAGTCCGTCATCTTTCCGGTGGCAGGAAACGTATAAATACTGACTGTACTTGTTATATTTTGTCCGTCTTTGTCATCGTCTTCGTCGGCTAATAAATGTGGTAGAATTTCGTTCTCCATTTGATGAGTATTTGTTTCCCATTCTTTAGAATCCATAGCCCAACTCTTGGAAATCAATCTCCACCATTGCCAAAGCTTCAAAGGAAACCGTCGTGTTATAAGAAAAAGATTAATTGGGTTTCTTGAATGTGATGATATTATATAAACATATATATAGATATATAAACATGGATTTTGTAGACAAAGAAAATGTGGGTTTTTGTGAAGAAGGTTGAATAATTAAGTTGACGAGTTTCATAAGAATCAAAATATTGAAAAAGTTGTTCAAAATTGAGAACAAATTTAGAGTTTGAATGGTCATTAATAATAATTAAAAGGGTGGTTTTCTCGTGAATATAATGCAATTTGCTATGTGTTTTGGACGTATATACCAGAAAACTTATTATAAAATCTTACATCTCGTTTATTTGCTAATGAATCGATGGTAATCTAAAAAATTAGATCCATTTGATTAAGTTTGTAATTATTTACCAATATTTCATAACCGTAATCAATTATGGGTCTCACTACATAATAAAAAACACAATGATTGCATAAATGATTTGAAAATTACATGGAATCTACTAATTTTTTTAAAATATTTTTAAAGAATTTTTCAAATTTTGTCTTCCTTTACCATCTCGTTACGATTTCATTGTGGCCTTAAAATCGATAACGAGACTTAAATAAAAGCTTTTTTATCATTATCGATAAATCGATCTATGTCCTAAAACTCGCCGTTCGTAATCATGGAAACATATTCTATTTATCAATAAAAGTATTGTTGAAGCATCTATGTTTTTATTCAATAAATGCGTTATTGAAGTTGCATTATGTAATAAAATCCAATAAATGAATCAATGGCTATAGTATGAACATTATAACTTTATATGGAGATATAAAACATGATCAAGTTATAGTATATAACTAAAAGAGTCTATAAGTATATGAATGAGATTGAGTACCTCGTACTGGGGACACTATGGAAGCGGCCTACTTTGTATCCTGCAACAAACGATGGATCCCGAAATCATTCATGTAGAGACACGTGAGTTGAGGCATCCATGCAAAAGAGTTTTGCATAAGATCTGACCAAGAAATAGTCACTTTTTTTTTTTTTTTGTGTTTACAATTAAAACTAACTATTTCAATTCGATGACCAAGGGTAACTCGATCTTAATTCTGAGCTAACTATGAACTCTTGTTAATTCGAGATTATTCTTTGATCTGTATATTTGAGAATAGTTCAACAATACTGCTCAACAATCCTCCCATTTTAGGGATAAGATCGGATAGATAGTTGGGGACATTGACTTACAAGATAGAATTCACTCCTACCCGATTTAGGGTTAAAAGATAGGTTGTTCCCTTAAGTACTGATTCATGATCTAGAACAAAGGGGTCCCACCCTCTCATGGTTGAGAGGGACATGGTTTATTTGTTGGACTAAAAACCAATTGTTCAATAGAGGATCAGTTAGAGCTTAAGGAGCAAGATGTTTTTGCAAGGGTAAAACAATATTTTTTACCAAAATGTAAATACAAACGACCTGTGAAAGATCCACTTGTTGATTATGGTTAAATGAAGTGGACAGAAATATATCTACAGTGAGGAGAGTGCAACCATCGAGCTATAGTGGTGTGTCTTTATAGTTAACAAATATTGATTAATTCAGGTTAAAAAGTTTAATTGATTAATCAAAAATCGTTGGAGCTCATGATCTGTAGGTCCATAAGGTCTCTCTACTAGCTCGTAAAAGATTAGACCTTGGATTATAAAATTGAGCGAATTTGAAGTGTTCAAATTCGAAATTAGAGTTTGGATAATTATATTTGATATAATTAAACATTTAAATTTATTGAAATTAAACGTAATTGGAGAGTTTAAAATATTTAAATATTGATTATATATTAATTACATGAATATGGATTCATGTTTAAATTGAGTATTTTATTAATTTAATATTTGATATTAAATAATTATTGAATTAATTAATTAAAATTAAATCATTTTTTCATTTTTAAATTCAATTTATGGAAATTGAATTAAGTTTTAATGTATTGTTAAAATTAAAATTAATTTGAAAAAGTGAAATTGAATTTGTAGATTTATCCCAAAAATGAAATTTTGAGTGGATTTCTCCACAATTCAACAATTCAACACCTTGCCTACTCACTAAGTGCTTGCATGCTTGAAATTATTAAATACTTCAATTTCAGAAATTGAAAGTTCATGCATGTTGAATTAGTTGAAAATTCTGAGAATTTGTGAAATTCTCTCAAACCCTCTCCAATCCCATCTTCTATTAAGCTCAATTGAGAGTTTCCACCTCTCAATCCAAGGCTGAGAATAGTAGAGAAGCTCCTCTTGGTGGTCTACTAAGGATTTGGAGATCCAATTTCGTGTAGAGAGCAAGGATCAAGAAGGAATCTACAAAGGTATATATTCTAGAAACCCTCTTTTGTGAAAAACTATTTTTAGCATGCTTTTAAATCCAAATTAAGTGTAACTAGAATGTCTAATGATGATGTATGCTACCAATTTATTAATGTTTACTCTATCAGCAATGCATCTCAAAAGAAATACCAGAAGTTCATATTAGTAAAGAAATCCATAAAGGTTTATAATAATTTTATAATTAGTATTACTTAGTATAGATATCATATATTAGAGAATTTAAAATTACAATAAAACATTTTCCAATCTTTTATTCGTAGTTAGTTACAATTACCATTATTGTTACAAATATTATTACTATTACAGTAGAATGATTACAAATTTTTCATAGTTACTGTTACCGTTACAAATACGATTATCGATTGACTCTAAACTATAACAGTGAGAAGACAATCCAAAGTAAACAGTTTTAATCATAATCCAATTATGTTTACAAAATTTCTAAGTAAATGTTATCAAAAGGAAGTAATCCAAGTACTTTTATGATTGAGCCCCATTATAATTGATCAATCAATGGAATCTCATTCTGATTATATTAATTTTCTTATAGAATGAGCAAATGTGACCTTAGTTCGTAGCAACAATGGATGACTATTTAGGATGGTTTTGTGCATGATGTTATTAGTTCAAGAGGATTGAAAGGAGAAATTGTTTAATGAGACTGCCAAGATGTGGCTTCTAATTTTTCCACTTGAGATGATGAGTGAGATGTTGGAACGGCTACCTTAGGCGGAAAGAATATGATTTAAATATTAATTATATGAATTGAATTCATATGAATGTAATTAATATAAATTTGATTTATATCAAATACCATAGATTATTGAGAGTACTATAAACAATAGGTTATATTATACTTGATATGATATAAACTATATGTTATGTGTTATATTTGATATAACACATAACATATTTTATTATTTCAATTAAAAAAATAATTTAAATTTAAATTAAAAGGGAAGAGAGTTATTAAAAATAACTTCCTTCCCCTGTTTCTCTCCTTAATCGTGGGATGAGGCAAAGGGAGTTATCCTTCTCCCTTATAGGTCACACAGATGCTCTAGGTGTATATGTGAAAATCTCTGCTAAAATCCTCTTAAGAATTCTTCCCCCTCACCTTTACCAAAGTTAAGAGCAAACCCACAACTCTTGCTCTTATTCTCTGCCTAAAAGAGAATACAAAAAAAAAAAAAAAAACAATTGTGGTGGTGTCCTCGCTGTTATGTTCATGATCAATTCGAAGAAGAGGAATCACACGAAGAAATTGTTCTTCAAGGGTACATATTTGCCCGAACTCTAATTCATATTTCTTCTTCAATTGCATGCTATCAATTTCTGGAATTTTGCATAATTTTATTCTGTAAATTTTTTGTTCTGTGAAAATAAAAATTAAGCCGACCCTCGCTTTTGCTGCGGAACGTCACAATTCCTTCAATTGGTATCAGAGAGTGGTTTTTTTGTCGCATTTTTTAATTTTTCAGAATTGATTTTACAGAATTGGTGGATTGCATTTTTTACATTTTTCATATTGATGAATTTTATTCAAAGTGAATGATTTCAATTTTTGGATGTTTCAAGAACGAACACTTTTTAGTTTTATCGCTTCTTTTTTACAAAATTGGTTTGTACGGATCCTTTGTTTTTGGGCATAATTTGTTAAAGAGTCTGTATTTCTTTAGTTTGAGTCGCTTGTATTGTTCCCAATGATTTTCTAGAGAAACAAGGCCAAAATCGGAGAAGGATCAATGGATTTTGCAACTGTACAGTAGCATTGCAACGTTGTGTCCTAGCATTGCAACTCTGCAAACGACGAACAGAAGAATTTTTCATTGCGTTGTAACACTAGGTCATAGCATTACAACACTCCAAGACGGATATTTTTTTCGATACGCATGCGGTTCGTGGTTTTTTAGCTCATGGTTCATTCAATTCGCTTGGTTTGGCTAGTTCATGGCCGGTTCGGGTGTTGGACAGTCCGGTTCGTGCGATTCGAGGTCTGATTTGTTTGTTTTGAATCAGTTAATCTATTAATTTGTAATCGTTAGTTGTTTTTTAATTAATTAAATTGATATAAGTATTATATTAATTTAATTAATTATTTAGGAGACAATCCCGGTCCAATAATTATTTTAAATTATGTATATGATGTATGATTTAATTTACATATTTATATGTCATAATATATATCATATAGTAAAATCTCACCATAGGTTATGTATTATTCATACATCATTTATATTATATATGTTATAATATAGTTACATGATTTAATTTTATATCATGTTCATGCACCATATAATTTAAATATTATAACATATGTTTGCTTGCATTAATAACATAGTCATGCATCATTTATATTATAAGTGTTATAATATATAGATGAATATATGGATGTATTTATGTTATTAATCATTTCATTACTTTATTATATAAGTGTTATGTGTGTTAAATAATGAAATGGAATTGCATGAGGCATGCCATTATTTAGGTTATTTTATAATTGTTATAATTTACCTAAGTATGCTTTAACGTACAATGATTGGTTTTAATTTATTCTTTTATAAAAGTTATAACTAAATGAAGTTAGAAATTAAAATCAATAATTCAGAATTGCATGCAAACCTTAGGTTAAAATCATTTTTTATAATAGTTTTAAAACATGATTCACATAGCCCTAAGATCACATTTCTAATGAGATTAGAAATAAGTTTCATCTTAATCAGTTTAATAGGATTAAATTGATTTTATTTAAAAGATTAAATTTGTAGCAATTGTATCTATAAGAGACATTTTGTCTAAAGCTAGTTGTGTCTAGGTTGGGGTATTTAAGCAGACGAAAACGGAACATCTCTACCCGGGAACTGGCCAGGAAAGGTGAATTAGATAGATTTTCTAGAAGTGATGACAAGCAGAAATGCACGTCATTATAGGCCTTTTATTTAGAATTATGAGGGCTGTTAAGTATAATATACAGCGATTATACTGAGAATTCATGAGAAAACGAGCTTGCGTCGATTAGCATTAAGAATCTCGGCTAACCCACCTATAATGACGTGCATTTCTAACGTGCATTTCTGATGGCTAACCCACTTTCATTGCGTCCAATTATCTCTATTATGCTAGAGTATCGCATATGAAGCATGTAAAAAACCACCGAGAGGTGTGTGTTGCGTGAGTGTTGTGAGAAAAATCCTATTTGCTTAATGTGAAGCTGTAACAACGCTTGCCTATAAGCGAACGCAATGCTTATCTATGAGTAGAATCAGCAGCGACTAACTGCCCGGGAGGGTAAGTAGTTGAACTCATTAAGCAAAGTAAGTAGTGTTCCTAGAGATAGGAATAATCTTATATCAACCATGCTTTATGTGATTACCTTGTCTTATGAGCGCATCATTCATCATTTAGGCATACTTGGAAGAGTAGTCTAAAAACCAAATCTAGGCTTGGGAGAGTCAGATTGGATCACATAAGCAAGAATGGAGACTTAGGAATAAGCTCCATTTGCTATTACACAGTGTAAGCACCCTATAGATAGGATATGAAAGTATGCGGTCACATTGCATGCATCTAGAGTAGGATACGGTGGTATGCAGTCATCTTGTTTATGTGTGGGAGCACGTGAACAGGAATAGAGATAAGTCCTCTCGACACTATCGCATATACATAGCATGCTTTTTGTCATATGTGTACAACATAATCGCATAGCTTGCACTGGCTAGGATTACCCTTGCGATCAAACTTAGTGATGCGGTGAAGCCATCCCCGCCATTTTATCTGTTTTTCCATACATTTTATTATGCGTTAACAGTTGCAGTGTCTCTAACTCTCATAGTCATACTTCCACTGCTTGATCTGTTAGTTAGGAGTAGAAGTAGTGCATAGCCTTTCAACCTCAAATTCTTTTATCTTCGTCGCAACACATTACTTCATAACATTTACCTACAAGTCCCTGTGTTCGACCTCGAATCACACGAGAAACTTTCGATCTCGTTATACTTGGTGAGAGAGCAAGAAAACTTGTGGCAGGAACGCATGGTCATTGCATACATTCTTAGACGCATATTGCATATTCGATGCATGACCAGCGACGCACGGAGAACTAACGATAAACACATATTTATTTACTCCATTTTTCACAACATCAACAAGCATGCAATTATTGATTAATGTTTATTAAATAATGTTTATTAAAGTGTTTAATGAACATTAATCAAAGTTGTTTAACTATCCAAAGTAAGTGTTACTTTTGGAAAATTTTAAACAATCACCTAGAAAAATAATTAGGCGTATTTTTCTAAGATAAATTAAGCTTAGGTAAAACACTCAGTGGAAGGAAAATGAGATATATGATACTTCATTTTTTCTTTTTCACGTATCTCTCTATAAGTTCACACCGTGAGATCTATACCCGACCACGAGGCACTTTCTTGTGTCCCCCTACGAGTGGTGTTTGTATAGGTCAATATCAAGGTGAATGGAGAGAGTATTTATAGTAAGTGGGAGTGGGACGTGTGTCAACACATGCTTCGTTCTCTTTTGTAGTAAATTTTCATGCTCGGCATCCAAGCACCTTTTCTTGTGTCTCCTATGGATAACATTTGCATGACTTTTTACTCAAACTCGAGAAATAGATAGGATTGCTTTAGTTTTTTCCGCAATCGATTTTTCCCTGCAGTTGGCTTATTGGCACGGAACTCTAGAATCTAAAATGAGAGATTATACTTACAAGAAAATGTTAAGTAAGTTAACAGTTTCTGGACCGAACAATAGTGACTAATATTTGCAGTAACAAAGAGTTATTATGTATATTGGTTGAAATTGTCTTATCTTAGTGAAAGTGTACCTAATCACCCTATGGTGGATTTTATCCTACCTCACTGAAACATCATTGCAAAATAAATGTCACATATGGTGCATTAAATATTTTGCTAAATTTAACTAGTTTTCCAAACGGGTAATGCTAGCATACTAATATAAATAAATTGTATGTTTTAGCAAAGTTCATAATGGCTTCCGCAACACTAAATGTACTCGTCGTCGAAAAACTTACCGACGAAAAATACACTACATGGAAAAACAAAATCAACACGATTTTAATCATTAATGATATGAGATTTGTCCTTATGGAGGATTGTCCTCCTGTTCCTGCTCAAAATGCTCTTCGAAATGTTCTGGAGGCATATGAGTGTTGGATACGGGCAAATGAAAAGGTCCGAGCGTACATCTTGGCGAGTCTTTCTGAAGTCTTGGCCAAGAAGCATGAGCCCATGATCACTACCCATGAGATCATGGAATCTCTGCGGGGGATATTCAGACAACCATCTACACAACTCAGGCATGACACTCTCAAAAACATCTTCAATGCCCATATGCAAGAGGAAGCATCTGTTAGAGAACATGTTCTCAAGATGATGGTCCACTTTAACATGCGCGGAGATGAATGGATCAATCTTCAATGAAGCCAATCAGGTTAGCTTCATCCTGGAATCTTTACCTAAAAATTTCCTATAGTTCTATAGAAATGTTGTTATAAACAAGATTGACTACAATATGACCACCTTGCTCAATGAGCTACAGACATTCCAATCCTTGATGAAATCTATGGAACAAAAGGGTGAGACAGATGTTGCTTCATCATCTAAGAAGTTCTACAGAGGTTCGACCTCCAGAACCAAGTCTGTGCCTTCTTCTTCCGACACCAAAAAGTGGAAGAAGAAGAAATGTGAAAAGGGGAAAGCTAACCCACCAACTGCTACCCAGAAGGCAAAAAGTTTAAGGCTGCAAAAGGAATCTGTTTCCATTGCAACCATGAGGGACACTGGGAGAGGAATTGTCCTAAATACTTGGCAGAAAAGAAGAAGGCTAAACAAGGTAAATGTGATTTACTTGTTTTGGGAACTTGTTTAGTAAAGAATGATGATTTAGCCTAGATAATAGATTTATGCACCACTAACCATGTTTGTTCTTCATTTTAGGGAATTAGTTCCTGGTGGCAATTGAAGGCTAGGAGATGATGAAGCTGTTGAAATTGGGCATGTTGTCTTAGTTATGGTAGTAGGAGGACTCCGCTTACTTTACAGAATAAATATATTTTATTAGAAAATATATTTTTGTCCTTTATTTAAAGAGAAACTTAATTTTTGCAAAGTGTTTGATTGAGCAAAAATATTCTATACATTTTTCTATGAATAAAGCGTTTATTTCTAAGAATAGGATAGAACTTTGTTTTGTTAAGCTGGAAAATAATCTTTATGCGCTAAGATCATTAGCAACTAAAGCAACCCTAAATACTGAAATGTTTAAAACCACGATAACTAAGAATAAAAGACTTAAATTTTCTTCTAAGAAAAATGCCCAACTTTGGCGTCTAAGATTAGGACACATAAATCTCAATAGGATTGAGAGACTAGTCAAGAATGGACTTCTAAGCGAGTTGGAAGAAAATTCTTTACCGATGTGTGCGTCATGCCTTGAAGAAAAAACGACTAAAAGATCTTTTATTGGAAAATGTCACAGGACAAGGAACCCTTAGAACTTGTACATTAAGACCTTTGTGTTCCGATGGATGTTAAGGCAAGAGGAGGGTTTGAATATTTCATCACTTTTACTGATGATTGTTCTAGGTATGAGTATGTTTATTTAATGCAATATAAGTCTAAAGCCCTTGAAAAGTTCAAGGAGTACAATGCTGAAATTGAAAACACATTAAATAAAACTATTAAAATATTTTGATATAATCGAAGTGGCAAGTATTTGGATCTAAAATTTCAAGACTATTTGATAAAATGATTTATCATAAAGGAGAAATTGAACCCTGTTGGACATGGTTCGGTCTATGATGAGTTATGCTTTTCTATCTGACTCGTTTTGGGATTCTACAGTACAAACTGTAGTTTACATTCTAAATTGTGTTCCATCCAAAAATGTTACAAGAATACCTTTGGAAATATGAAATGTTCGTAAAGGTAGTTTACGCTATTTCTGTATCTGGGGTTGCCCAACACATTTGCTTGAGGCAAATTCTAGAAATTGGAACCCGTTCAAAATTATGTCTATTTGTAGGTTACCCTAAAGGAACGAGAGGTGGTTACTTCTACGATACTAAGGATACTAAGGTGTTTGTTTCGATAAACACTACCATTTTAGAAGAGGACGAAATTAGGGAGCATAAACCCTGCAGTAAAATTATGTTGAGTAAACTTTCCAATGAAACTACTAAACCTTCAACAGAAGTTGTTGAAGAACCCAATACCTCAGCAAGAGTTGTTAAAGTTGAATCATCTAGGTAGGTCAAATCCACCTCAAGTGTTAATGGAGCCTCGACGTAGTGGGAGGGTTACAAACCCTCTATTTGTTATATGGGTTTAACATAAACTCTAGCTATCATAGCTGACAAAGATGCTGAGGATCCATTGTTTTACAAGAAGAAAATGGAGAATGTTGACAAAGATGAGTGGATCAAAACTATGGATCTTGAAATGGAGCCTATGTACTTCAATTCGGTTTAGGATCTTGTAGATCAACATGATGAGGTTAAACCTATAGGTTGCAAGTGGATCTACAAGAGAAAATAGGGTGCTGATGGGAAGGTACAAACCTTCAATGCTAGACTTGTGGTTAAAGGTTATACCCATGTTGAGGGAGTTAACTATGAGGAAACTTTTGAAGAAACTGATTAAGGTTCATGAATGGAAGTGGGGATCGGTCCCAAATCCCAATTTTTACAGAACATGAAATTTTACAGAGTCATTATACGTTATCCATCAAAATCAATATTACAGCATGCTAAATATGAAATTAAATAAAAGAAAAGGGATAAGAATACCCTTACCTTTGAAGCACCTTTTCTTCACATATTGCCTCTCCAAGAATGGTCATGAACAAAACGATCTGCCAATGGCTACCACCAATTGGTTTCCTTTGTAATCTATGGGATGAGAATCCGAGGAGTTTATGGGCTCTTGGGAATTTTGGAGGAAGAGAATTGAGAATTAAGAGAGGAAAAGAAAGATTGGAAAAATAAAAGTTTTTAGAACTTTTCTTTCACTGTCTTCTGTGTATTCTTTTCTCTATCAAAATGAAGAAGGAGAAGAAAAACTAATCCCAACCAAAACTCCCACTCAGCACGTGAGTTGAGAGAGAATAAGAGATGGAAGTTTTTTTCCTTCCTTACTTTCAAAATATTAAAATCAATAAATCAATAATTAATTTTAATATAAAATATATATATAGTATTATACATATAAAACTAACTAACTAACTAACTATATATATATGTGTGTGTGTGTGTGTGTGTGTTACTATATGTTATATCATATATAACATATAACCTATGGTTTAAAATTGTATCATATACAATATAACTATAGTTATAATTCTTTCAACAATGATATTTAATATAAATTTCATTTATATTAAATTCAATTTATATGAATCCAATTCACATAATTAATATTTGAATCATATTCAAATATTTATTTCTCTCAAATAAACTTTATATTATAATGTATCAAATATATTATAGTAATTATATCATATATAATTATATTAAATTAATTATATCACATATAATTAATTCCTTAATTAATTTGAACAATTCAAATTAATCCAAAATTGATTCTCATTTAATTCATGTTAAGCTATAGAGGGGACATCATGGACCTGTAGATTGAAGCTCCAATGGTACTTGAATAATTAATTAAACTTCTTTAATTAAATTATTCAACATCCATTAACTGTCGCGCATTTCCATAAAGACTGACAGTTGCACTATTTGCACTACAAATATATTTTTTATGTCCATTGGAATATAACCAGTCGACAGTGCGATGACCCTTCACAAATTGCCCATAAGTACAACTAAGCAAAAATCCCCTGTAGTTACATCTAACTTCTTAAAATCCTCTGTAGTTACATCCAACTTTTTATGTACCACTGATCTCTCTAATGAACAATAAATATAGTCCAACTATGACCAACCCACTAGGGCCAAGAGAGGGTGTAGCCTCACATTGTTCAAGCCCCGGAAATCAACCCTTTTAGGGAGCAATTTATCTACTTTTTCCAACATCGGGGAAGGAGTGAATTCCGTCTTGTGTAGTTATATTCCCAGCTCCCTGACTCGACGAATCCCCAAAATAGTCGACTTGTTGAGTCAGCGATCTGGCCACTCTCAACCATACAAATCAAAGGATTTAGGTCATGTTACTTATGGTCATCCTAGTGAAATGTAGGTCTCTATTATAAACGACGTTATATAATGAGACTAAACATTTGGTTTGTGGGTTTGATGCTACTAAAAGTAAAATAAAACATCTCATATTTTATTAAATAAATAAAATGTTTGTACAATACAATTACAAATTATATGACTCTTCGAGATTTAAGGCATCAACCCCAACAAATTTCTCACTTGTTGCCATGTTGAAGTCTATTCGGATCCTCGTGTCCATTGCCTCATATTATGACTATGTGATTTGGCAAACGGACGTCAAGATTATCCTTCTGAATGGCAAACTTGAGGAGACCATTTATATAGAACAGCCTAAGGGATTCATAACCCAAGGTCAAGAGCAAAAGGTTTGCAAGCTTAATCGGTCCATTTATGGATTAAAGCAAGCTTCTCGATCTTAGAATATAAGATTGAATACTATGATCAAATCTTATGACTTTGATCAAAATGTTGATAAGTCTTGTGTTTACAAGAGTATCATCAACAGTTTAGTAGCTTTTCTAGTATTGTATATAGACGATTACCTACTCATTGAGAATGGTGTAGGTCTACTGACTAAAAGAATTGGCTAGCAACCCAATTCCAAATGAAAGATTTGGGAGAGGTACAGTTTGTTCTGAGCATTCAGATCTTTAGAGATCGAAAGAAAAAAATGTTACCCCTGTCTTAGGCATCGTACATTGACAAGGTTTTCGATGTAGAACTCCAAGAGAGATTTACTCCCTTTCAAGCATGGAGTTATATTCTCTAAGGAACAATGCCTAAGACACCTCAAGAGGTTGAAGAAATGAGACATATCCTCTATGCATTGGTTGTTGGCAGCCTGATGTATGTGATGTTATGTACTAAATCTGATATCTACTATGAAGTGGGGATGCATAGAGGATCCTCAATCTAATTCAAGATTTGGTCACTGAGCCACCGTTAAGAACATCCTCAAGTACCTACGAAGAACGAGGGATTACATGTTTGTGTATGGTTTTAAGGATTTGATCCTTATAGGATACACGAACTTTGATTTCCAGACTAATAAGGATTCTAGAAAATCCACATCAAGATCAATGTTCACTCTTAACGGGGGAGTAGTAGTCTAGAAGAGCACCAAGCAGGTGTGCATTGCTGACTCCACTATGGAAGCTGAGTACGTAGCGACTTGTGAAGCTGCTAAGGAAGCTGTATGGCTCAGGAAATTCCTGACTAATCTGCAAGTGGTTCTAGATATGTCTAAACCCATCACCCTTTATTGTGATAATAATGGAGTTGTAGCTAATTTCGGAGAGCTTAGAAGTCATAAGCGTGGGAAGCACATAGAGCAGAAGTATCATCTCATCCAAGAGATTGTGCATCGAGTGGACATCATCGCCACGCAGATAGCTTCGGAGCACAACGTTGCTAATCAATTTACAAAGATGTTCACGGCTATAGTGTTTGAAGGTCACCTGCAGAGTATGGATCTACAGGACAGGCCACATCTAGTTTAGGGCAAGCGGGAGATTTTGTACTAGGCGCGTATTATGCCCTAATTTATTATGTTATGTGTACTTTTATATTGTAAACCTCACTAGCTTTAGGACAAGTGGAAGATTGTTGGGTTAATGTCTTCTCATAGATCTTGTAATTTGTAATTGTAATGAACAAACATTTTATTTGTTTAATAAAATATGAGATGTTTTATTCATCACTGACTCAATAAGTATCATTTTGGGGATTTGTCTGATTGGAAAGCTAGGAACACAGCTACACAAGATACAATTCATTCTTTCCCTAATGTCTGGGTAAATAGATAAATTGCTCCCTTAAGAGCTGATTTTCGGACTTGAAAAATGTGGCAGCACACCCTCTCTTGGCCCGAGAGGGATTTATCATAGTCGGACTATGACTTATTATTCATTAGAGTGATCGGTGGTAGTTAAGGAGTTAAATATAACTACAGGGGAAAAACGGTAATGTTGGCCCAACTGTACTTACGAATAATTTATGAAGGGTCATCGCATTGTTGACTAATTATATCCAATGGACACAGAAATGGATGTTGGTCTTTAGTGGAGTAACTGTCAATTAATGGTTTGTTGAGTAATTTAATTATTTATTCAAGTACCATTGGAGCTTCAATCTACAAGTCCATAAGATCCCCTCTGTAGCTCAACTAGGATTATTGAGAATTAAATTAATTTTGGATTAATTTGAATTGTTCAATTAATTGAGAGATTAATTATATATGATATAATTAACATAATGTACGTGATACATTATAATATATAGTTTAGTAAGAGGATATAAATATTTGAATATGATTCAAATATTAGTTATATGAATTAGAATCATATGGATGTATTTAATATAAATTTGATTTATATCAATTACAATAGATTATTGAGAGTATTAAAAATTATAGGTTATATTATATTTGATATGGTATAAACTATATATTATGTGTTATAACAAATATAACACATAACATATTTTATTATTTAAATTAAAATTTGTTTTAATTTAAATTTAAATTAAAACGAAGTGAATTACTAAAAATAATTTCCCTTCCCTATTGTCTCTCATGAATCATGGGATGAGGCAGAGGGAGTTATGCGATCTTCTTTTTCCTTCTCCCTTATGGTTCATGTAGACACTCTGGGTGTATATGTGAAGATCTCAACTAAAATCCTCTCAAGAATTCTTCTCCCTCACCTTTACCAAAGTTAAGAGCAAAGCCCACAACTCTTGCTCTTATTCTCTACCTAAAAGAAAATACAGAGGAAACAATTATCATGTTCGTGATCAATTCAGAGAAGAGGAATTATACGAAGAAATTTTTTTTTAAGAGTACGTATTTTTTCTAACCCTAATTCCTATTTTCCTTCAATTGCATCCTGTGAATTTCTGAAATTTTGCATATTTCTTTTCTGTAAATTTTTTTCTATGAAAATAAAAATTGGGTCTGATCTCTAACTCCATTGCAGAACTTTACAATTCCTTCACTAAGTACAAGTCATTTAAAAAGAAAATAGCACAATACAAATCAACTAGAAAGAAAATAACCCCACTTCAAAAAATAAATAAAAGAAAGAAAATAAAAGAAAGAAGAAAGAAGAAAGAAAAGAAAAGAAAAATCAATCATTTAAACTAACCCTCCCCTCAACCAAATAAAGGAAAGCCTATGGAGGCAAACAACCCATGAACTCTTAACTACTTCTCATAGAAAATCTTTTAAAATTGTTCATAGAAGACAAAAAATGTTCTTTTAGATAGCACTTTAACTCTCAAAACAACCAATAATTGCCTGAGTGTCACATTTACTCTAAAAATTATCTAAATAGTGTTTAAGTGTCAATTTGACTCTAAATATTGAAGAGAACTGTGAGGTCTGCAGTAGAAGCGGGATCGATCCCAATTTTTAGTTTTTCATCAAATTCAAATCACAGGACGTACAAATATGTATTATACAAATTTTACAGCATGCTAATCGAGGGAGGAAGAATGGAAGAATTCAAACTTACCCTTGAAGCCAAAAGGTATTCACGTATTCCCCTTGATCCGATCATGAACACTTCAATCTCCAAAAACCAGTAGAAACCCAAATGACCACCACCATAAGAGAACCTCTTGTATTCTCCCTGGGGATGAAAATAAGTAAGAGTGGTGGGCTCTACTTATTGGGGTTGATGCCCTAAAGTCTGGTGTTCTGTAGTTTGTAAACAGTTTGTACAAACGTTTATGTTCTTAAAATATGATATTTACTTCACATCTTGTATTTTTGCTCAGTTGCTTGTTTTATTTGCTTTACCACAAATCAATAAACATAAAATCCCTGGTTATCTGTATGTGACTCAAGCATGTATGTGGTGACATACAAATGGATCATATCTTGAGTGATAACCAAAATGGTTTGTAATATATGGATATAGGAGGGAAACCTTATCCTGGTAATGTTGCGGATACGACCTGCTTTGTGGAATGGTCACAGGTGTTGTAACTTATCACAGATGGTCTGATCGTGATCAATCATGTTGGGGACATGTGAGTAGGGGCGTCCGATATAAAGAGTTTGTATAAGACCTGACCACGAAGTGTTAACGTCTCGTTATATAATACCGTTCATGACAGAGTCTTCACTTCACTTCACTTCAGTAGCAAGAAGGGGCATCTGTTCGAGAACATGATCTCAACATGATAGTCCACTTTAACGTGGCAGAGATGAATGAATATGTCATCGATGAGGCCAATCAGGTTAGCTTCGTTCTAGAAACTTTACCTAAAAATTTCTCTGTAGCAATGCTGTTATGAATAGGATTGGCTACAACCTGACCACCTTGCTCAACGAGCTATAGATCTTCCAGCCCTTAATGAAAGTTAAGAAATAGAAGGGAGAGACAAATGTTGCTTCATCCTCTAAAAAGTTCTTCAGAGGCTCGACCTTGAAACTAAGTTTGTACCTTCCTCTTCCATGGAAAGGGTTAACCTACTAGTTGTTTTCCAGAAGGACAAGAAGGTCAAAGTTGCAAAGGGAATTTGTTTCTATTGCAACTAAAAGAGACACTAAAAGAGAAATTGTCCCAAATACTTGGTAGAAAATAAGAAGATCAAGAAAGATAAAAGTGATTTACTTTTTTTGGAGACTTGCTTAGTGGAGAATGATGATTCCGATTGGATAATAGATTCAAGCGCCACTAACCATGTTTGTTCTTCATTTTAGGGAATTAGTTCATGGTGGCAACTGGATGTTGGGGAAATGACGATGTATGTTGAAACTAGGCATGTCGTCTCAGCTATGGCAGTGGAAGGACTTTGGCTTACTTTACAAAAAAGTTATATTTTGTTGGAAAATGTATATGTAGTTCCTGATTTAAAGAGGAACTTCATTTCTGTAAAATGTTTAATTGAATAACATTATTTTGTACATTTTTCTTTAAATAAAACATTTATTTATAAGAATGGTATAGAACTTTGTTCTGCTAAGTTCGAAGACAATATTTATGTGTTAAGACCGTTAGACACTAAGATGAACTTAATACTAAACTGTTTAAAACTATAGTAACTCAAAATAAAATATTTAAAATTTCTCCTAAGAAACATGTCCATCTTTGGCACCTAAGATTATGGCACATAAATCTTATTAGGATCGAGAGACTGGTCGAGAATGGACTTCTAAGTGAGTTAGAAAAAAAATTCTTTACTTGTATGTGAGTCATGCCTGGAAGAAAAAATAACTAAAAGATCTTTTACTGGAAAAGGTCACAGGGCCAAAGAATTTTTAGAACATGTACATTTAGACCTCTATAGTCCAATGAATGTTAGGGCAAGAGGAGGAGTATTTTATCACTTTTTCTAATGATTATTTTAGATATGGATATGTTATTTAATGCAACATAAGTCTGAAGCCCTTGAAAAGTTCAAGGAGTACAAGGCTGAGGTTGAAAATGCATTAAATAAAATTATTAAAACATTTCGATCTAATTGAGGTGGAGAGTATTTAGATCTAAAATTTCAAGACTATCTGATAGAACATGGAACTATATCCCAACTCTGAGCACCTGGTACACCTCAACAGAATGGTATATCAGAAAGGAGAAATCGAGCCCTGTTAGACATCGCTCAATCTATGATGAGTTATGCTTCCTTACCTTACTCGTTTTGGGGTTATGCAGTACAAACTGCAGGTCACATTTTGAACTACATTCCTTCCAAGAGTGTTACTGAAACACCTTTGGAATTATGAAATGGTCGTAAAGGTAGTTTATGTCATTTCAGGATCTAGAGCTGGCCAGCATATGTGCTTGAGGCAAATCTTAAGAAATTGAAACCTCTTTAAAAAATTGTGTCTATTTATTGGTTACCCTAAAGGAATGAGAGGTGGTTACTTCCTTGATCCTAAGGATAATTAGGAGTTTATCTCGACAAACATTTCCTTCTTAAAAGAGGATCATGTTAGGGAGCATAATATTGGGAATGTCCTAAAACTCGCAGTTCATAAGTATTATTGAGTTGTTCATTTAGTAAAATGTTATTGATATTGCATTCTATTATAAAAATCCAAAAAATGAATCCATGGCTATAATATAAATACTTTAACTTTATGTGGAGACATGAAAGTGGATCAAGTTTTAGTCTATAGTCAAAATGGTCTATAAGTATATGGATGAGATTGGATACCTCATTCTAGTGACACTATTGGATGCGGCCCTCTTTGTATACTGATACAAATGATGTGATCCCAAAATCATTGATATTGAAACATGCAAGTGGAGGCATCCTCAAAGAATGTTTGCATAAAATCGGACCATGAAATAGTCACTTTTTTTTTATAACAATCGTTTACTGTTAAAACTTACTATTTCAAATTCAATAACCTAGGGTAACTCGATCTTAATCCTGAGCTAACTATGAACTTCTGTTTATTTGGAATTATTCTTTAATCTGCATAAGTGAGAGTAGTTCAACAACATTGCTCAATAAGGCTCCCATTTAGGGGATAAGACCGGAAATATAGTTGGGTGTTAAAGTATATTAACGTGCAACGAAGGAAAAAATAGAATCAATAAGCACTTTAATCATACTTAATTTGAGTTTAAAATATGCTTCAAAGTAACTTTTACATAAGAGGGTTTGCTGAGCACAATACCTTTGAAGTATCTTCCTCAAGTCTAGTTGAGTTCCATATGAAAGAGCTTTAACCTTCAAGTAGACAATCACAAAGATCTTCTCCACTATTCTCTTGTAAGAAATGTATGGTGGAAACACTAAATTGAGCTGAATGTATATAATATTTGAAGAGGGTTTTGAGATTTCTGCAGAGTTTTCTTCGAAGTTCTTGTAGGCATGAATCATTATTCAGCTCAACAATTCAATTTATAGAGCTTTCACCATGCAAATTCATGACTTGCATGAAGGCCAGCTCATACTTCACGGAGAAAATGGAGTTGAGTGAATAAGGTGGTTAAAATCATAGTGGAGATTTTCAACTTTTGGAAATCTCCACTTTGATTTTGATTATAAAAAATGTTTTTCCAAAAAATGATTTCCAAAATCATTTTTAAAATTAAACTTATTTAATTTCATTTATTAGTTTTATAAAAATTAATTCAATTAATTAATTTTTAAATAAAACTAATTTAATTAATTTTGTTAATTTAATATCTAATATTAAATAAAAACCAATTCCATCGTAATGAAATTCATATTATACAATTAATATTTAAATCATATTTTAAATATTAATCGTTTCTCCAATTTCGTTTAATTTCAATAAAATTAAACATTTTAATTGTATAGAATACAATAAATAGAAACCCTAATTGAATTTGAACATTTCAAATTCTAAACCCTAATTTCAAATCTTATCAAGATTACTCACTTCACTAATCCAAATTACGAGTTAGTAGAGAAACCTTATGGACCTATAGATCATGAGCTCCAACAACTTATAATTAATTGGTTAAACTCTTTAAACCGAATTAATCATTATTCGTTAACTACCAAGGCATTCCACTATAGCTCGATAGTTGCACTCTCCTCACTATAGATATATTTCTGTCCATTTTAACCATAATCGGTAAGTCAATCCTTCACAGATTATTCGTATTTACAGTTGGGTCA
The DNA here is from genome assembly GCF_009727055.1 of Benincasa hispida. Taxonomy (NCBI): domain Eukaryota; kingdom Viridiplantae; phylum Streptophyta; class Magnoliopsida; order Cucurbitales; family Cucurbitaceae; genus Benincasa; species Benincasa hispida. Next base: position 62,233,416 of record NC_052349.1, read on the forward strand.
AAGATTACCGTTATACCCCTGTAAACACATTTTTCTCCTTAAGCTCCCACTATCATCCATTGAACAATTGATTTATAATCCAACTTATAAATCATAACCCTCTCTACCATGAGAGGGCGGGGCCCCATTTCTCAAGATAATGCATCAACGTTTAAGAGAACAACCCATCTGCTACCCTAAATTAGGTAGGAGTGAATTCCATATTGCGAAGTTATGTTCCCAGCTATCTATTTGGTCTTATCCCAAAATGGGAGACTTATTGAGCAGTGATGTTGGACTACTCTCACCTATACAGATAAAAGAAAAATCCCGGATAAACAAGAGTTCATAGTTAGCTCAGGATTAAGATCGAGTTATCCTAGGTCATTGAGTTTGAGATAGTCAGTGGTTGTTATAAAAAAAAAGTGACTATTTCGAGGCCAAGTCTTATGCAAACTTATTGCATTAGGATGCCCTCACTCACATGTCCCTACATGAATGATTTTTGGATTATATCATTTTTATCAGTATACAAAATGAGCCACATCCAACAGTGTCACCAGAATGAGGTACCTAATCTCATCCGTATACTTATAGACCATTTTGGCTACATACTAAAACTTGATCCAATTTTATGTCACCACATAAAATTAAAGTATTCATGTTCTAGCCATGGATTTGTTCAAATCTACATGCAATCTTATTGCATAACATGATGACACCTCAAACATTTAAGCTAAATGGAATATTTGGTGTTCAAAGTGGGAATAATCCACTTAATGAAATTTTCATAATTTTAAATTGAATTCAAAATTCAATTTTAAATTTTGAAATCTAAATTTCAAGATTAATATGAAATTATAATTTTATATATTAATTCAATAATATTCATTGATTTTATACAAAATTAATTCAATAATTAATTTCAAATAAAATTAATCCTTAATAATTAATTAAAAATTAAATTAATTATATTAATTTAATATCAAATATTAAATTAATTAAACACCAATTCCTAACATGAATTCCTATTCACGTGATTAATATTTAAATCAAATTAAACATTATTCAATTCTCTAATTATGTTTAACTCAATAATTAAATGTTCAATTATATCATATATAATTAAAATTTCCCTTAAAATTTCAAATTCTCTCATCACATTATTCTAAGGTTTAATCTGTTTGTAAGTTAGTAGGGACCTAATGGACCTACAGATCATGAGCTTCAACGATCCGAGATTATCTGGTTAAAGTTTTTAACGTAATCAACAAACATTCGTTAACTATTGGGTCACTCCACTAAAGTCTAGTAGTTGCACTCTCATCACTGTAGCTATATTTATGTCCATTCGATATAACCATAATCAGTAAGTCAACCCTTCACAAATTGTTCGTAATAACAGTTGGGTCAAAAGTCATTTTACCTTTGAGATTACATCTTACACCTTAAGTCTCACTGATCATCTAATGAACAATTGGTTTTTGATTCAATCACCAAACTGAAATCCTCTCGGCCAATGAGAGGGTCGGGCCCTTTTTTCAAGACTTGGAGTCAGTATTTAAAAGGAACAACCTCTCTACTATCCTTAAAAGTAGGTAGGAGTGAGTCCATCATACATCCTATGTCCCCAACTATCTACCCGGTCTTACTCCTAAAATGGTGGACTTATTGAGTCAGCACTGTTGAGTCAACCCTCACCCATGAAAATCTAAAGATAATCCTGAATAAACAGAAATTCATAGTTAGTTTAGGAATAAGGTCAAGTTACCTAGGTCATCGCTTTGAAATAGTCAGTGTTAAATAGTAAATATCATTATAAAGTAAGACTGACTTATTTCTCAGTCCAGTCTTATACAAACTCTCTGCACGGGACCCCCCCACTCACATGTCTCCACATGAACGATTCAGGATCACATCGCTTGTACTAAACACAAAGTAGGTCGCATCCAATAGTGTTTCTAGAATAAGGTACCCAATCTTATTCGTATACTATAGACCTTTTTGGCTATATACTCAAACTTGATCCACCTTTATGTCTCCACATAAAGTTCTAGTATTCACATAATAGTCATGGTTCTTAGTTTATTAGACTTAGTTTTTACGATTGCAATTTACATATTCAATAATAGTTTTTATTGAATAAATCTCAATAACTTCTTTATTGCAAATAGAATATGTTTAATTTTACAAATTTCGAGTTTTATGACATACAACCCAACAACTTAATATTTTGATGCTAGGAGGATAAATTCACATATAAAAATTTTCTCATAGGTCTACGATCATATCGTAGTTAATAAAAAGAATATTAAATGACAAAACAAGGTATCAACTTCAATATTTGGGCTTTATATAGATTGATACAAGGGACCTGTACTCACACTTTGAGTTGGATGAGATGCGAGTTGAGCTAGCGAACTTTTAGGTTCCAACATGTGATAGTGACGATCTAAATTTTTTGGATATAAACAAAAAAATTTATCATTTTTTGAAGATGTCATATGATATAGAGGTAGAATGTTACATAGATTGTAATTTTTGGAAATGTGTGTTGATTATACGGGGTACTTGGATATATATAGTTGTGTAGTTTTTGGAATTGTTTAGACATGGTTTTGATAATTCTTTTGGGATTTTAGTTTATATATTGGGGTTTGCATTCTTTTTAAAATTGTTCATATGTGGTTGAGTCTTCTGTTACACATTGTTCACTTGGACTTTGTTATGAATTTTGTTAACATGTTCATGTTGTAAGTATATATGACAATATGTTCGAGGATATATATATATGAACTTTTTTAGGTTGATGGAAAATTTGGGTGATTGAAGCTTAAGTTGTCACACACACACACATATATATATATAGTTTATTTATTTGGTTAGTAAATGATCACCTCTTCAATATGAATTTGACAAAAAAAATGTATCAAGTATTATTTAAGTTGTCATTTTCTGGATGTCAAGAAAAAGTTATATTTGACAAGTAAAAACTATTAAGTTATAAGAACCTTGATCCATAATAAATGTCAACAATCTATACACTTGACGCTTAAAATAAGTCAATAGATTTCATATATTTGATATTTATTACATATCAAGTCAATTACAATTTGACACCTTTATCCAGTCAAAAATATTACTCTTATTCTTGACAAGTGCTTATTTGACGTTTTAAAAATGTCAAGTACACTGAAAATTGATTGGGAAAAAATGTCAAGTAATACAATTTTTGTTGTAGTGATGATTGATTGATTCATTTGCTTTGTGACAAAGAATACACCAATTTGGATTTAACGACATACCGGGCGGCCTTTTTTGAAGAATATTCAAAGTGTTGATGCTCCCATGAACATAATATCCAATGATTACTATGAGGCAATCACATTATAGTGGTCTAGCTTTAAAAATAGCTTTTTCAATTTAAAAAGAGTTGTAGTTTTTTCAACAAATATATTGTTCCCATAATTTAGAAAATGATAAGATTAGGTTTTAGAGATTTTGTAAGAAATGATTTACACGGAAATAAGATCTGCTAAAAGAGTGTTGCTTGTTGGAATTTTTTTTTTTTTTTAAAAAAACTATCGGACTAACAAAAGGTAGTAGGGACACCATAACATCTCAACTAAGTCGACACATAGTACCCTCATATCCTCATCCCATTAGTGATATCATGATTCATAGAAATAAAAGTACAAATACAAGTAGCATGAAGAGCGTGAAGCACACGCATAGAAATACATACCAAAACAAAGGCAGAAAAAGCAAATCCAGACAGCAATAAAAGATAGCAGCAAGAGACATTTTGAAGCCCATAGGAAAAGAAAATAAGATAGGTTAGAGGAAAGCTTTCCAATTTATGGATATTGTTGAGGTCACGTAGCTGCTGAACAATTTAAAATTTGTACTCCAACTTGCCGCCAAGGTAATGATATCATCGAAGATATTAGTGAGGTTGAGGAATTCCCACAAGATCGAATGGCTTTTACAGGAGTCTTTGGAAATCTGATTGATCCGCTCAAGCCAGATAGACCCCAAAATAACTCCCATAATATTACTCATGAGCACATTTCTCATTTTCTTTTTAGTCAATCCTGACCCTCAATCAAATTTTTCCTCCTCAAAATATTGCGTTAAACTAAAAACGAAAATTAAGACAGACTACTAAAATATTTTTTATATTATTTTTGTTAAAATATTATATTTTAAATCCTACCACCTTTGGTTAGATTGCAAGTTTATTTATCTTAACCATACACTTTCAAAATCTTGCTTAATAAACTCTTAAATTTTCAAATTTTTTTCTAATAATAATAGGAAAAAACACTTAATATATTCTCAATTTTCTCTGAACATATTTCATAAATATATGGTATTAAAAGTATATATCTCCTTTCAGTTCAATGATTTTTTTTTTTAACTATTTCTAAACTCAACTACCATAAAACATCAGAAAAGTTCGAATAAAGAAAAAAAAATTCTTACTATTGCAATACTATATTCTAAATTGATATAATTTAAAAAGTACAGTATATCGTTTTTTTTTTTTTCCCTACATCTCACTAATCAAACAATCAATACAAAAAAATAAAAATGGAAGCACAAATCCACCAAACCATCACATATTGTTACAACTTGGTTCTTTGTGCACTAATTATCTTCATGGTCATAACCATCAAAAACCCTAAAATAGTTCTAACCATTATTCTCACCGAGCTCATTCCACTAGAAGCCCTTTTCTGTATGGCTTTGCTTAAACTACAAAAAATCCCCCAAATGCAATGGACACCATCATCAGCTTTGCCATCTTTCCGGTGCCAGCTCCCGAAGAATCCGGTAACCGAAAAGCTATAGTTAGTACAGGTTATGTTTTCGTCACCGTCGCAGTCATCTTCATTGGCTAATAAATGCGGTGGAACGTCGGTCTCTGTTTCATTTCTTTCCCATTCTTGAGCGTCCATAGCCCACTCATTGGAATCAATCCCAGCCATTGCCAAAGCTTCCAAAGAAACCGACATGGAAACGTAGCTAGTACAGAAGTGTTGTTTGTTAACAAAGATGGATATGGTATGGAGATATGTTTTAAAAAGAAAAAGGAAGAGATTTTGGGAATGTTTATAGAGAGGTTTCTTGAAAAATTAATTAATTGGGGTTTGATGAAGACTTGAAAGTGATGATGTTGGAATATTTATAGATGGAATTTGAAGGCCGAGAATGAATAAGGTTCACGGGTTCCATAAGAATCAAACATCGAAAAAGGTTGTTCAAAATTGAGGACTAATCTACGGTTTGAATGGTAAGTTAAGGATGATGTTCTCGTGACTGTTCTTTTTTTACTTATTTATTTTTATGTTATTTTATTTTTTTGATGACGGGATGATTACAGCTGGTGGAATGTTGAACATCTAATTGATTTTGAGATGGAATCCATGTTATCTTTGTCTTAAAATGGTATTAGTTCTCGTGAAATCTGAAACCGAAGTTCGGTAAAAAAAAAATGAAATTTGATCAAGAGTGATAAATCTAAAGAGTTACTATCTTGAGGAGGCATGATGAGGATCCCACATTGAAAAGATGGAAAGAACTCGCACAATCTTTATAAAATACATGAGTTTCTCGTTGTCAATTGATTTTGAGATGAAACTTTATATTATCTAAATATGAAGCTTAAGTAGCCTTATCCACTATATTGGTTTCTCATGAATGTATTTGTGCCTATTAAATTTGGACCAATAAGAGGATAATATGATTTGCCATATCTTTTGAAGACAAGTATTTGGGTGCATCCTAAGTTGCATCCAAGTATGATAGTTGCAACCTATCTTTGATAATGTTTACCGCATGGCAAACTTTTGATTTTTTTTAAAAAATAATATTTTTAATTTTTCTTTAACTAAGTATTACACTATCGTGAATGCATTATTTTTTGTTATAAAGCTTTTATGTCATTAATTATATATTACGTAGTAGAGTATGATGGCATGCATGACGTTAATTCTTGATTCATGAGTGTTTGTAGTCTTTTTACCATACAAAATATTCGTCTCTAAGGGATATGAAGCAAAGATGTGAGTTTTAGGATGTCTTTCTTCATCACATATGTTAGAAGTCGTTTCTAACTATGAGATAAAAGGAGATTGTTTAATAAAGATGAGAAAAATGGGTTATAAAGATTGTTTATAAGCCAAATGATATGAGTCCGTCAACTTGTAGCTCAAACTAGTATTATACATCCTTAACAAAGATGTCAATGTTCAAATCTTTTCAACTCTCATATATATTATTGAACTAAAAAAAATTGAAATGTCATACTTTCGATTTCGTTCTATTTTAGTTCATGTTCGTTCAAATTATGTCTAATTTTAGTTTATATGCTTTTAATAAATCTTGAAGTAGAGGGTTAAAAATTAGACAATTTAAAATATTGAAGCTAATATTCCTTGAAAGTATATGAACTAAAATGGAATAGAATTTAAAGAACAAAAACCAAATAAGATATTTTTCATATATATATATATATATAAACAAGTAACAACAAGGGATAATTACAAATATAGCTATCATGTCCAAAGTATTAATAGATATAGCACAATATAAAAGAAATTGTAGATATAACAAAATTTAGATTCAACTTTTCGAGTCTATCACCGATAAATCATATCACTAGAGTCTTTATCATTAATAGGATTTTATCACAGATAGATTTTACTATATTTACAATTCTTTAAAAATACTACTATATCTTTAATTATTATTTCTAAAAGTGTCACCCATTGTAACTATCCTAACGAATAATAATTGAAATCTAAGGTAATTATGAGGTTGAAGTTGAGACCAGAGTCAAGATTCAAACACGGACATGCATAAACTATAAATTAAAATAATTGGAAGAAAATCTGGGGATGAAATGGAATACAAACTTAGTGATTAGGATAACTCATATGATCGAATTTGAGGTGGGAGACATGAAGTATATATAATATAATTTCTTAATGATAATTTAGTTAAATCATAAGTTTGTACCCATTTGGTATAAATTTTAAAAAGACTAAACTATAAAGAATAATATCCTTTAATTTTATCAATTGTTTAAAAAATATCTCTATTAATTCTTCCAAAATTGAAGTTGCATTATTACCTTTGACCTTTCATAAATGTTTTACAACTATCTTTCTTAGGGTCTAGGAATCTCTATTGAAAAAATGATAAAAATTAGAACCTAAAACTGATAAAGTAAGGACCTAAAATGGATTATAGAATTTTGGATAAAAATTGGAATCTTGAATCAATACATTGTTTCAAGACTTATTTTCAGCCAAATGGCTGATTTAATTTCTACTCTTGAAACAATAATAAAAGCAAGAGGTAGTATTGCAACTTTTGAAAGAATAATTATTGTATTTTTTAAATAAATGATCACAAATTTAACTTTTTAAAAAATGTCTAATAAGTTGTCAAACTTTCAATTTCTTGTGTTTTAATAGATCTCTAAATATTTATTTGTGTCGGATAGGTTCTTAATCTATTCGACATTTTTTAAAGTTTTGATTTTTTAGTACAATTATTAAAGAAATGGAGGATCGAATTTATAATATCTAAAGAGAAAGGCCATATTAATTATTATTGAGGTAAACGTGAATATGTTAGACATAAATATTAGACATTACAATTTTTTCTTAATACCTTTGCCACGTTTTTCCAAATAAAAAATAAGTGGGTAATCGTAGTTGATTTCAAATCTTAAGATTCACTAAAGGAAAAAAGTCACGGTAGTCAAATACATAATATTATATACATTTGATCAAGTCAAGGTCAATGAGGACATGGATACATTATAATTAAATAAAAATGGAGTCAACTTTTGCATTTAATTAGTTAGTATCCATCCATATAATATCTTTCGAGAGAAAAAGAGGAAATTTTGTTTGGATGAAGTTAACACGTCATGCATGTAATCATATATATATTCATATATAGTTGAATTCCACAAAATAAAATATCATATGAACTAACCAAATTTGCTTCTTTTGCAAATAATGGAAACTTGGGACATAAACATTCAATATCTCATGAGAACATTGCCCTTTTTACCTTTCATATTCTTTCTTTTTTTGGAACAACCTTTCTTGCCTTTTGAAAAGAAAAAAAAAAAAAAAAACATCCTGCTTTGTTCACATTATAATCATTTTATTTTTATAAATATTTGTTAAGGTTAATATTTTTTTTCATGAGATAATTAGTTTAACAAAAATGAATTCAACCATGTCTGCATCCCCTTACACATAATATAAAAATACTTATCTAAAAAGGATTTTCTTTTTTGGAAATTATTTCAAATGATAAAACTGTTGAAAATATTTACAAGATATAGCAAATTTTTCAAATTATCAAAGATAGATGTTAATAATCAGTGTCTATGAAGGGTAAAATTAAACCCAAATAGTATAATAAAATCCAAGTTTTGGTTAAAGGCAATTGAGCTAAGAATGTGGATTAAGGAAAGCCAGTCAAGCTCAACATGCAACCCGACTTTTGGCTAAAGCAATATTATATCTTGTGCATATGGAATAATACATGCATAAATAAGAAATATTTATGTATATGTATATTTAAGTAAAGAAATATATATGTATATGTATATTTAAATAAAGAAATATATATATATATGTATATTTAAGTAAAGAAGTATATATACACACACACACATATATATAAGAATGAATGAGGGGGTGGNAAATATTTATGTATATGTATATTTAAGTAAAGAAATATATATGTATATGTATATTTAAATAAAGAAATATATATATATATATATTATATATATTCCTTTATTAAAATATATATGAGGGAAGCTTACATGGGGGAAGCCCATCGACTTGAAAATGAGCCAGCTTCGGAGTACGTGACTCTAGCTGCCAAGGTGGATAGCTTGGGTTCAAAATCTGAGCCAAATCATGGAGATGCTCAGACGACCAAACCCCATCATCGAGGCCATCAACCAGAATGCTATCCACTCTCTTGAGGAAAATAAACGTGATAGGAAGCAAAGGCACAATTTGGGCCAAAGTACCACCCCAGTGGCCCGAGACCCAGCCAAGGGTAAAGGTCCAGCAATTGAAGGGATAAAAGAATCTGAAGTTCCTGGACCAAAGGCATTAGAAAGGTGGGTTCTAGGAGGAAATAACAGGCGTACAGACAGTCCGGGTCCGAAGAAACAAACACTCGTTGATCACCACTATCGAACCCCTACTGTTCGAAACTATGCTCCGGTTAGAAGCCAACATAGGAGGTCTCACACATATCAGGGGCGATCAACGGCCCGAAAAGGTGACCAAGTGAAAGCTCGGAAGATGGAGCAGGTTGACAAATCTAAACTAGGTGCAGACTTTCGAGATCTTATTAATCAAAGGCAGAGAAGACAGGCCAAGGATGACAGAGAAGTAGATAGTCGACCATGGGCAGTCGAGTTACAACGTATCCAAAACCAACTAGGAGATATCAAGAAGGCTCAGGATCATGAGGGGTTAGACCTAGATAATTTGTTGGATCAGGTAGACCTACCTTTCACAGATGAGATCATGCAGGAGCCGGTACCTCCTAAATTCAAGTTGCCAACCATAAAATCCTATGATGGATCGAAATATCCAGTAGAGTACCTAGATATGTTTCGGTCATGGATTGAACTCCAGAAGTCTGAGACGCTATTAAGTGTAGGCCATTCTCATTTACTTTGGCAAGACCCACCCGAAAATGGTTTAGGAAGCTAAAAAAGAAATCGATAGCTTCATTTCGAGAGCTAGCTAGGGCGTTTATTATTCGATTTTTAGGAGGTCGAGATCAGAGAAAACCTCACACTCATCTCCTCATCATTAAGCAAGGAAGAAATGAAATGCTGAGGGAAAATGTCGCAAGATTCAACAGCGAAGCTTAGCAGATTAAAGGTTATATTAACGGTGCAGCTCTGACAGCCATTGTAGCAGGACTTAGAGATGAGAGCTTCCTTTGGTCTTTAGGCAAAAAAGCTGCTACCACCTATGTTGAGTTACTTTCTAAGGCCCGGAAGTACATGAGTGCTGGGGAGCTTCTCCACTCAAGAGGTGGTCAAGAAGAAAAACCCACTCACCCGAATCACCACAAATTGAGAGGTCGAGAAGAGGAAGACCGTCATGAGAACAAGAAGAGAAGAATGGAAGAACGACCTATAGCACAGGAAAAGACAACCCGGAAAGGCTTTCCACCTAGCAAGTTTGAGCATTACACTCCCACGGTGGTTCCCGTAGAGCAGAAATTAATGGAAATACGAGATAAGGAAATGTTGAAGTGGCCTACAAAGCTAAAAGCTAGGTCGCACCAAAAAAATCACGACAAATACTGTCTCTTCCACCGGGACCATGGTCATACCACCATTGAATGCTTTGACCTCAAAGAAGCTATAGAGACTTTAATTCAACAGGGACAACTGAAGGAATATATGGGAGAAAGTGGAGACCACAATGGCAATCAAAACAAAACAACTAGAAAGAGAAGAGACCATACGCCGACTCCCGAAGATATTACGATAATTATAGGCAGACCGACTGGGGGCAATTCCGGAAGAAAGCGAAATAGTATAGCTCGGAAAGCCCGACTGCCTTCGAGAACCCAATAGGTATGTTCTACCGCTATTGTGGATCAAGTTATTAGATTTTCTAGGGAGGATGTGGCAAATTTACATCAGCCTCACAATGACACCCTAGAAGTATTGCTAACCATAGTGAACGTCAAGGTACATCGAATCTTAATGGACGGAGGTAGCTCGGTGGACATCTTATCTCTCCGCGCCTTCGATGCCATGAGGTTGGGACGAGAGCGCTTGAAAAGAAACATGACTCCACTGTTGGGGTTTAGCGGCAAGACAGTATACCCCGAGGGCAGCACAGAACTTCCAGTCACCTTCGGTGGAGGCATGGCCTGCATAACAGCTATTGTGGAATTTTTTGTGGTAGATGACAGGTTGATTTATAATTTCATCCTGAGGAGACCGTCCCTGTATCAAGTCAAAGCTGTTCCATCCACCTATCATTAGTTATTGAAATTTTCAACCCCAAGGAGGAGTGGGAGTTGTGAGAGGGGAATAATTGATGTCGCGAGAATGCTACAAAACTGCCATGAGAAATCCACAGGGCAAGGTAGAAGTTGTGCACGTTGTTAGCAATGTTGCCGAAAAAGGAAATGATGAGGTACATCACACTATAGAAGAGTCCGGAGTAAAAACTCGAACCTCAACTCCCCTAGTGAGTGCCTATTCCATCAGTGAGGTGGAGTGGATGGCGTTATCGATCCCAAACTGACAACTGAACCCAGGCCCCGTGGCGAGCCAGTTGAGCCGTTAGAATCTATTTCATTGCTGTCTGACACTTAAAGATTTGGTATCGGTACAAAGCTAAAAGTTGATGAGAAAGAAACTATTATAGCTTTTTTGAGAAACAATGTAGATATGTTTGCCTGGTCTGCAGATGACATGTTGGGAGTGGACCCACAAGTAATGGTGCACCTCAGTATTGATCCAAGCTTCAAACCAGTGTGCCAAAGAGGCGAGCTTTTAATCAAGCTCATAATAAAATAATAGATGAGCAGGTTGACCGCTTGTTACGAACGAAGTTCATCCGAGAAGTCCACTACCCACAGTGGTTGTCTAATGTGGTGCTCGTTAGGAAAGCAAATGGAAAATGGAGAATGTGCATATATTTTACTGACCTCAATAAAGCTTACCTGAAGGATAGTTTCCCACTCCTGAGAATAGATAAACTTGTCGATGCTACTGCCGGCCGCGAGCTATTGAGCTTCATGGATGCATACTCAGGGTATAACTAAATTAGAATGTCCCTACCCACCCCCCCTCCCCCCAATCAAGAGAAAACCTCTTTCGTTACTAGTCGGGGACTTTATTGTTATACTGTGATGCGATTTGGGCTCAAGAATGCAGAAGCTACTTATCAATGTCTTGTGAATAAAATGTTTGCTCCTCTTATTGGCAGGAATATGGAGATATACGTGGATGACATGCTGGTTAAAAGCAAAAAAGCAAAAAACCATGTAGATGATCTGACTGAGGCCTTTGGAATCTTGAGAAGATATCAAATGAAGATAAACCCGAAAAAGTGTGCTTTCGGAGTGGCTTCTAATAAGTTTCTGGGCTTTATGGTGAACCAGAGAGGAATTAAGGCAAATCTAGATAAAATACGAGCTATACTGGAAATGGAGTCTCCCAAAATATTAAAATAGCTGCAAAACCTGAATGGGAAGATAGCGGCTCTTAATCATTTTTTAAGTCGAGCTACTGATAAATGTCTTCAGTTTTTTAAGGTATTAAGGGAAAAAGCTAACTTTGAGTGGACAGAAGAATGTGAAAAGGCGTTCAAACAACTCAAAAATTATCTCGACTCAGTCCCACTCCTTTCCAAACTCGTGCCAGGTGAAGAACTTTTCTTATACCTAGCAGTGTCTGATTCTATAGTTGGTTCTGTTCTAGTCAAGGAGGATGAGGTTCGACAATCACCGATATACTACACTAGCAAGTCGATGGTAGGGGCAGAAAAGAGATACCCCTAGGTAGAAAAGCTTTCCCTCGCCTTGGTAGTATCTGTTCGAAGGTTACGCCTCTATTTTCAAGCACATAAAGTGACGGTTTTAACCAGTTTCCCATTACGACAGGTGCTGCAAAAGCCAGAAGCATCTGGTAGACTAATGAAATGGGCAATTGAGTTGGGTGAATATGACATCCATTTTTGCCCCTGAACTGCAATGAAGGGCCAAACTGTAGCTGACTTTATCGCTGAGTTCACTCCATGCACCTCACTAAAGGACAACACGGAGGTATGCATGATAGAAATATGTCAAAAAATCGAAAGTTGCAACGACCCTCCATGGGAGCTTTATGTGGACAAATCTTCCAATAGAAAGGGTTACAGAGCCGGATTACTGTTGTTATCACCAGAGGGAGGGCGTCTTGAGTATGCCCTAAGGTTCAAGTTTCGAGCTTCGAATAACGAGGCAAAATATAAAGCACTATTAGTTGGACTGCAACTAGTTATTGAAGTTGGAGTCACCAACCTGATTATTTACAGTGATTCCTAACTCATTGTCAATCAGGTAGCCGAGACATACCAGACCAAAGATCATCAAATGGCTATTTATCTAGCAAAAGTCTGGAAAATGCTACGTTCATTTAGCAAGTGCGAGATAAAGCAGATACCGCGGTCTCAAATTGCCAATGTTGACTGCTTAGCCTGGTTGGCAGCAACTTATGATGCTAACCTAGGTAGAATGGTGCCTGTAGAAGTTTTGAATGCACCCAATATATTGAGAGAAGAAGTTATAGAGATAGATGAGCAAGTGCAGATCGAGCATAGTAGTTGGATGACTCCCTTAATCAAGTTTCTGAAAAAAGGGGTATTGTCAGATGACAAAGTTGAAGCTTGATGGTTAAAGTGCAAGGCTGCCCACTATGTAATAAATAATGGAAGACTGTACAAGAGAGGATATTCTCTCCCTCTGCTAAAATGTGTTGATGCAAAGGAAGCTGATTACATCATGCGGGAAATTCACGAGGAAGTGTGTGGTAATAATTCTAGGGCCCGATCCCTCGTAAAGAAAATAAATCGTCAAGGTTATTATTGGCCCACACTAGCTCGGGATGCATGTAAGTTCACCACATCTTGCGATCGGTGTCAGCGATTTGCGATCGTACCCAAACAACCCCCTGAACCTATCACAAACATCATGAGCCCTTGGTCGTTCGCACAAATGGTGCATCAACATAATTGGACCCCTACCTCTAGGTAAGGGGTAGACCAAGTTCGCCATCGTTGTTGTTGATTATTTTACCAAATGGGCAGAGGCTGAAGCTCTAGCAGCAATTACAGAGAAAAAAATAACCAATTTCATTTGGAAGAACATCGTATGTCAATTCGGCATACTACATGTCTTGATCACTGACAACGATCGTTAGTTTGACAACACGGCATTCTGCCAATTTTGCACTAGACTTAGTAACAAACATTATTTTTCCTCTCCAGCCTACCCGTAAGCTAATGGATAGGTTGAGATGTCAATAAGATCATTAAGCGGAATCTCAAGGCTATAGAAGGAATAAAGGGATTGTGGCCTGAAGAGCTGCCAAAATGTGTTGTAGGTATATCGAACGACATCTCAAACCTCGACGAGAGAGACACCATTTTCATTAGCCTTTGGAGAAAAAGTCGTGTTACCGGTTGAGGACCCTAGGTTCAAGCAATTCGAGTTAGCTGAGAATGATGAAGTGCTCCGTCTAAATCTAGACCTATTGGAAGAGCATCAAGAGATGGTGAATTTAAGGGTGGCAGAATATAAAAATCGGGTGGCATGATACTATAATTCTCGTGTGCGCAAATGAAGCTTTAGAATGGGAGACCTAGTCCTTAGGCAAGTAATGCCCAACACTAAAAATCCAGGCATTGGAGCTTTAGGACCAAACTGGGAGGGTCCTTACCAAGTGGCCAAAGTCATTCGGCCTGGAACATATAGCTTGGCTGGCCTAAGCGGGAAAAGCTTACCCTACCCATGGAATTTTGAACACTTGAAAAATTATTTTCAGTGATTTCTTGATAAACGAATTTATACTTCCTAGATTTGCTTCGAAATTTTAGCAAAAGTTTTGTAATTTCTTTCAATTCGAATATTAAGACTTGTCAGTTTTGAAATTGACAATGAGCATTTTGAATCTTAGAGTTTACTCAAGCAACGATGTCCTTTCTTTTATGCATAAAGTTATTCATGCGTGAGTAGGGCGCAAGAAGTAATAATAAAGAAAAGATGGAATATAACAGATTCTGATAGGCAAGCTACAAGTTTGACTTACGAGCAAAGTCGAGTTGCAACTCTGGATAAGTAAGAGCTGAATAAGTAAATTCCCACAAGTCGAGTTACAAACAAAAAAAAAGTATAAAACTCTATACTAAGTGTTGGAGTTTCAAATTTTGCTCAACTAAACTGCAAGCTCAAGCCATCAGCTCGAGCTGTGATTAAAACAATTACATGCTCTAATAAGAATGATAATATATCCATATATATATAAAATAAAAAAAAACAATAACTTAAGGGTAAATTTAGAATATAAACAGGAGTTTGAGCCATACTAAAGCTGAAAATTTTTCTTTAAAATTGACATTTGTGAAATATATAGTTGAAAAGTTGCTATTTCTTATAAGAAATATTTAAACAATCAACCTACTTCATTAGCGATATTTCATAAATAGCCTAAACTTGAATGATATTTGATAACTAGATTTCTACTTTTTTTTTTNATATTCATCTATGTGACCAATATTGTCGAGCTCCACAAGAGTCCTCGAATCAGAAAAATCATAAACGCCTTGGAAAAGATCATCAAAAGCAGTCTGAGGGGCAGTTGGCAAGGCTTGGCTAGCAAAGATACCCACACTATCAATCTCTCGAGCTTCGTCATTATGCTAGGCCTCAATTTCAGATTGGATGAGATCACTATCAACGATAGAGTATTTTACCTTGACGATGCCCATAGCCAGTATAAGCCTACATTGGAGGCAGTCATCCTCTATCTGGCTGTATGCCTCCATTTTCTGAAAAACTCTCGGCCAAGTATTTAGCATCTGAAAGCTTGGTCCGAGCCTCCTGCAACTCAGCTTTAACCACCGAAAGCATCTCCTTCAACTCGTTGACTAAGTGCCATGCTGAGTTTGAAGTGTAGCTAAGGATGCTTAAGAATAGGCAAGCCAAGTAGACATCTTGGCATACAAAGCAGAAACTTGATCAAATTCCCTACAAGAAACAGTATTTCTCCTAAGGGTCTCCACCTCTTCACGCAGCTTCGCATGACTCAGCCTATCAAACTCTACTTCATTGCTTAATTTTTGGCAAGACATCATCATTTCATAGGATGCTTGTAAAAGTGAGGAAGATTAGAACAGATAGACAAGTACACGGAAGAGACGAATATATGATCCAATAGAATTACTTACCAAGTGAAGATGTTGTTGGGCCTGTGTAATACCCGACCTAGGATCAGCATGCCATTGGGTCGCAGTCCATTGAGCCATAGCTCGAGTTAAGAAGGTAGTCTCATCACCATCAGGCTCGTATAGCCCGTTGAATTCAAAAGGGTATGAAGGAGACGAGGTAGAGACTTCAGTAGTTGAAGGGGTTGGGACTATCAAGGTAGGAGTAGAAGGGTTATGGCAGGGTGAGTTATGAATACATGGACGTTGGGAAGGTGGTTCATCAGGGAGATTTTGTGCAAGATCAGATTTTCTCAGCTCACCTGTGCAAGGCATGAAAAGAGGGTTCGACAGGTGAAATTGGGTGGCACGTGCATTGGCCCCTAGTCCATCAAATATCCTTTGACGCAAGCTCTTGCAAGGTGCCATTCCTAAAAAGGAAAATAGAAGAGTAAACTTCAAATTAATTCTCTGCAAATATATATATATATATATAAAGGAGTATCAGTCGGACCTATACGAGTAAACGGGTCGAGCTCAAAACTATCTAAGAACTCTTGCTAAACCAATTTGGGACCATAGCGAAGCAAGCTGTCAGTTGAAAGAGTTGAGTCTCAAAACGTAATAACCACATGAGTCAAGGTAGGCTTGTAATCAACTGTGGAAAAAAATGAAAAATTAGAATAAATTATAAAAATAGGTCCCGATCGAGCGAACGCGCCAAAAACTTATTAAAAGTCTGAAACTCGATCAGGACTAGTAAAGAGGGTTCTCCGTAATTTGAGGCAAGCCAGTCACCACTGATGAAAAACCATGGTTTGTTCCACCCCTTCGTGGTGGTTGGACAAGAGACAATAGAGTTCCCATTGCGAATAGTGACATAATAAAAGTTCGATGAAGACTTTATTTTCTTAAGAGTATGAAGGGACATAAATTCCTCCATGGTAATAAGGTTTGAGTTACCTAGTTGAAGCCAGAGGATATAACACCATAACAACACACAATAAGAATTTGAAAATAATTGGAAGGGTGCTAAGTTTACATCAGTTAAGAATTGTTGAATGAAAGGATGAAGGGGAAGTCTAACTCCAAAAGTGAACATAGTTGGGTAGAAAGCCAATTCGCCTAGGGGTGGATTGGATGGATCTTTACCTAAGGAAGGGACTCTCATGTGAACCGAATCAAGAATTCGGAATTTGATCCTAAGAGAAGTTAAGGCATTTATGATTAACGGATCTGAAGGAAGAGTGTGAGAAGTTAAATTGTCACTTTGTAACTCACATGCCCTCCATGTACGGTTTGGAGCCCTTTGATTAGGAACGAAGTCAGAATCTTCATAATCGGTCGACACATCAATCCTAGAAACTAAGACTCGAGTATTCTCCATGGATAAAAAAATAAAATATAAAGCGGTAAATTACCATGAGGAATGAGGAATTAAAGATGAAGATTGGAGTGTGGTGAGTTTGGTGAGTTTGGTGGCCAAGTAAATCCTTTTTATAAGGGATTTTGGCACGAAAAACAAGACTCTTCACCTAAGCCAAGCTAAGACATGGATGCTAGAAAGGCTTGAGAAGTAAGTCTCGAGCTAGGCTCCAACTAGAAGATTTGTGTCGCCCAGTTTGAGAGAGGGGCAACTGCGGAAGGTAAAATTAAACCTAAATAGTATAATTAGATCCAAGTTTTGGGTAAAGGCAGTTGAGCTAAGAAGGTGGACTAAGGAAAGCTAGCCAAGCTCGACAGGTAACCCGAGGGTGGAAGCCAAGCTGATAGACTTTCAAATGCCTTTTGGCTAAAGCAATATTTGATGGAAATCAGGCATAAGGATTTTCATAAGTAGCCGAATGATTGTTCCAAATTCCATTCCAAATTGAACATAAACAATTACAGTCAAGAAACGGAAACTAAGCGATCGTGCACAATACGAAATTACAGCATGTTTAACAAAAGATCAAGGGATAAAGCATCATACCCTTGAAGACTCATCTTCAACCTCCCTCGATCACGAACGCTCATTCAATCTCTAAGACTGCAATACACGAACGCTCAAACTCAGTGACTGCAACACAGCACGATCAATCAGCAACCACCACACGAACACCGTGAACACAACGAATGGCCTCCAAAAACCTCGACTCGATCGAGTTAAGTACAACACCACCACCATGGCTACCTTGGTATTCTCAGTGTGAGAATCCAAAAGTTGGGCTCTATGTGGACTTGGTTAGAGGATGAGACCAGAAGAATAACAATCGTGTAAATGATTGAGCAAGTGGGAGATGACAAAGGTCTATCATATAAATGATGCCCAATCTTTTAACAAATGCTCCACATCGTTTAGCAAAATCTCCATGATTGTTTAACTAATGTCCAGCTAAGTGAACTATTGTGTAGTGTCACTCCACGATTGTTTAGTCTCTCTTCAGATATCGTTTAGTGAATCTCATTCACTTGACAGCCTTTCCGTGAGTTATTTCCGAGAATGGAAACTTTCAAAATCATACTAAATTTAGGAAAACATTTTTTCTTTTATCTCTTGGTTACCATGAAACTACAAATAACCTCCCACTCAATTGATTATTAGAGAAAAAAAAATATAACTATTCAATAATTAATATTATTAAAAATATATATGATAACCAACTCACCATACTATATTTATAACCTATAATTTTAATATTTCATCTCATGAAACATATAAACCATAGTTCTTTTTCTATTTCATGGTACTCAATGTAAATCTCATTTACATTAATCTACCACTTGATGTATCTCATACATCAAATCGATCATATCATATATAATCGAATTTTCTCTTGTCAATTTGAACACTTCAAAACAACACCAAAAATTGATTCTCAACTTGAATCCATTGAGCTACCAAGGAGACCTTATGGATCTGTAGCTCGAAGCTCCAACGGTATGTGAATAACTGACTAAACTTTTTAGTCACGGGATCCACCATCCATTAACTACCAAGCACTCCACTAAAGACCGACAACTAAACTCTCTTTACTACAGATATATTATGTGTCCATATTACTCAATTAACAGTGTGATAACCCTTAACAGATCGCTCATAAGTACAGTTGGGCCAATAACCATTATGCCCCTATAGTTACATCTAATTCCTTAAGTACCATTGATCCCTCTAATGAACATAAGTCATAGTCCTACTATAACTGAGTCCTCTCTTCCAAAGAGAAGTTGTGGCCACTATGTTCAAGACCCGAAATCAGCCCTTAAGGGAGCAATCTATCTACTTACCCCTACTTCAGGGAAGTTTATCTTGTGTAATTGAGTTCCCAACTCCCAAATCAGACAAATCCCCAAAAAGGTAGGCATGTTGAGTTGACAATCTGGCCACTCTCACCCATACTAATCAAAGGACAACCCTCAAAGGCAGAGGTTTCCAAAAGACTCAGGATTGAGGTCACGTCACCTATGATCGTTTAGGTGAGATGTAAAAGTATCAACGACATTATATACAGAGATGAATCATCTGGTGGTCCAATCTTATACAAACTCTTTGTATAGGATACCCCCACTCGCATGTCTTCACATGAATGGTCAGGATCTACCATCTATAGTAGTTCACAACACTTGAAAACCTTTATAAAGCGGGTCGTATCCGTAGTATCACCAGGATCATGTATCCCTCATTAATCCTTATACTACATAACTTTTTAGGTTATCACTTAAGGCATGATATACATGCTTAAGTTTACATACAATAATCATGGAGCTTTGTTTATTGGATATGAGTTAATTCCAAATAAAATAACTCTTATTTTATTCATAACAATGTGTACGGATTACAAATTACGAGACTCCAGGAGAATTAGGACACCAATCCCAACAATATTGTATATTGTGCATATGGAATAATATATGCATAAATAAAATATATATATATATATATTATATATATAAAGAAATGAGAGAGAGGGTGGCAGCCAAACTGTCCACCCCCTCCAACGGAGAACGCCAGCCATAGGGGCTGGTAGCCGACCTGTGAGCCCGGCTGGCAAAGAAATTTAGAGAGGAGGGGGGCCGACTTTCCATTAGGCCTTAAGGCCCAACTGGCTCAATGAGGCTAGCTAATGGAGTATATATATATATATATATATTAATAAATATAATTTTATAGGTAGTCAATCTCATAGCCCATTTCTACCCTCAATTGGGCTTGTTTTTCATAGTTTTTTTTATTTTTTTATCATGCATTAGATTTTCAAGAAATGGAAAATTAATGGAAACCTTTATTAAGATAGTTATTTTAAAGATTGTTTAGTTACCCAATTCTGTTTGTGCAGCTCAATTATTAGAGAATTATAATGCATTAAGGATAATTATTGGTAAATCGAAAGTCATACTTCCCCCCAAAGGTCGAGCACATTAAAGGTTGAAGTTTGTAATAGCTCGGATAATGATGGTTCAGGTGGAAAACGAATAAAATAATGATTAATGATGGTTATTACATGGACGACCTATATAATTCAAGTGGTATTGTCAAAGAAAAGTATGCTTTTCAACCTATGCTAATTGTTACCAGTTGACTCAAATTCAAACCCGATTCTAACTTGAACGTCTGAGTGGATTTGGCTCAACACCACACCAGTATTAGCTTTACTCACTTTTCTTACAAGGTATCCAGTTATTCTCCTCCAAATACAAATTTACCATTGGTGCAAATTTCGGTATCAACAGTGTCTATTAGTGATATTGATAGAGACTGATAGAAGTCTATCAGTGTCTATCAACGTCTATCATTGATAGTTCTAAAATTTGTTATATTTTGTAAATATTTTGGTTTATTTTTCTATATTTAAAAACAACCCTTTTTTTTCCTTTTTTTTTTTTTTATCTTTTCACCTTTTGATTACAAAAATATCAAATGTCTCACAAATTTCTTCCTCCTCTCTCATCTTCATCTTTTATTTTTTCTCTTCTTCTCCCTCTCCTCTCTCGATCTTTTCAACTTCTATTCCTATTCTTATTCCCACAACAGTTTTTTTCTTCCCTATTGTCCTCCCTACTTCTCTTCCTCTCTCTCCTCTAACATGTCACCATGGTTTGGGCACAACTCAAAAGGTTAAAAATGTGACTTATTTTAGTCATCCCTTCCTAATATACAACTCTATTTCAATTCAATCATTTGTTTTCATACATTTCTTTCGAATTCTTTTCAATTATGGATATGAATTTAGCAAAATTTTAAAGTATACTGATAATTGGCAGAAATGCCAGTTATTATAAGCCTTTTATTTAGAATTATGAGGGCTAACAAGTAGAAAATGCGGTGATAATACTTAGAGTTTGTGAAAAATTGAGTTTTGCTTCGATCAGCACCTAAATCATCACTAACCCCAATATTATGCGTTATTCCATGTCAAAGTATCTGTTTTTTGTAGCTATCGCTGGAATCAAACGCATGCGCTGGAAACAAGCAATCACAAAATCAAACGCATGCGCTGAAGTCAGGCGACCGCAAAAACAATCGCATTCAGTGAAAGTCGAGCTATCGCATAAACGAACGCATGCGGTGATCGCATGCGTCCATCGATCGAATGCGTCTATCGCATGGAGATTGCGGTGATCAACCAAATGCGTCCATCGCATGGAAGTGCGGTTATCGATCGAATGCATTCATCACTTGGAGATTGCGGCCACGAAAGTGATACCATAAAATAGAAGAGCGCGCAAGATGGGGTGGAATGCGTTGATACTTCAGTTGAATCAAGCTCGAACGCATACTTTGGAAGTATTACAAGATAAGATTATATGACATTGCCCATACCGCGAAAAGTAGCAATGAACATAACGCAATCATGATTGTGTCAACATTTAAACTCTATAATAGCCCCTTAGACCTTCACTTCAAAAGCATCCGAACTTCTGCCTCAAGGCAGAGGTTTGCGATCACAGATAGAGCATGAGCGAGATTTTCTGTGAGGATTTCTCATCTCAAAAACCAGTCCGAGTGACGACCGGAGCTTTCATTGGAGTTAGAGCTTGAGAGAGGCATCTCCACCATCCCTCTATGGCACCACCAGCAGCCTTGACGCAGAGTTTTTATTTCTTCTCTGACCTCTGTATTGTATTACATTTTATTTAAAGATATTAAGATACTTTGTAATCATTGCATATTTTGATTCCTTCAATGCCATCTTCCTTCATCGTCTTTATCTTTATCATCATTTACCTTCATCGTTTATTTATCAAAGGCGATCGCATACTCAAGTCGTGTAGCCTAGAGATAGGAGCCATGTAGCAACCCACCGAGAGATGTGCGTTGTACGAGTATAGTGAGTTAATCCTCTTTGCTTCGTGAAAGGTTGTAGCAACGCTTGTCGATGGGTTTGTTTAATACTGTCTATAAGTTAATTAGCCGTATCTAACTACCTGAGAAGGTAAGAGATGGAACGCACTAAAGCAAAGTATGCATTGTTCCTAGAGATAGGCACAGTCTTATGCTCGACACAACCATGCACTATAGAGATATAGTCATGCGACTGACCACCGAGAGGTATGCAATGCGTTAGTGTGACGAGTTGGGATTACTCAAGCGATTTAAGATACTAAACATTACTATATGTTAACAGTTGTTGTGTATCTACCAATTCTCATCGTAAGTCTTCCATTGCTCAATTTGTTTAAGTTAGGAGTAAGAGTAGTGTGTAATCCATTAAGCTTCTTCTTTTTACTTTTATTCATCACCTCAAACGTATTGCTTCACAAGTATTATTGAGTGACAAGTCCCTGTGTTCGACCTCAGATTATCCGAGAAACTTGCATTCTCGTTATACTTCGCAAGAAGGCAAGAAAACTTGTGATAGGAACGCATGGTCATTGCATACTAGATTAACGTAGACTTTCCATTCCAACGCATGACCTCTGACGCATGGACATAAACGCATAGCTTAAACCTTGCAACACACATGATTGCGTTCACTCTAATTTTCTTCAACATATACTGACTTTTAATGCATCTAAAGTTCAAAATTTTGTAACTTTAAACTTTGAGATGTCATGACTTTAAGCTCAGATGACCTAATTGGATTGTAATTCTTTGGGTTTTTTGTAACTTTTTGAGATCTACATACTAAAAGGAAACTTATTTGCCCATTCAGTCCAAAAAATATTGTTTGACCCTAAATTTATATTTTGCAAATATTATTCTTCAATATTTTCAACATGTTGAGTTGTGGTGCTCAAGCCATGGTGGATTATATATATTCCAGATGAAGATTGTTGTGTCGTGGATAAACCCATAAGTCGGTTGCTCCCTAAGGTTCACACAACACCTAGACTTTGACGTGCACTCATCGGAGAACAGATTTGAATCAATCAAAAAATTAGCTCAGAAACGTTAACGACAGCCGAAAACAAAGAAGATCTAAAGATCTAAAAAGCTAGGTCACGTTTTTTAAGAAAAACAAAAAAATGTTTTTAGATCTGGTTCTTGATAAAAATATTTAACAGTAATAAAATGGTAATCTATTTTATAAAAATTTAAAAAGGATAGGTAGTAAAACATTGTTTCTTTTTCATGCAAGTTCAACTACCCAAATCCACCCATTCAACCAACGTGCACTTGTGTGGTGAAAGAGTTATACTTCTACCACCATCCCACTTTGGAAGCTCCTTTATAAGCAATTAAATATACGCACTTGCCAAACCTAAATCTTCTAACGTGGGACGACTTCTGCCTCTTTTCTCTCCAAACTACTTTTTCCTTTTATTATAGGCTAAAAGTCCAAAGTCATTCCCAACATTATATAGGAGAGGAAGAAGGAGATGATAAAAGAAGAAGACATAGGTAATGAAGAGAAGAAGAAGAAGAAGAAGAAGATATAGATGAGAGAAAAGATGAAAAAAAAATGTTGTGGATTAAAGGTGAAAAGAAAAACAAAAAGTTAAAATAAGAGAGGAGAGAGAGAAGAAGACAAAAATATGAAGATCGAGATAAAAAAGATGGGATATTTTTTTTTTTTTTNATTAAGGGTAAAAAAATAATTAGTCCCTAAAAAAGGTAAAAAAAAATATCTTTTACAAAGTTTTTGGTTTTTCACATTAGTTTTAACAATTTCCCAAATTCAAGACTATGTTAGGCACATGCAATTTTGTTATTTTTGTTTCAATTTTCAAGTTTGGACAAGGTGGAGTGGGGGAGGTGACAAAAAATATTCATCATTCTCCGTTCCCCATGGTCATTGGAAAGAAAAGTCTTCTGCTCTCTTCTTTATTTTTCGTTTAATTAGAGATTTTTCACTTTAACCAGATTGGATCCCTACAGGTTAAATGAACATCTCTAAATATAACATACAAAAAAAAATCACTTTTACTTAAAAAAAAAAGGGTACAAAACACCATTTTATGTTTACTTTTTCTTTTTAAGAAAAACAATATTACTACATCCAAATATATATATTCTTTTTATTATTGTATATGTAATTAGGGTTGGGTTAGGTAAACCCGATTTTTCTTTTAGCCAACCCTAGACCCAACCCAACCCAACAAAAATAGAAAAAATTCAATTCAACATAACCCAAGAATAAAACTAATCCAACCCCACCTTTATAGTTTGGGTTGGGTAGTCCAGCACTCCGGTTGTCGGATTTTTTTAACACTCCTACCTTTTGAAATGATATAATTTTTAAAATAAGAATTAACACCATTTTCACATAGTTATTATTTCTGTTCTTTCTTCATTTATTAGCTTTTCTTTATTTATTATTTTTTTTTTGTCCAATTTCTTCTAATTAATTCAACAAATTGACCGACATTTATCCTATGAACATGTTACATTATCATCATGAAAATACATATATATAATTATAATTCAAAATTCAGATGTGTAATTGAAACTTACATAAATTTTAAAAAGAAAACTAAATAAAAATAATTGAGCTTCAGAAAAAAAAAATAAATGTTAAGTTGTAAATTTAGTCCTAAACTTTGAGACTTGTGTCCATCTACTTTCGTAACTTTCAAAATTACAAGTTTAATTCATGAGCTTTTAAATTTTTTAAAATTCACATATCTACTAGACATAAACTCGAATATTTAAGGTTCAATTAGGTAAACTTCAAATTTGTATCTAATAGATCGATTAATTTTTTTAAAAAAAAATGTCAAGATATTAGCAATGTAATTAAAAGCTTAAGACTTGTTTGGTAGACAATGCATATTTTGTTTCATGTTTTCAGATTGACTGAGCTCAACAAATATACATTTGGTAAGCAGTCTAATTCTGTCTTTTAAAACTGTTTTTGGATTTTGTGATCCAAATTGTGCAAATTCTGAAAACAACATTTTTATTATTTTAGTATATCGAGATTTTAAGTTCAAAATTTTAAAATGCAAAATAATATTAGAAAAGATAAAAACAATAACAAATATAATATTTCATGTTATAAACTCAATTATTTTTTGTAAATTAAAATATGTATTATATAATATATTATATATTATATGATATTACAAATAATAACTATACAAAATTTAAAAATGAAATAAGTTCATAAACTAATTAGTAATATTTTATATTAACTTAATATTTAGTGAGTAGCTAAATCGAACAATTGAATTGTGGTTCCTATCCCAGGAAATTAGATGTGATAGCATTTTTTCAGGTTTCATTTTGAGAAATAGAAAAAAGTAAAAGTAAAAAAAAAATAGCAAATCACGCCCAATTCACGTGCATACATTCCTCAATATATCGAGAATACTCTCAAAATATATTAAGGTGTGTTTGGTTTAAATTTTCAACTATTTAATCTTGAAAATAAATTATTTTAGAAAAAATAGTATTTAACAACTCAAAATAGCTTTTGAAACTCCTTTGAAAGTTCAGAGAATTTAAATAAAAATGACTTTTTAAAAAAAAAACATTTTTTTCTTTAACTAATCCAAACAACCCTCAATCAAGCAGAGAACAATAAAATATTTCACCATTTTTAATATACTTGGGGGCTATTTGGGTACCCAATATGAGATGGTATATTCCTATATCCTATATCATCTCAATGTTTGGAAGCCATTATCCTATCTCACCGATTTTAATTGTTTGTGGATCCATTTTTAGAACGTGGTTCATATTTCACTGTCATTTTCCTTCTGTGTATTGTATATCATCTCAATGCTTGAACATACTCGATCATACTCGATCGTTCATACTCGATCGTTCATACTCGATCATGCTTTAACATACTCGATCATGCTTGAATATACTTGATCATACTCAAACATACTAGATCATACTCGTTCATACTCGATCATATTCAGTCGTTCATACTCGATCATATTCAATCGTTCATACTCAACCATGTTCGATCATTCATACTCGATCATGGTTGATCATACTCGATCATTCATACTCGATCATGCTTGAACATACTCAATCATACTCGATCATACTCGTATATTTTGCACGTTTTCAATATTATGCATTATTAGTTACCTCATTTTTTAAACTGGCCACCAACTTTAATAATGACTGTTCTAATTGTTTGCTGATTTTATTAATGATTGTTCTGATTGTTTGCTGATTTAATTCCACTTGCGTATTTCCACTACCCATTCAACCACTTCATTAATGACTCAACCAATTTATTAATTGGATATGAGTTCATGCATGATGTAAACTTAATATTCTGAAACTGATCACACTTTTTTTTTAATATTTGTTGGGGTTGTTATTAATATTCAACAACCATCCCCTCCCTTCACTTTTCCTATATAACAACATTAGTAATTCTCTATTTGTTGAGAGCCTCCACTGTCTAAGATTTATTTTTTCAATTCAGTGAGTTGTTTAACTTCGGTTTCTCTTTCTCTACTTTCTAATGTTTGGTTTTGTTATTTTCATATTATTAAGTTTCTAACTTTTTGTTGTTTGGTGGGTGGTAGGGTGCCTCATTGTATTTTGATCCAGCAACCCATAGACTCCATCCATATCGTACTTTATATAAGTAACATAGGTACTTCTCTATTCGAACTAGTTCTCTTCTTACATTATAAGTATTTCTAGATTTTTTTCTAAACTTCCTTTTATTGTTTTGTTATGCAGCCCAAACTAATACGGAATATTCAATTAGTTTGAGGTTGGTGTGTTACTTTTTTTTGTATTCCTTTATATTCCATTTCAGTTTTTTTTTTTTTTTTTTGTGTGTGTTATTAATTTTGGTGTTACTTATACAATGGATATATTACATGGATTGTTTGATATTTTTTTATGTTATTAATTTTGGTGTTATTAATTTTAAAATCTTTTTATGAGTATTTGCATTGTGTTCAATTATTTTTAATGTTTACATGCTCTTAATATTGAAGTTACCTAAGTTACCAATGTGAGATTTTTATTTTTTGAAGATTGAACAATAAAAATATAGCTTAATTAATTAATAAATATAAATATATTACTTAGACTTAATAANAGATTGAACAATAAAAATATAGCTTAATTAATTAATAAATATAAATATATTACTTAGACTTAATAAATTTTAGTAATTAATATAATCATTTTTAATTATTTTAATATAAAATTGAATTGTATATCATATCTTGAGATTCGAAAGAATTAAAAAAATGCAATCAATGTCGTATTCCAAATAGGATGGATACAATAATTTGATTATAAGATTTTTTAAAAAAAATAGTTTTCATATAGGCAAATTATTATAGAGTATAAAAACTAAACCAGATAGCACTAATATGACAATTTTGTACACCTAAACACAGACATATGAACTCAGACATAACAACTCTACACACCCAAACACAGACATGAACTCAGACTTACAACTTTGCACATCCAAACACAGACATATCAACTCAGACATAACAACTCTACACACCCAAACACATACATTAGAACTCCCCAGACATTAGAACTCCCCACATCCTATATCATCTTAGCGCCCCAAACAGTCTCTTACTATATGTGTTGTGTTGTATTTTTTGGCTTCTACAAACGATTATATACTTGGTTATGTTGTTTTTTTTTTTCTTTAATATAGGGTATTTTCTCAACTACATATGTTTTTCTTTTTTATAAAGATATATCTTGTTTTTTAAATACACTATAGTTTCTCTTTATGATTATACTTTTGTTGAGATGTTAAACCAAAATCTCCAACTCCTGGCAAAACAAATAAAACATAAATAGTTAGTGGCTATTTAATAATTATTACAAATTTACCCGGTTGTTTTCTAGTTAAACAAAAGCAAGAAAAGAAATGCACAACATAAATTTCATTTCTATGTGAGTAGCTTGTATATCGAAATACAGAGAAATAGAGTTTGAGAGGGAGTTGTGAAGAAGAACTCGTCTTAGTTTACTGGTATTTTATAATTTTGAAATGAACGAAGCTTGAAGATCATTTGAAGAGTAGATGTAGGTGGAAACACCAAACTACTATACATCTCTATGTTTATCTTTCTCTTCTCTTTTCATTTATGAACTTACATGCTTAAACATTTCATGTTTAAATCCAAGAATTTATGTTCAAGTTTCTCATTGAAAGGAAGAACAAAAAGAGAGAGAGAGATCATAGTGTTTTTTTTCCCTGATTTATGATGTTTCAGTCAAATTAGAATGAAAGAGATAGAGGAAGGAGGGATACTTTGATAAGAATCAAGGTATTCCGCACATTCTGATTGGACCAATTACAAGATCCAAAGTAGCAAAGATTCAACAATCATTTATTCTTCATGTACAAGATTGGATAGGGTCGGTTCTCCTCTATTTCATGTGGAAAATGCTGATCCAATAAGCAAAAGAGCATTTGGAGTATTGAAGGTCAATGTTTGTTCGGTTGAAGTGGAACATGGACTAGACATTAAGTTTCCACGAGTTCAAGAACTTTGAAGAATTTTTGTATTATGTTCACAAACATTTTATTGTACTTTCAACTTTAATTTTATTTCTATGACTAGTCAAAGATGGAGGCTGCCATTAATGATGTTACATTAAAGATGGAGGATGAGAAGGAATTTAATGCTTTGTATTAAATAGATTAGAATCTCTACAAGGTTATATAAAGTCTTTTATCCTTCATTTGTAAGAAGCTTTGATTAATGAAATTCGAGATCTCATAATTGAGACTTTTCCCTTAGAATTTTACAATTCTCTTGATAGAATGCATGTGAGCCATTCAATCTAACCTTCATCGAGTTGATTGTGGAGTGACTTAATGTAGAATAAGATTTTCCAATATTGCTTCAAGATTTTCGACCAAGAAGTAATGTAATTCTAGCCTTTTCTCAAAGTTGAACTAAATTATATAGGGAAGTGTTAATTTCATAGATTCAAAGGTTCTTGCTACATAATAGCTTAGGTCTTTGGGATGAGGGTTAGACTTTCCTTTGTTGGGGTTGATGCCCTAAAGTCTCATGTCCTGTAGTTTGTAAACAATTTGTACGAACGTTTGTGTTATTGATATATGATATTTACTTCACATCTTGTATTTTCGCTCAGTTGCTTGTTTTATTTGTTTTATCACAAACTAATAAACATAAAATCCCTAGTTATCTGTATGTGACTCAAACATGTATGTGGTGACATACAAAAGGATCATGTCTTGAGTGATAATCAAAATGGTCTTGTAGTACATGGATATAGGAAGGAAACCTTATCCTGGTAACGCTACGAACGCAACCCGCTTTGTGAAATAATCACAAGTGTTGTGACTTGTCACAGAATGGTCTATCCTAGGGTTGGCAAAATCCCTTCGGGGTCGGGTCCCTACAGGGCTCCACCCCGATCGAGCGGGGGGAATCTCCAGTTTGACCGGGGATTGGGGTCAAAATCGAAGAATGTTTTTTCGGGGTCCCATCTGGACGGCAAGCAAGGACGGGGATGGTATCCCCGCCCCGATCCCGACCTCGATTTTATATAGTTATATTTTTAATATTTTATAATATATTATTATAATATATAAAATAACTTATTTTATATGTATGTTTATAATGTATTACTATAGACTTATAGTGTTGTTGAGCCCCAATATTGAATATATAAATTCTAAAATTTAAGCCCAAACTTAAAAATAAAAAAAAAAAAGGGGGGGGGGGGGGGGGGAATCCCGCGGGGACTTAATAGGGGATTCCCCGAGGAAAATTTAGTTAGAGGAATCCCCGCAGGGAAATGGCGAATTGGGCCCCGTTTCCTTGACGGGGAATCCCCACCCCTGTCCCCGCCTTCAAATGGCGAATGGGGCCCTGTTTCACTGCCATGATAGTATGTATTAAAGTGATATGTTGTGGTCACCAGGTATAGCACCACGAATAAGGAAGGGAAGTGACGGCAAGAACATAGTTAGGGAGCGGGACCCCGACCTGCAAAAACCCGAGGTGCAAGCAAAGAGGTATGGGATCTGCCACCCTCGTGACCCCCTGGTCAAACCTGGCAGAGGGTTAGGACCAAGAAGTGGGCCTCGAAACTTCAACTGTACTCCCACCAGGACCGTCGTCCTCAGAAATCCGAGTAGAACATATGGCTATGGCTGCAGCTACTGGGAACGTCGTCACGCAAGCCGTGGTGGGACAGCTAAGGGGCATGGTGGCCGAGCAGATCGCCCAGCACGTACAGTCACAATAGGCGCCATCCTTGTCAGTCCCATTACCATCAGCTCAGAATCAGGATAGGGCCACGAGTCGAACCGTGGCAGGCCCTTCGTTGGAAGCTGGATACCTGTGAGATTTCAAGAAGTATGATCCCCGATGTTTAACGGATCCTTAAAAGACCCCACAAATGCAAAATTGTGGTTGTCTACTGTTGAGGGGATCTTCCAGTATATGAAGTGTCCAGAGGAGCAGAAGCTGTAGTGTGCCACTTTCGTTCTCATCGACAATGCCAAGCGTTGATGGCGCTCGACTGAGAGAATAATAGAAGTCAGTGGAGGCCAAGCCACGTGGGATCAGTTAAAGGAGCGGTTTTATGAGAAGTACTTCTCTGCTCATATGAGGTACAACAAGCAGGCTGAGTTCATGAACTTGAAGCAGGGAACCATGACAGTGGAAGAGTATGAAGAGGAGTTTGACAAATTGTCTTGTTTTACCCCTGACCTGGTGTCTACCGAGGCAAAAAGGGTTGAAAGATTTGTGCAAGGACTCCAAGATAGGGTGCGAGGCATCGTGCAAGCCCTGGAGCCTCCCACCTATGCCGCAACCTTTCGAGCGGCAGCATGCGTGGGTTGTCCTTCAGGGATAGAGTTCCTGAAGTCCCTAACGGAGGAACCGGCCCCCGACCAGAAGAGAAAGGTTAAGCAGAAAGCTTTGGGACCTCCGCAGAAGGTCCAGAGCATAAGCAGGTCAGTAGGCCATGCTCAACGACAGGCTACGACTTCAGGAAGAGTTTG
Source organism: Benincasa hispida (assembly GCF_009727055.1). Taxonomy (NCBI): domain Eukaryota; kingdom Viridiplantae; phylum Streptophyta; class Magnoliopsida; order Cucurbitales; family Cucurbitaceae; genus Benincasa; species Benincasa hispida. Next base: position 62,264,758 of record NC_052349.1, read on the forward strand.
GAGGGAAAAGTCGGTTTGCAAGTCTTGTGGGAAGCGTCATTGGGGACATTGTCTGAATGGCATAGGGACATGCTTCAAATGTAAGCAGATAGGGCGTACGGCAGACCAATGCCCTAGTAATGGTTTCGGAAGTGCGAGGGGTCAGCCCCCGAGTTCGCATTAGGGTAGTTCAAACCAATAGCAGCAGTAAGGTCGGGTCTACGCCACCAGTCATCGGGAAGCTGAGCACTCGGGAATAGTGGTGACAGGTACGCTCCCAATCTTGGGGCACTATGCCTTGACATTGTTTGACTCTGGCTCGTCCCACTCTTTCATTTCTTCGTTGTTTGTAAAGCATGCCATGTCAATTTTGGAGCCTTTGGGCTATGTTTTGTCAGTGTCTACACCGTCGGGAGAAATTATGATAGCCAGTGAAAAGATAAAAGCATGTCGTTAGAAATAGCAAATCGCACCCTTGATGTGACTCTGATAGTAATACACATGCATGATTTCGATGTAATTCTGGGATGGATTGGTTGGCTGCCAACCATGCTAGTATAGATTGTTCTCGTAAGGAGGTGAATTTTAACCCCCCTAGAGAAGCCAGCTTTAAGTTCAAAGGGGTCGAGACAGTAGTTTTGCCTAAGGTGATTTCAACATTTAAGGATAAGAGATTGATTAGCCAAGGTGTCTGGAGTATCCTAGCTAGCGTAGTTGACACAAGGAAAACCGAGGTTGCACTAACCTCTGAACTAGTTGTGCGAGATTATCCCGATGTATTTCTGGAAGAACTTCCAGGATTGCCTCCACTAAGAGAGATTGATTTTACGATTGAACTAGAGCCAGACACTATTCCTATATCCAAAGCCCCGTACAGAATGGCTCCGGTAGAATTGAAAGAATTGAAGGTTCAATTGCAGGAACTGCTTGATAAAGGGTTCATATGACCCAGTGTTTCTCCTTGGGGTGCACCAGTGTTGCTTGTGAAGAAAAAGGATAGGTCGTTACGTTTATGTATAGACTACAGGGAGTTGAATAAGGTGACCATTAAGAATAAGTACCTACTTCCTAGAATCGATGACCTGTTTGACCAGCTACGGGTGCTACCGTATTTTCCAAGATTGACCTATGGTCAGGTTACCATCAGCTGAGAATCAGCGACAGTGATATTCCGAAAATTGCATTCCGATTAACATATGGGCATTACGAGTTCATTGTAATGTCTTTTGGTCTAACCAATGCTCCAGCGGTATTCATGGATTTGATGAACCGGGTGTTCAAGGACTTCCTAAAAGCCTTTGTAATCGTTTTTATTGATAACATTTTGGTATACTCCAAGACAGAGGCGAAGTATGAAGAACATCTTAGGAAGGTCCTAGGAACACTGAGGGAAAACAAACTGTATGCAAAGTTTTCTAAGTGCGAGTTCTGGCTATGGAAGGTGTCCTTCCTTGGGCACGTGGTGTCGAAGGACGAGGTTTCAGTGGATCCAGCTAAGATTGAAGCCGTTACCAATGGCCCGCGCCCTACGACAGTTCATAGGTGCGTTAGTTTCCTGGGTTTGCTGGGATACTATCGTAGGTTTGTAGAGAATTTCTCTAGCATGCGCCCACACCGTTGGACCCAGCTAACCAGGGAAAGGAGTTCGTTTGTTTGGAGAAAAGCATGTGAGGATAGTTTTCAGGACCTCAAGCAGAGGTTGGTTTCGACCCCGGTTCTCACCGTACCAAATGGCTTTGGGAACTTCGTGATCTACAGTGATGCTTCTAAGAAGGGTTTGGGTTGTGTGCTTATGCAATATGATAGGGTGGTTGTCTATGCCTCCCGCCAGTTGAAGAACCATGAGCGCAACTATCCTACCCACGACTTGGAATTGGCAGTGGTAGTGTTTTCCTTGAAGATCTGGAGACACTACTTATATAGGGAAAAGATCCAAGTGTTCACTGACCACAAGAGTCTGAAATACTTCTTCACCCAGAAAGAGTTAAACATGAGGCAGCGCAGGTGGCTCGAGTTGGTAAAAGATTATGACTGCAAGATCCTCTATCACCTAGGTAAGGCGAATGTGGTAGTCGATGCCCTCAGTCGAAAGGTAGCTCATTCAGCCGCCTTGATCACTAAGTAGGTCAATTGTGTAAAGACCTAGAACGAGCAGAGATTGCGGTGGTAGTGGGAGAAGTCACTTCGCAGCTAGCCCAGTTGACAGTGCAACCAACCTTGAGGCAGCGGATTATTGATGCACAACAGGGTGATCCCGATCTAGTCCAGAAGTGTCGTCAGGTAGGGTCAGGTCAGGCAAGTGAATTTTCTGTGTCAGTGGACAAGGGTCTTTTGTATTAGGGACGGTTGTGCGTCCCAGCAGATGATGGATTGAAAGGAAAAATGTTGGTGAAAGCTCATAACTCTCCATTCTCGATGCATCCAAGTAGTACCAAAATGTACCAAGATGTGAAACTGTATTACTAGTGGTTCAATATGAAAAGGGAGATAGCTGAATATGTCAGTAGATGTTTAGTCTGTCAGTAGGTGAAGACCCCGAGGCAGAAGATAGCAAGCTTGCTACTACCATTGGATGTGTCAGAGTAGAAATGGGAGAGCGTGGCTATGGATTTTATTACGGGATTGCCCAAGACAACGAAGGGCTTCTCGGTGATTTGGGTTGTGATAGACAGACTCACCAATGAGTGAGATAGTAAGGTTTCATGGTGTGTCAGTGTCAATTGTGTCCGACAGAGACCCTCGTTTCACCTTCAGTTTTTGGAAGAGCCTCCAAACAGCTTTAGGGTCGTGGTTGAATTTTATTACAGCGTTTCACCCCCAAACTGATGGGCAAACGGAACGTTTAAATCAGATATTGGAGGACATGTTGCACGCTTGTGTGTTGGAATTCTCAGGGGGTTGGGACTCCCACTTACATTTGGCAGAGTTCGCTTATAATAATAGCTATCAGGCTACCATTGACATGTCGCCGTTTGACGCTCTTTATGGTAGAGGTTGCAGGTCTCCTGTTTTCTAGGGTGAGATTGGGGAGAGGAAACTGGTGGGGACTGAGTTAGTGGAGTTGACGAATGAAGCCATGCAAAAAATCAGGGCCAGAATGCTAGCAGCACAAAGTAGACATAAAAGTTATGTGGATGTTAGGCGAAAAAATCTGGAGTTCGAAGCAGGTGACAAAGTGTTCCTGAAAGTAGCGCCGATAAAGGGTGTCCTGAGATTCGGGAAGAAGGGTAAGCTAAGTCCACATTTTGTAAGGCCATTCGAGATTTTGGAATGGGTCGGCTTTATGGCTTACCATTTGGCCTTGCCACCGTCCCTCTCCGTGGTCCATAATGTATTTCATGTCTCCATGCTGAGGAAATATTTAACAGACCCGTCTCATATGGTGGACTTTGAGCCCTTGCAACTGAATGAAAACTTGCGTTACAAGGAAAAGCCCGCGCAAATTATGGCCAGGGAGGTGAAAGTTTTACGCAGCAAGGAGGTGCCATTGGTGAAGGTTATGTGGCAGAATCATCAGTTTGAGGAAGCAACTTGAGAGCACGAGGACAAGATGAGGGCACTGCATCCATAGCTCTTCCCAGGATTAGAAACTTTCGAGGAACGAAAGTTTATTTAAAAGGGGGAGAGTGTAACGCCCTAAAAAGTTTTTTTTTTTAAAAAAAAAAAAAAGGAATGTTGGTTATTTAGGAAGAGAATTAGGGTTCAAAAAGGGGCCTTGGGATACGTGCAAAACTTCTTTTTTTCTTTTTCTTCTTCTTCTTCCTCTTTCCAACTCACCTCCCCCCACCCCCAATTTTTCTGCAGTCACCATTTTCGGGCTTGCTTACTCACGCCCGCCCTTCGTCCTGCATCAACCGCACTCTTCGCCGTCGTTTATCCGTTCGTCGACAAGGTGCATAGCCGAAGCCGCCGTCGAGCACAAACCAGAAGGCAGATCCATCTGCCGCTCGCCGTCTTTTTTCATCCTATCCTTCACTCGACCAGACGCGGATCGCTCACCCCCTTCGTACCAGTCGCGCGAGTTCCAGCCACGCCGAGCTCCCCTTCCGCCTCTGTTCGTCCGCCACATATCAACGTTTTGTCGTTAGCCGAAGCCCAGCGTGCGTCAGATCGCTCACCTCGTTCGTTTGCACACCAAAAAAGTTTCAGTTGTCGCCGATTCATGGTTGGTTCTACCTAATCCTTCTGTTCAGGGTAAGTATCGGTTCCCTTTTGGCAGCCCACTGTCTCTTGAGATTCTTGGGCCTAATTTATGATTGGTTACAGGAACGTGCGGCGGTGAAGGAAGTTCAATCCATTATGGGTTTTTGTGCTGAATTTGATGTGATAAGGTGCATGGATAAACTGAAGATAGTGGTATGAGTAGACTGTGAAACAGTTGATTAAAGTATTGTTAAAGTTTGATGTTGAGTCATGGCCTTGCTTGCATGCTTATGTTTGATTATGTACTGGATGTTTGTAAGCTTATGTCCATATGAGATTTTAGTGACTGTTAATGTACCATTGGGCCATGCACATCGCATGTGTGAGCCTTCGAGCCCACACCTATGGTGTCCTTTTTGGGATTACCACTCGTATTTATGTCATGACCTTTGTGTCACTACTTATTTTGGGTCCAATTGATAGACTAATAGATCACTGAGTGAGCCCAGTAGTGGGCCGCTTACTGAGTATATTTTATACTCACCCTTTTCTTTCCCTATTTTTCAGGTAAAAGTAATGACAGACTGGTGCATGACAAGAGAGATCCATGACTTGGCCATTAGGACGATTCGCTGCTTCCGTATATAGTATTATGTTTTGAAACCTGGTTTAGGAGTTAGGCATTTTTTTCACTTTTATGCAAAATATATCAATTTTATTATTTGACTATTTAATTTCATTCATTTGTTTTTAGTAGGGTTTAAGGGTACCCCGAATAGTAAATTATTTTATTTTACTTTGTTTTAGTTTATTTATTATTATTTAATTATGTTTTCACATCTTTGCTCATTTGAGCATTATTAAATAAAATCTTGGCTCTTTAATTTGATGATTTAAAAGAAATTGTACGATTTGGCCTATGCATGCATGAAGTAGCGTCCTAGAATGTAGTAGGAAACTAAGGTCGTTACAGATGGTATCAGAGCGAAACCTCTCCCAGTAAGATGTAGTTCGGGGACGAACCAAGTGGAAGCTGGTGCGCATGTAACGTCCCGAGTTCATGAGGGGTACATGAATGAATCGATATCACATCCAGATGAGAGGGATCCTGAAGACATGAAAGTATGATTAAGAAAGGCTTAAAAGAATTGAAAGTTACTATATATACCAACAAGGTACACCTTCCTTTTTTATGGCTCAATCATAAGAACTCCAAAATTAAGCGTGCTTAGCTTGGGTCAATCCTATGTTGGGTGATCTCCTGGGAGTTTTCCTAGGATGCATTTGAGTGAGGATAAAGCATACTGAAAGGACTCGTGTTGATTTGTGGGAACAACTTTCACTTCTAAAAAGTATTAAAGGCAAGGGAGGATGACATAGTCAGGTCGCAAGGGACGCAGGGAATGCCAGGGCCATTACGGGCCGAATTCAGAATCAATGGTACATGAGAGACATCAAGGGCTTTCTGGTGAAGAAACTTATGAGTACACTAAGGTACTTTTTGCTGCAAACAAAAGGCTATGGTCTTTGAAACTGATGAGGGAGACCGGTCTTAGATTCAAGATGTACCTATCACATGACTTCTAAGAAGAGCTAGTTTATTGATTACAAATCAGAGGAAGGAGACTTTGTTTACATGGGTAATAACAATGAGTATGAAATCATTGGAATAGGCTCAGTGTTACTAAAGCTTGCAGATGGGAAGTCCTATTGAGGGATGTTATGTTCCAAAGCTCAAAAGAAATCTTATTTCCTTGGGTATACTTCATGACCAGGGTTGTACATTCACTGGTGAAAGAGGTTCTTTAACGATAGAAAAGCAAGGGAGAACAGTCCTTATAGGGAAGAAAATTGATGGCCTATATGACATTAGTGAAAGAGGCTTGAATGAACTCATGAAGCAAGGCTTGATTTAGACTAGAGGCATTAAAAAACTCGGCTTTTATGAACATTGTGTGTATGAAAAATCCAAGAGAATGAAGTTCACAAAAGGAGTTCATATAACCAAGGTCATCATTGACTATATCCATGGAGACCTATGCGGCCCTTTTAAAACCCCTTCATGAAGAGGTTCCAAGTATTTCCTATCACTTATAGATGACTAATCTAGAAAGGTGTGGACATACTTGCTTAAATCTAAAGATCAAACCTTTGAAAACTTTAAAATTTGAAAAGTTAAAGTTGAAACTCATACTGAAAGAAGAATTAAATTTCTCAGAATGGATAATGGCCTAGAGTTTCTAGAGAAAAACTTTAGCTCTCTTTGTGATGAGTGTGGAATAACTAGACACAGAACAGTAACTTATACCCCCTCAATAAAATGGAGTTGCAGAGAAGATGAATAGAACACTGATGGAAAAGGTTAGATGTATGCTATCAAAGGCTAGAATTTCATAAGAATTTTGGGTTGAAGCTTTTGTTACAGCACATTACACAATTAATAAAAGCCCGAGTGTTTATATTGACATGAAAACTCCTGAAGAGAAGTGGAGAGGAATACCCCTTATCTTTCAAATCTAAAGCCTTTTGGATGCACTGCTTATGTTCATACTAAGCAAAGTAAGGTGGAACCTAGAGCCTTGAAATGTATGTTCATAGGGTATCCTAAAGGAATAAAAGGTTCCAAGTTATGGGATTTCAATTCTAATAGAAGTTTAATCAGCATATATGTGACTTTCAAAGAAAGTGAGTCCTATATGGACTCTGAAACAGTGAAGCAATCAATCCTAAAGAATCAATTTGAACCCTCCACCAGCTCACACATTAAAGTTCACCCTAGTCTTGAGAACTCAATGATAGTTGAAGATCCAATACAACCCATAAATGCCCCTAGCACCTGTGAAGTTAGGTCAGATAGCCAAGTTGAGAACCTACATGACTATCTACCTTCAAGAGACGGAGAAAGGACTACCAGACTTCCCTCTTGATTTGTAAGAGCTTATTGCATTTCTATTCATTTTATGGAAAATTATAATGAAGAACCTAACATTTTTTAAGAAGCTTAAACAGTGATGAAAAAGACCAATGGTTAGCATTATGAAAAGTGAGATTGACTCCCTCTACAAGAATGAAGCATGAATCTTGGTGGATAAACCACTTAATAATGGCATCATTCCTTGTAAATGGGTTTACAAGAATAAGTTTATAGGGAAAAGTAATGAAGAAGTGAAGCACAAAGCTAAAGGCTTTAAACAAAAGGAAGGGGTCGATTATACAAAAATATTCTCTCCAGTGGTAAAACATACCTCAATTAGAGTTCTCCTAGCTATTGTAGCATGTGAAGACCTTGAGCTAGAGCAAATGGATGCCACTACAGCCTTTCTACATGGAAACTTAGAAGAAGACTCTACATGGAACAGCCTAAAGGTTTTGAAATTCAAAGGAAGACAAATTTGGTTTGCAAGTTGAAAATGTCTTTATATGGGCTCAAACAATCACCTAGATGCTAGTACAAGAGATTTGATGACTTCGTAGACCAAATAAACTTTGCCAGAAGCTTACATGACCCCTATGTCTACTTTAAAACCTTTAGTGATGGCAGTCTAGTCTATTTGTTGTTATATGTTGATGATATGTTGTTGGCAGGGAAAGACTTGACTAAATTAAATGAGATTAAAGATTAGCTAAGTGCTAAGTTTGAGATGAAGGATCTAGGGCCAGCTAAGAAGATCTTAGGAATGGAGATTATAGGGCAAAGAAGTATAAGAGAACTATTTCTATCACAGGGTCAGTACACTAGAAAAGTGCTAGACAAATTTAACATGACCAATGCCAAAGCTGTGAACACTCATGTGGGACAACAATTCAAGTTATCTGCTACAAACTCTCCTAGAAAACCAGTTAAGAGGAAACCTATGGTTAATGTTACCTATTCTAACATCATAGGGAGTTTGATGTATCTAATGGTGTGCATCAGGCTAGATCTAGCTTATAGCTCAAGTTTGGTCAGCAGGTATATGGGAAACCTAGGTAAAAACCATTAGGAAGCTATTAAATGGGTATTTCGATACCTAGTGGGAACAGTGAACAAAGGCCTTCTATACATAGCTCTTAATGGAACTAAACTATTCCTAACGGGATATGTTGATGCAGATTTTGCATGGGACAGTGATAAGAGGAGAGGCTTCTCTTTTATGTTGGAAGGAAACCTCATAAGTTGAAAGTCTAACCTACAACCAGTAGTTGCCCTATCAACTACTGAGGCTAAATTCATAGTTGTATTAGAGGCTGTTAAAGAAGCAATTTGGTTACGAGGTTTAATCAGTGAACTAGGCTACAAACAAGAATCAGTAAAACTTCGATGCAACAATAAGAGTGTCATACTGAAGGAAAATTTTCAAAAAAAAAGATCCTTTGAGTGGAAGAAAAGATCGAACCAAATTCCATTTCTCATTGAATATAAATTTTACAATAAATCAAGAACAAGATATGCATTTACGCAATTATAGCATGCTTAAAAAGAATACTTAGGGTTTCAGAAACCCTTACCTTTTACAGAACCCTTTCTTCAAAAACTCCCTCGTACAAGCCACAAACGGAACTTCTTCTCCACTCGGATCTCCTTTTTCACGCGAACACCACCACTTGAGAACCCTCTATATTCTCTTGGGATAAAGGATTCAAGCAAGAGTTGTGGGCTTTGCTTGAATCCTTGGAAGAGGGAAGGAGATGGATAGGGGGAGAGGGAAGAGAAGAACTTTTCTTCTTTGTAAACTTTTTCTTGGAAAGAACCCTTCGCTCAGAGCCAATTGAGAAAGAAGATGAAAAATCTCCAACCACCTTAATCACAACCCACGTAAAAACATTAAGACAATAAGGGGAGAGAGTTGTAACTCCTTCTCTTTAATTAATTTCAATTAAATTAATATTAATAATATATATATATATAACTACTTTATTATATATATACACTATATGTTATATCAAATATAACATATAGCCTATAATTTTATATTGCATCAAATACAACATAAACTATAGATTTTATTTTCTCTCAACAATACATGGCATTTAATATAAATGACATTTATATTATATTCACTTATATGAATCTCATCCATATAATTGATATTTGGATCATATCCGAATATTTAATTCCTCTCAGTATAAATCATATTTATATTTAATTACATGAATCTCATTCATATAATTGGTATTTGAATCATATTCAAATTCCTCTCGTATTACCTTAAATTATAATGTATCAAATACATTATATTAATTATGTCACATATATAATCAACTTAATTAATTATATCATATATAATTAATTCTCTTAATTAATTTGAACACTTCAAATTAATCCAAAATTGATTCTCAATTAAATCCTTGTTGAGCCACAGAGGGGACCTTATGCACCTGTAGATTGAAGCTCCAATGGTACTCGGATAATTAATTAAACTCTTTAATTAAATAACCCAACATCCGTTAACTGTCGGTCACTCCATTAAAGACCGATAGTTGCACTCTTCGCACTACAGATAAATTTCTATATCCATTGGATATAACCAATCAATAGTGCGATGAACCTTCACAAATTGCTCATAAGTATAGCTAGGCCAAAATACCATTTTACGCCTGTAGTTACATCTAACTTCTTAAGCACCACTGATTCCTATAATGAACAATAAGTCATAGTCCAACGATGACTAAGTCCCTCTCGGGCCAGGAGAGAGTGTGTCACTATGTTCAAGACCCGGAATCAACCCTTAAGGGAGCAATTTATCTACTTGCTTCTGCATCAGGGAATGAGTGAATTTCATCTTGTGTAGCTATGTTCCCAGCTCCCCAGTCAAACGAGTCCCCAAAATGGTAGGTTTGTTGAGTTGGCAATCTAGCCACTACCATCTATGCAAATCCAAGAACTGCCTTCATAAGCAAGAGTTCACAACTCACTTAGGATTCAGGTCATGTCACCTATGGTCATTCTAGTGAAATGTAAGTCTCTATTATTAACGACGTTATATAAAAAGACTAATCATTTCTTGGTCTGGTCTTATACAAACTCTTTATATAGAAAACCCCCACTCAGATGTCTCCACATGAATGATCAGGATCAGATCATTTGTAGAACTTTACAAAATTTGTAATACCTACAAAGCAGGTCGTATCCTTAGTGTCTCTAAGATAAGGTACCCAGCCTTATCCATCTATTACAGACCATTTAGGTTATTTTATTTAAACGAGATCCACTTGTATGTCTCTACATACTTGTTTAAATTACATAAAATAACCTCGGATTTTAGTTTATTGGATTGAGTAAATGCTTATAAAATAACACTTATTTTATTAACAACAGTATGTTTATGCAATGTTTACAAACTACGAGATTACCAAGAGATTTAAGACACCAATCCTAACACATACACCTCACAAAGATCCAACAATATCATGATAGAACAAAACGTATTAATGTAGAGCTTTTCTTTGTAAGGGACATCATTGAAAGAGGAACAATCAACATTCAGAAAGTCAAAACAGAAGAAAATGCAACTGGTTTTTAACTAAAGCTCTACCAAGACCTAAATTTGATCATTACCTAAGTCTACTCAGAGTAGTAGATTTAAATGAAGGGAAATAGTTACATGTTTGATGATCTTCAAGGAGATTTTGCTTCAAAAGGGATATTTATTGAGAAGCTGAACCAAAATCTCCAACTCCTGTCAAAACAAATAAAACAGAAAATAGTTAGTGGATGTTAAATAGTTATAAGAAATTTACTCGGCTGTTTTCTAGTTATCTATAATAAAAGCAAAAGCAAGAAAAAAAATGCACAACATAATATTCATTTTCTGTGTGAGTAGCTTGTATATGAAAATACAGAGAAATAGAGTTTAAGAGGGAGGTGCGAAGAAGAACTTGTCTTTGTTTATTGGTATTTTGTAATCTAGAAGATGAATAAAGCTTGAAGATCATTTGAAGAGTAGATGTAGGTGTAAACACTGAACCACTATACATCTTTGTGTTCATCTTTCTCTTCTCTTTTCATTTATGAACCTGCATGCTTAAACATTTCATGTTTGAATCCAAGGAAGAACAAAGAGAAAGAGAGAGAGATTAGAGTGTTTTTTTCCTTGATTTATGATGTTTCTGTTAAATTAAAACGAAATAGATAGAGGAAGGAGAGATACTTACCACCTATTGAATCTAATGTGCAACGTGGGCATTTTGAGATCACATACGGCGGCTACTTCAATTTTTCTTTTCTTGGGTTAGCTCATCCGAGAAGAGTTATTCGGCTTTGTTGATGTTTGATCTTTGACAAACAAATATCATTTTCTTTCTTGGGCTAACAAGAAGAATAGCAGATTTTAACTTTTCATTTGTAAAAATAGCAAATCAACATTTCATTCATAAAAATAGCAAAACAAATTAAAGATAAAATATAAACGAATTTATAAAAGTCTAAACTACCTCCAGCCATACAAATGAAATTGCTAATGACTTATTAAGAAATATTCATAATTACATTATAGTTAAAATAAACATCTACAGACTATCAGTTGGTCAGATTCTAGCACTGCACCGACCTCTTTTCCAACCAAGTTGCCACCATTTTCCTCTCTGAAATCGGCTCCTCTGCCAACAATAGTGCGGTCATGAATAGAATCTCCAAGGCAAATTAGTTATTGCCAACACCTTTCATATGTTTGAACCTTTTCATAATGGCTCGATAGGAATCACTTTGGAAATGAGAGATTTTGGGACTTGAACTCTTGGTCGATGGTCGATTAAGTCGAGCTTTTCATCTATACCCCAATGGATTTGATTGGTTAAGTCAAGCCTCTAAATTAGACTCGTCAATTGAGAACAAAAAATAAAATCACTAAGAAATAAATGAAAATTGAAAATTAGATAAAATAAAAAATTTGAAATTGAAGATAAGATCAAACATGATATTTGAAATATATATATATATATTCGATTGTTTAAAAATATTATATTCAATTTTTAAAATTCGAAAGTGTAGAGAGATAATTTAGGAGAAAACGAGGATTTATGCTAAAGATTTGCAAATGCCAATTGCAGTATAACTAAATTCAGATGGGGCATTTTAGGGTTAAAGAAGAATTAATTACACTGTAATTAGTTTTCAAACTAATTAAAAAATTTTAGGGTTAAAGAAGAATTAATTACACTGTAATTATTTCACTAATAAATAATACTATTTAATACTTAATATAATATCTATTACTCAATGGAAAATCACTAAACCATTAATACATCACTTTTGAACTCACCCAAAATTCTGTAACAATACTTTTTCTGGTTCTATGACCAGATATTGTGTTTAAAAGTGAGGACTGGATTGATAAAAACTTTACTCTAATAATTGCATTCATGAAAAAAGAACCGATTTAGATTGGAGTATGAAAATTTCAATTAAAAATCATCAATTGAAATTACTACACAATCATGATGTGGCGTTGATGTCAATCGTGAATCTCATGATAGAGAGAAATAAATAATCTTCGACGATGATACATCCTTCCTTGATCGAATCGATCAAGGTGGGTATAAGACCAAGGCAAATAGGTTAATTACCAACATCGTCTATAGCTCAACCTACTTTTCAAAATGACTCAATACGAATCACTTTTGAAAGAAGAAATTTGCGACTTGAACTATTGGTCGGGTCGATTAAGTTGAGTCTTTCAAGCTCCAAAGTAGACTTGTCTTCGATTGAGAAAAAAAAATAAAATCAGTAAGAAAAAGATGAAAATTGAAAGAATTAAATAAAACAAATTTGAAATTGAAGATAGAATCAAATATGATAATTGGAAAAAAAAAAAAAAAAAAAAAAAAAAAAAAAGTTACATTCGATTTTTAAAAAGATTACATTCCATTTTTAAAATTCGAAAAGTGTAGGGGATAATGTAGGAGAAAATCAAGATTTATGCTAAAAAAAATCTACAAATAGCATAATTAGTTGCAGTGTAACTGAAAATCACATTTTAGGGTTAAAGAAAAATGGGAACACGAGTGTATTTGCTATAAATTTGATGAAATTTCTGTTTTGCTATACTTCCCAATGAAATCTTTAAAACAAAAAATAATATGATTCAAAATAAAAAGGCTAATTAATAAAAATGAGATATTTTTTTATATCTCACGTTTAAAACAAATTTATAATAAAGATAATCATAAAAACAATTTAAAAAACGTATGATTTAATTATGATTAAGAGAAAATCTACTATAAATATAAAAAGTTAGTTATGAAAACTAATATAATATAAATTTTAAAAATCCAAAATAAGATAGTCATTGAAGCAATTTAAAAATAAGATAATATGACATTCAAAATTCAAACCAAGATTTGTTAAATTTGATACAGAAATTCAAAACAACCGTTAAATCACAAGATTTATGAAAAATTATCCGCTTGAAATAATAATGTTAGTTGGCATTGAAAGCCTGTTGGGATATATAATTGAGCAATTAATTATAGTCTCTTTAGTATAGATGCCGAATTAATTACACTGCAATTAAATGAGAGGATAAGGACATTTTAGGATTTCAAAAAATTGAACTCACGTGATATCACTTATCATTTTTCAAAATGCAGAATTAAATTTTGCTATTTATCTTATTGTCCCTGATAATTTTTTTAAATTAGAATTTAATTTTTAAAACTACGACCAAACACATATTTGAAAACATGAAATATAAGTTTTTTTTTTTTTAGTTCCTTGTTTTCAAACATATGTTATGGAAATTGTCTACCAACCTATTATACATTATTTGATTAACTAAATAGACACAAACCTCAAAATTCAAGAAATAAACTTGTAACTTAACCATAAACAAACAAGTCCAAATCAACCAAAAAAAAAAAGTTAATAACTATTTGATAATTACAATAATGTGGCAAATGTAATGCCAAGTATGAATATAATCACTCTATTGACTCAGTTGTATTACAAACTTCAGCCACAGTACATGTTAAATTGAGGAAATTAAGAATACAAAAGGCACAGCCAAAATATATATATATAAACAAAAGCCACTGAAATGTACAAAAGAAGGAGATGGGAAGGCAAGAATTTCATAATTGGTTAAGAAAATGCCTTAAGGAATAAGGATGGCCCCCAAAATCGATTTGTGCGAGTCATCCTTCCAGACAGACACAGAGTATGTTAATCTTCTCTGTATCGTTCCAATTGTATCGGATGTCCCCGAAGGGACAAGGATGGCCCCCAAAATCAAACTGACCTAACAGAAATAACTGAGCTAAAGAGATGAGTCAAAGTTTTGGTACCTCATCTTCCACCAGACAACTGGATAGCTTCCTGTCTATAAATGGAATCATCCCCTAATTCAAATCTTCTTTGCATTCTCTCATGATCTTGTCTGCGACTCACCTCTAAATGCTGCCATTCCTCCCACCTCTCTCCGAGCCCCTCGCCTTCTAGCATACAAATGACTTGTGACATTGTTGGTCGGCTGTCTGAAGATGGCTGTGTGCACAGTAGCGCAACTTGGGCCATTGTCTCCACCTCTCTAATATCATAGTTAGTCAGGTTTCCATCCACAATAATATTGAGTCGCTTCTCCCTTTCCAATTTCTTGACCTTCAGAAACAGAGATGAATTCGGAAATTAGCACTGAAAAAGAGCTAAAAAGTCGTGATTTCGGATCCTGATTCGTTTAGTATAGACAAGCAGCCAAAATTTATGATAGTAGAACTAACTGAATTTGGCAAAGATGAAATAGATTCAAATGGAGATATACTGATTTGACATGATTTTCTTACATGGTCTAGTAGTAAAACATCATCATCTCCTTCAAACCGTGAGAAGTCGATCGCACGTTGCCCTGTAATAAGTTCTAAAAGCATAATGCCATAACCAAAAACATCAGTTTTTTCTGACGATTTCCCAGTGGATAAGTATTCTGGAGCTATGTGGCCAACCGTCCCTCGTACTTGAGTTGTGACGCTAGTCTTCCTAACATCAACCAACTTGGCCAGGCCAAAATCGCCAACAACTGCTTCAAAATCCTCATCAAGCAATACATTAGCAGCCTTAACATCTCGATGAATAATCTTTGGATTGCAATGTTCGTGAAGATATCCTAAACCTCGAGCTGTCCCCAATGCCACACGTTTGCGAGTAGGCCAATCTAAAACAGGCTCCCCAGGTTTAAGTTCTGGCATAGGAGATTACTGAAGAAATCAGCTAAAGAAAGTAGCAATTCTTTATCAGTAAGGCCGAGCAGGAAGGTGATGAACAGAGCAATCGAGCAAGAAATTAACCGAGAAAATGATTCAACACTCAAAATACTTATCAGGGTCGTCTCTATGTATTCAACAATGAAAGTTGAATCTCATTCATTGAAATGATGTGCATACATACTGACAACAATCATATTCCATGAAGCTTCAAGCTCTAAGGGGAACGGCACAACCAGTTGGCTAAATTGCAAAGCAACTTCCACCTACCTAATCCATGCAAGATCGTTGGGAAGGACTTGGGCTTTTGGCTCCTTAGAAAGTTACTTTTTAGAAAATGCTTTGTCCCAGCTTGGAAGATTTTGAATTCATAGAAAGGTTTATCTACCAAGACTTCCATGGCAGTTTCCGTGGTAGTAGAATCTTTTCCCACACACGTACGCCGCCACCGCCCGTTCAGGCAGACAGGTTCGGGTAACCGCGCTCCCGCATAAAAAACCTAATTTCATCCACCAGACCCTCTCACAAAAAGTCATTTTCCAACTTGTGACCCCTACAGTGGCTGGAAGACTCACGAGTAGAGCATTTTGTTGCTCTCTGGACTATGATAATGGTGCAAATTCTAAGGACACGACAGGGGCACAATGCCTTCATGTATATTATTTGTTAACTTAAAAGTCGACCATAATCAAAATATTTCAAGGTTGACGAAGTAATACGAAAAATGAAAAGAAATAGATACAGGAAAGATATAGTCTATGGCCAATATTTCCCTCTACCCAAACCAGGATCTACTCAAGCACCCGACACTCAATTGATCTCTTAGACCTTAGTTCTATCAAGAGAATGCACAACTCTTCCTTGAACACAACATCCTCGACCTGTTTACCCACAAGTTTTTCTTCTGTCACTCTCTCATTTCCCCACCTATTGATTATTAACATATGATGTAATGTGTAAACATTGAAGTATTTCACTCAAACGGGAAAAAAAATGTGAGATTTATTTTAGAGAAATGTTTTCAAATTTCATATCCAAAACAAGGAAAAGACTTAATACCTCGAAGACGGTAGGCAACACTCAAGTTCTGCATATAGGGATATACCAACAAGCGTTCAGTCTGAGTAGTACAAAACCCAATCAGCCGCAATAGATTTCTATGAACAGCTACACTAATCATCTCAATTTCACGCAGAAAAGCAGCATCTCCCCCAGGGCTTTCATAATTAGTTGACTGTTTCACTGCAACCTTGGTGCCATCAGCAAGCACCCCTTTGTAAACCTTTCCGAAGCCTCCTTGTCCTATAACATTTTCCTCACTAAAATTTTCTGTAGCTAGCTGTAGTTCCCTCCATGCAAATCTTTTTAGCTGACCAAATGCAATTCTTCGATCAATTTCACCTAATTTAATTGAGAGACCAGGGGGAAAAAAACATTCAGACATACTTCCATAAACAAAAATTTCAGTTCTGGTGGGGGTGTGATGGGGAAGAGGCATATGGAATTTTGATTTCCTTTTGCCAGCTTGTGGCTTGCTCACATTAGTCCCCTTTTCGTAAAATTACTAATGAATCGCTGAAAGTATCAAGTAATCTCATTTAAGACATAAGATGGTTAACTTGATAGGTAATACAAAAACTTACATCAAAAAGTTAAAAACTATTTCCACAAGTTCATCAATCCAGTTGGGAAAAATAAATTTAATATGCAACTACAGAGCATACAGTAATGATCTAAAACAATTTAATATGCTAGTAGAGGACTAGACTTTAAGGAACAATTCTCTAGATAAGTAAAAGTAGCATCCAGATAGTCTATGCTTCAAATATCAGACAAAAAACACAAATACAAAACAGTTGTGTTTCTAGATAGGTGCTATTTACATGCCAATGCTACTAAAAATTGGCATAAAAGTTTGCGGCAAGATAACAATCATATTTACATTGATAACATATGCTTGGAACCTAATCTCCATAAGAGATGCTCGCATAATCCATTCTAAAAATTCAATGATATGTCAGAACAATTACCGGGAACATCTTCAAAGACTTCACCCTTGTAGCCTTTATATCTATGCTTGCACAATAAAATTAATAATCCGACCAAAAGAATCGCAACTATTAGCCCAGCAATAAGTCCAGCTATGAGGCCAACCTTTGACTTATTTGAAGCACCTGAGAAAATATGAAACTTTAACATTTTCTTTCCATTAAGGAGTGCTTAAGTTATTAAAACGGAGCAAAAGATTTTCCACAAGCCTAGGCTATATCTGATCCAATAACCTGAGTTTGTACCGTCCGAATCACAGGAATGAAGTGAATTTTTGCCACAATCCAACTTATTTCCAGAAAAGCTGTGAAGAGCAGAGGAATTCAAAATATTTGGAAGGTCAAAATAAGTAAAGGGGTGACAAAGAATATCGCAATTACATTGCACTATAAGAGCTATAGGAAAAATAGAGCTTGTGATGGTAGGGTTTTCGGCAAACTATTAAAGGAAAACAATTCTACATCAGAAAAGTTTAATGAGCTCCAATCAATATAAAAGAAGCCTATGGTTCTGGTTTTAAATTGTTCCAGTTAGGAACACTTTAAGTTTCGGTGTACTAACTCTAGTTAAATTCTTTTTTTGAATTATCTAGTCTGAGAGTAGGAAAAAGGGTGAGTAGTACAAAAGTTTTAAGGGAGTCTTCTTGCAATTGGGACTGGAGAAAGAACTCTATGTGATTGTAATAATTTCTCACACAGTGAATTTCTTTCTAGTGGGTCATGGTTTTTCTCCAATTTTAGAACTATTCATGTACATTCTTATGTTTCCTATTTTTATTGTTTTTTTTTAAGTTCTGTTATTTTCTCTCTGACAGTAGTAATAGAAAAGGCTCCTCCCCAACCGTAAAAAATAATTTATATTTTATAATTCTGGCTCATTACTTTTGACGTACTAGAGAAATATTGAAGAAAAGATTTGTCATGTCTAGGCAACATAGTATTTACTTTTCATTTATCAATCAATAATCCTTTACATTTTGAATGTTAGCTTCAAACATTTTAGGTTAGTTATTGTCTTTTTTTCTTTCTTTAGTACCTAAAATTTGAGCGGAAGAATCAAACCTTCAATCTCAAGAGAAGTAGAGACTTTAACTACTAAGCTATATGCTCGTGCCATATAATTAGATATATGAGTTTCCTAATATCACTTATTAGGAATTGATGTTTGGTTTCCTAATGCCATATTATAGCAGATATATGGGTTATATGATAATATCTACCTTGATAGTATTCAAAAGTTCCACATACTTGAATTTTGAAACTTGAAATAACTGCTCCGGAATTTGGCCACTGAGATTATTCGAATCAAGAAAACTGTAGGACAATCACAATCAAAACATTAAGAACAGAATACAGATCCCCGAATCTGAAAATTTCCATTAGTAGTCTTATGCATAAAAGAAAACATACAGATTGATCAAGCTAGGAAGGGTTGAAAATGTCTCAGGAATAGTCCCAGTTAGATGATTTTGACTCAGGGTTCTGCTTCAATGAGAATAAGGAGTTATTATCTCAACTAAAAACCAGGTGCATTGCAAATGCGTACAAAACATCTTTAAAAATTTGAGTAATTTGAAGCCAATCACTTACAGGAACCGTAGTTTCTTAAGATTACCCAGGGACGATGGTATTTTACCAATTAGGCTGTTATTTCCTAGATCCAAAGTGACCAAATTTGTCAGGTTTCCAAACTCCTCTGGTATCCCTCCACTTATGTAATTTCCCTGCAAGTTCCTGCAGTAGACGAGTATATATTAATTAAGATTCTCTACAGTTCATTGCCAATAAGCAGATGTATTTCAAAAACCAGTTTTGATAACCAAACTTAATGTCAAACAATCATAATATGCTTTTCAAAGCTAAGGTTATCAGATATAAGGATATCTAATGTCCAACACTTCCCTGAAACTAGAAAATTAAAAGAAAATGTCAGACTAAGGGATGTGAGCAATTAGATCTCTCTAGAGGATGAAATCTTACGCTTAGTAAATTACAGGAACTTTAATCATAAGAAAATAGCTTTTAGTTCTTTGTTGATAATAGTTTATCTGTCAATTGATCTTCCATATTACGATCTTTTGTAAATGAATGATATAAAGAAAGTTCCAGTTATGGAATTTTAATACCATACATACATGTGCAAAATAAAACTCTTTCTCAAGCAACATGAATAGCTAACCTTAAGTAAGTCAAACACCTGGCTTGAAGAATTTAAACCTACTTTTATTTAATTAAAAAAAAAAGACAGTAACGAAATTGTACTAATCAATAAAATACAGAATTTGGAGTACAATATAATAACAGAAGCCAGCTTAAATTGCACAAACATCAAGCATTTAGAGCTGCAAGTTCTAGTCCACAAGATAACACACTACTCACAGGGTTGAAAGAGATTTTATAGCAACAATTCTTGGAGACAAGGTTCCAGTAAATCCCAATGTTGGCAATGTTCTGAAAATTAGATGTAATATAAGCAAATAGCAGACTTGAAACCTTTTATATTGGCAAGTAAAATATTTGATACAATGAAATGAATACAGTCATTTATATAGAACATCTGAGACCACTAACAAGTGACAAGATTATTCCAAAATGGATAGGAAGATAAGCAAAGAGTATATTTAATTTAATTATGTCTTACATAGCTATCACATTGTTCCCATTACACATAATATTGGACCAACTACTGCACGGATTGACATGATTTGGGTTCCAGTCTTTGAGCTGAATATTTGTTGCATTCAATGCGATCTTGAATGCAATGAGTGCCTCACCTGGAGGTTATAAGAACAACGTACATTCATCAAGTGGTCAAGCAATTTGAGAATATCAGTGCAATAGTAATTCCGGATAAATTTGTACAACTGGATGTAATCAGAAATTGAAAAGAAAAACTACATTAAAATAATCTCACAAAATTTTCAAATTTGTTTCCTTCTACAAGGGAAAAAAAAAAGAGCTTTCACATTTGTTGATAACTTCAGACTAGCTTTTCTACAATCCCACAAGAAATGAGCAAAAGGGGAAAATGATGGAAAAGTTGTCTTCCTTGTGACAAAAGACTTGTAGGCTGTAGCATATCAGAAGATAGTGTGAAAAACAAAAACAACAACAACAACAAAAAAAAGGAAAAAAAAGAAACATTTCTCATACTATCTCTAGGCTATATACATGTACGGATGCAAAAACCAAACTTCAATTCAATAGAAGAATGACCTGTACCAAGTGAACTTTCACATACACTAACTGTCCTTACTAATCAAGAAGTCAAAACGTTTAATTTCTATTCAAAAAGACCTAATGTTTCAAACATCATGAAGATTAATCAGATGAACAATCTTTTTGTCACAGATCAGATTTTTATAGAAAAAACTATGAGCAGCAGTATAATAAGATCTCAATTTTCATACGCCACCTCGAGATGCAGTTCATACCTTGAAAATCAGACAGCGCAGAGTAATGAAAGCAAGCCAAAACTAGCGCTGTAAGATAGAGGTTTTCCATCTTCGCTAAAAATCACTTTCATTGGGCAACGTTAAGAAATCCACTTAAAAAAGGTTAATGGAGTCATTGCTATATCTGCAAAAGCAACCATCCATTCAGTCAAATATATCGTCATAGTATTAGGTCCAAAATTACTTGTGTGAAAATATCTCACTTTTCCTCATTATTATAAGGGTATAAAGCCGTAATTTAAATAGAATACATACTAAATGAAATAAGAAAAATATTGACCGAAAAGGAAAGAATCCTACAGAATAATTGCAACAAATAAAACCAAATAAAAATAAAATATTTACATAAATCAACACTCCCCCTCAAGCTGGTTCTATCTTCCATTGCCAGCTTGCTAATCAATTTATCGAATTGTAATTTTGGAAGCCCCTTTGTCAGTACATCAGCAATCTGCTTTGTTGTAGGGAGATACGTAGTGCATATCACTCCAGTATCAATCTTTTCCTTTATAAAGTGTTTATCAACATCTATATGTTTTGTCCTATCATGTAGGACTTGGTTGTGTGTGCTATGGAGATGGCGGTCTTATTGTCACAGTAAACCCGTATAGGCATTACTTGGATAAATTTCAATTCTTTTAATAATCTTTTTATCCATATACCCTCACAAATGTCATGTGTTAAAGCCCTAAATTCTGCTTCAGCACTACTCCTAGCTACCACACTTTGTTTTTTGCTTCACTACATAACAAGATTGCCTCTAACAAAGGAACAATAGCCAAAAGTTGATCTCCTATTTGTGGTACTACCTGTCCAATCAGCATCAGTGTAAATTTCTACGTGTAAATTATCATTCTTCTTAAATAGTATCCCTTTCCTAGAGCTCCTTTCAAATATCTTAGAATTCTGTAGACAGTTTCAAAGTAGGTTGGCCCTGGAGCATATGCATGAACTAGCTTACCATACTTACAGCAAAAGCAATATCTGGACGAGTATAAGATAGATAAATAAGTCTTCCCACAAGTCTTAGATATTTCTCCTTGTCTTTTATCTCGATATCCTTTGCAACTTGCAATTTTAAGTTTGGCTCAATAGGAGTTTCTGTTGTACGACAACCATGTAAGCCCATCTCTTCAAGTAAACCAACGGTATATTTTCTTTGGTTAACAAGGATACCCTGTTTTGACCTAGCAAATTTCATCCATAGGAAGTATTTCAAGGTTCCCAGGTCTTTAATTTGGAATTCAGTAGCTAGTTTGCCCTTCAAGTTGTTCATCTCAGCTGCATCATTACCTGTGAGAATGATATCACCAACATAAACTATTAAAACAACCATCTTATCATCCCTAGTATGTCTGTAGAAAATCACATTTGACTCTAACGGAACCCATAACATGTCACTGCCTTCTCAAAACGTCCAAACCACGTTCTAGGAGATTGCTTGGTTCCAAGGTTGACTTCAAAACTTGGTGGTAAATTCATAAATACCTCTTCTTCAAGCTCACCATTAGGGAAGGCATTTTTCACATTAAACTGATAAATATGCCACTCAAAATTAACTATGATAGATAACAACACTCTAATTGAATTGATTTTTGTGTAAATGTTTCATGATAATCAATCTCATAGGTTTGTGTAAAGCCAAGCAACTAGCCTCGCTTTGTATCTTTCAACGTTCCCATCAGCTTTTCACTTTATAGTAAATACTCATTTACATCCCACTATTTTCTTATATTTTGGAAGCTCAACAACTTCCCACGTGCCATTTTCTTCGAGAGCACTCATCTCTTCCATAACTGCTAAGTTCCAATTCGGATCATTCAAGGCTTCCTATATATTCCTTGGCACAAATAGATTTGTTATCCTAGAGGTGAAAGCTCTATAATCATCAAAGAGTCCATGGTAAGAGAGGTAGTTTGCAATAGGGTATTTAGTATAAATACCTTTCCTATGAGCTATCGGAATGTCAAGGTCAAAGAGGTAGTTTGCAATAGGGTATTTAGTACATTGACGAATACGTTTGAAGTTCATTAGTTCGTTCACACTTCTCCCATGTGTTCTTAAGTTGACCTTATGAATATAATTACTTTCTTATACATTTAAAATTTATCATTCAAAACAGAATACAATTAAATAAAAGTCATATAAAGTTGAATTTCTTGCATTCAATATTACATCACAAAATCCTAATAATCTTTAGAAGACTAAAATGGAAACTAAAAGCAATTTCAGACTTGATAAATAAATTAATTACCATTTCTTAAAAAATTTCATTTTCCAATCATCCATCAAATCTCTGCCACTTAGCTCTACGACAAACGAAATCACCCTAAAAATAAGGAACAAGAAACAAACAAGAGAGAAGTAGCTAAGTATCAATAAGCAAATCAGTAATCGACAAAATCCAGAAGAGAAACGAGATTTAAACCGAAAGAGAAACTGAAATATTAGAGAAGAACCAAAATAAGTACCTGGGAATAGGAGAAGCAGGTTTCGGGCAGAGGAAAGAGGAAAGAGGAAAATTACCCACGAGATTCTTGAACTGCAAATCAGAAGGCCGGCGAAGGGCGAAGGAAAACGAAGCTCAGAGAAGAAGAATTTTAGAGAGTGCTGCTGCTGCTGCTGCCTGAAGTGGAACTGCAGCACATTCAGAAAAATTAATCTTCCGCCATTAGCAAAACCTTGCTTTTATCTATTGTCTTTCTGATTAGTGATGGAAAACAAGCCTTATTTTAAAATGCAATATCATCTTTTTTTAGTACATATAAATTATTATTTTATTTCTTGAATTTTTTAAAGTATGAATGGACTATGGTGGATTAATCCTCTTGACATTTTGGTGAATAATATATTTTTTAATTAGTTATACCGTGCTTGAGATCGTAAATAAAAATAAAATATAGATGATATATCAATAAATTAAAAATTCCATCCATGTTCATTGACCGTTCCACAATATTTCCTTTCAACTTTTTATTTATATTTTATCGATATTTACATAATATTTAATCTTTGTAACTTTTCTAATCTTTAAATCAACAAATATATACCTCGATTTCTCTCTCATTAAAAAGTTGTAGCGTGAATGTTAATGATAGGCTGAGAATTTAGGGTCATAAATTCTACACAAATCTCTTATATATATATATATAATTATAATGGCATGTCTATTCATCCCTGTATTATTATTTTTTTTTTTTCCATTTCGTGACGTATACACTAGTAATTCATTGTTTCGCCAATATTTTTTAAAGAATTTTCCTATTTTAAAATGCACTTATTAAGGTTTTTTTTTTTCAATTTCAAGTCTAGTATTCTTTTTCTTTTAATTTAAAACGTGGTGGAGTTGACGAGTTTCGATCTTTAACCTCTTGATCATTTCTATACGATTACACTGAACTATATTTAAGTTTACATTTTTAATCTAATAGTTTTTCTTTCTTTCTTTCTTTAAATTCTTTTTTTATATCCATGAATGTCCTGGTCAAGTTACGACTAATCTTAGATAAATGACCACCATGAATTGAACCATTTTCTTAAATTATTTTCAAAAAAAAATTTGAATCTAATAATCATCTGTTATTAACATCATTAGTTTCACAACTTTAATGATTACACTCAAAGCTAGCTTCACCGTTAACCCAATATTTTATGTTAAATGTAATTGATAAAGTGGTTAATAACAATAGTGTATTTTAAAGGTTCAATAATTTATCAATAATTAAATTATTTAATTTGAAACTTTTTAAAGTACACTAAATAAATATAATATTAAAAGCTTATAAAAATGTAAGTAGAAGAGATATCTTGCCAAAACTCATCTATACACTATAACATAATTTTAAATTTAGGAAACTTATAATTTCACATGCCAAAAGAAAACTGAATTAATTAAATAAATATGTATTACAATATAAGTCCACGTCATGGTGGGAAGATCAAGATGCACAGGCAGCTTTGTGGGCCCCACGGCGTATACGGTGACATGAAACCCGTTCGTTGACTAATTTTTTTGTTTTTTTTTTAATTAATTAGTGCTTATTTCGAATGTGCCGTCCTGGCGGGCATTACGCGGTCGGACTTGGTTCTCATTTCCACATGAATTCAAATTCTTTTGACTTAATTTTCCCGATATACGCGCATTAGGTGTGGTGATTGAAAAACTTTTTAAAACGAATCTAAATGTTTGGATTATAAATTTTTCAATTCAAATAATTCTTATTAAAAAATGAACTTTAATTCAATTATGAAATATTTGGATTAGGTTAATTCAGATTAATCAGGTTATTTATTTAAAATTTTGTTCTAAAAAAAGCAAAATGTAAATATATAAAAATCTAATTTAATTATTTTCATATATTAAATTAAGATTAATAACTCAATTTCAATTTACGTAGTGAAACTTTTCTTTCTAAAGTTCAAAGAAACTACTTTTAAAAGTTATTGAAGAATAAATTATTTTTAAAATATTATAATTAAATAAAAGTAAAATCAATATATGTATAAATAATTATGTTATAAGTAATAAAAAAATATATTTTAAAGTTGATAATAAATTCGAGTTGGTTGTTTGGTTTGGGTTATATTAGGTGAATTCATGAACTAATCCAACCCATAAAATTTTCATTTATTTGAATCCAACCCAACCCAAATTACACGTGTTGGATTGAGTCGATCGATTTTTTTTAACACCCTAACGTGCATAATCTTGTAGTTTTAATTAAACATCGTAAAAAACAATAGATTTTAGCCTCTGACAAATAAATATTATATAGTTTTATTTTAATTCCCACAATTTATATCTTTTGTAAAGTAAAATATCAAACCAATGTGTTTTTATTTATGAAATTCTAATTTTGACTGTATGTAAAATATTTGTTGTCCAAAAAAAACTATATTAAAAGATGTTTGTTTGCTACTTTAGAAGTTTTCATAAAACTTCCCTCAAAGTGTTTTTATTTTATATGACTTGAGAGGACAATAACGGTTTTTTTAATATAAGTTATAAATCTCATTAACACAACACATCTAGAAATTAATAAAACTATGAGGTTATATTCTATTTTGTAAATCTCATTAACACAACACATCTAGAAATTAATAAAACTATAAGGTTATATTCTATTTTATAAGTTTAAAGAAAATTTAAAAAGAATTTATTTATGTACATAATAGTTCTAAGAATTAAATTCTAAAAAATGTGAAAGATGAATAGTTAGTATACTTTTAAGATTAAGATTGAAATTATAATTAAGAAGATTAAATTTATTTGTAATAATTATTTTCCTAATTTTTTCAACTATATGTATATCTCTTTGTTCAATTTTCTTCTCAAATACTAATTAATTGTCTTTTAAATCTCTAGTCTCTCTCCATACTGATTCAATACATGGAAAACAATATGTTAATCAATTAATTGAAGGTGCTAGTTTTTATTGAATAATTTGTTAAATGTTAATGAATATTTTTTATGTATATAAATACAAAGAAAAAACAAGTGTACTTTTTGAGGCATTAGGGCGAGAATTTTGGGATGACAAAAAACATAAGGACTAACATACATCTTCAATGAAGATATAAAATAGAAACCTTAAAATTATTATTTGAAAAAATAAAAAGAAATGAAAAGTAGAAAGAGAAAATCTAGAGATTTTGCAACATGACCACTTATGAATATCAAAGATTTATATAACATTATCAAAATTTAATCCACAAAATAAAAAGTCAAATCCAAAAAAAAAAAATCCCAATATTTGGATTAGAATAGTTGATCAAATCGAGAAGATTACCTAATCAATTGCAAAGAAAAGGAACAGAAAAAATATCAAACATTGTTTTCCCAAGTAATACAAACACAAATAGATAATACCACAACAAACACATCTACTAACATTACATCATAATTATAAGCAAAACGAAATTATAGTGTTCTAAATAACTACACTTTTGATGTGCATTTTATCAAATACTTTTTGGGCATCAAATCTACGAAAATCCCCAATTTAAATAAATTTTAAAATTGCAATATTTAAAATTGTTGATGAATTTTGCCAAGATAATATAATCTACTAATTGAAATGGAAAAAAGAAGGAACGATTATTTTAAAAAAATGAAAGGAATGATTATTTTTAAAAAAAAATGAGAAGTAGCAAAGATTACTTTTTAAAATGGAGATTTATTCTAATTAAATTGAGAGTTGACTATTAAGAGAATTCATGGGCATAAAACAATTTTACGCTCTCAAGTCTCAAATGTATGAGTTTGGATAATCACTTACCTAGAAAGTTTGAAAAGCATTCTTTTACATTATGAGAATTAGAATTGTCATAAGGAAGCCAGAAAATGGTGGGAACTAATAATAGAATCCTTAATAACTAACCACCAAATCTAGAGGGTATTATGGTCATTCGCTTAAAAATGGAGGGCAAATTGGGTTCTCTTTTTAATATAGTGGAGAAGTATATATATATATATGTATATTCATTTTCACTTCTAAAGTGAATCTATTTGGACTCTAAATTTTATATCTCATCAAATTTGATCTAAAACTATAATAAAGATTGTAATTTTTACATTTAGGCCACGTTTATCAATATGTAATTAAAATTGGTGTAATTGTAAAGATATTTCATTAATGAATCAATTATAATAGGCTTCAATCACAAACAGAAGTGGAATGTCACCTTCATGTATTGTGATTAAAAAGTTTTATCTTTTTCGATTGTGGGTTCGTTCCAATTGTTAATGAGGAATGATTGGTTGTGATTGTAGCAAATCACATAAAGAACTCAAGATGAGTTTTTGATATGTTATTGAGGAGAGTTCAATCAAAGTTTAGAAAGAGCTTGCTTATGAAGGTGAGGGAATTTCACATTATGGAAGGGCCTAAGTACATTGATGTGAGAGGATCTCAAACTTAGAGAGAGTCTAAGTTGAAATTGAAGAGTAACTTGTATGTGAGTCACTGAAAATTGAGTCTATCAGATAAGTACTTCTTTATAATTGCTAAACTCTTTATATGGTAAAATTTCTTTCCACCGGACACTTAACCTCCAGATATAGTGATATTGCACTAATATATATTATCAATTTATGTGCCTCACTTTCTCTACTATTATTGTTTGATATTATGTTCTTTTTATTTTGTCATATTACAACATCGTGTAGGATATATTCTATGTTAGAATAATTTATTTTTTCATATTCCCTTTTGAAAAAAATTACATTTCAAGCATTTTAGATTCTGCTTTTTGAATTACAACAAACTAATAGGGAATCCTTCCTCCTTCGCTCTGTCCATTGAATAGGAATAGATTGACTTTGGTAACCATGCTTTGTGTGTATTTAAATCAACATATTTGATTATTTAACTCTACTCAAATCAATAATTGCTTGTACTGTCTTATTTAGAGCACAAACGTCTTACATTCATGAAGGAAAAGATTGACTTTTATTGGGTTCTTTTAACGTTATAGAGACGTTAATGTGATTGATTGATTTGATAGGTTGCCAACAAAACCTAATTGCTCAAGGTGTTGATTCTAGATAAAAATTGTATTATGGATCCGGAGATTAGAGACTTGATTAGCACCTTACATAGTGTCAACAGTAATAATAATATTAATTATTCCAATTAATTACATTATTGTTTCAAAATTAAATTACATTTTTAGTCTATAAACTTTTTAATTTGTCTATTTAGACTTTGAACTTCCAAAATTATAAATTTAGTTCCACGAATCTTCTATCATTCCTTCTCATTTGCATAATTGCATCTCTCGCCCATCTCTCTCCCTCAGTTGCGGTCTTTATATTCCAACTTGTCTTCTCTCAATCGCTGTCTCGTTCGTACTTATCTCTCTCAGCCGAAGTTCGTCGTCGATTTCTTCTTACCATCATTCACTCCATCATCGTCGTAGGTCACATGCCCTCTCGCATTCATCATTAAAGTTGGGTTTTGTGTCCATCGTGCGACATTGAAGTTGGGTTTCGCGTTCGTCATTCACAATTGAAGTTGGGTTTTGTGTTCGTCGTTCGTCATTGAAGTTGGGTTTTGTTGGACCTAAAGTGTTCGTCTTCTTCTTTCTCTGAGTTATCGAATGATTTTTGTGACTATTTTTTCCTTTTGTGACTGGATTTTGCTTGTTTTAGATTATTTTAGACCGATCAACTCTCTTTCTTTATTCTCTCAATCTTCTTCTTTCTTCGTTGATGATACTTTTTAAGAATAACCCTATCTTTGGTCACTCGCTTTGTTCACCTAACTTCTTC
Source organism: Benincasa hispida (assembly GCF_009727055.1). Lineage (NCBI taxonomy): Eukaryota > Viridiplantae > Streptophyta > Magnoliopsida > Cucurbitales > Cucurbitaceae > Benincasa > Benincasa hispida. Next base: position 62,293,827 of record NC_052349.1, read on the forward strand.
AGTAATTAATTTGAGAAATTTATGTGATATTTGATTTTACATTTTATGGGTTGCCTCTATCTTTTACAGTCTGGCCACGTGTCACACACCCATTATCCCTTTTAAAATTGTTTTTTTATAAACAAATCTCCAGTCTTAATTAATGTCCGTGTACTAGGTGTTTATATTTTTTTTAAACACATTGAAAATCGTGTGAAGTGTACACTACATGCCTTTTTTTTTTTCCTCTTCTCACCACTCCTTCATTTGGTTTAGGAACTGATCGCCAGCCACTTTTTCATTTATTCCTCCTTAGACTTAGGTTGTCTACTTCTGGAATCGCCGGTGGTCATATTTTTCTCTCCAACTCACTATCTTCATCTGACCAAGCCTATTGCCTCGTAGGTTTGGATTCTTATTTTTATTTTGATGATTTTATTTTAAAGTAAGTGATGAGAGAAATGCATCGATATCATCTAAGCGCCCTTGTCAAAGACTTCTTGTAACCGAGTTTCTAGGAACCAAACCTGGTCAAGGACTTTTGTTAGATAGAGCATTTGCTCTTCTATCTCGACCAAACGGTCAACATGGGACTTGCCCAACTGTTTCGTAGTAGACATGATCATAGCTTCTCAACTTTGCGAGCCAACTTGGCTCTGATACCAACTGTCACAATCACACCTTTGTAAGGGTCTCAAGGTAATTGTGCGACATTTGTTCTCGCCCTCGAACAAGTCAGTCAATCTAAGTTCGAATAGTCAATGGAACAATGGGTATTTCTCACAACCTCCACCCCCGTTCTTGAGAAAAGGTTTTAGAAACGAGTTTAGAGGAAAAGGTTTCTGCAAACATTTAAAAGCATGTTTAAGCAATGAACATTAGTCGTACAACTAAAAAGCAATAAGCAACAACACGGCTTTATAGCATACGACTCATTGGTATGAGGATATGATGATTAGTCTTACCCCCATATAGTGCATTCTAAACAAAAACACATTCGCGACCCTTGCATATGGAAATGAGCGAGCAGTCACACACCAAGAAAAGTATATAGAAAGTAAACTACCTAGCAAAAGGAAATACATAGAATGAAAGCATAGTTAAAAGAGGTGGAGGCGGACATGCGTCCATGGGCAACACGCCCTGACAAGAATGACCGTGACATTGTCCCCCAGTCAATTGGTTGACGTCCCTATCAACTGACTTTGCTCGAAGTCAGCAAATTGTTGAGCAGTTGCCTTAAGGTCTTCCGTGTGCTCCCAACGAACTTCTCTATCTTGGAGGCTTTTCCATTTCTCTAGGAACTCTTCTAAACCTGGTCCTGGTCTTCCAACTCCGTTGCTTCTTCCAACAAGTCTCTCATTGACTTCTTCCTTTGTCATTCTCTTCGTCCTGGCAGGCAGATAGGTCACCACTTTAGATAAGGTGGGTCGAGATCATCTTTATCCCATTCGGCTGTTTGATCTCAACATGCACAATGGTGGGCGTTGACCATGTGATCACCAAACACTTAACGAGGGGTATCATATTACTTGTGCTCAAGCAAGAATTTCATCACGCTCATGTGATCACCAAACACTTAACAAGGGGTATCGTATTACTTGTGCTCAAGCAAGAATTTCATCCCTAACACCACGTCAAAATCATCCATTTTAACGATCACAAAATCAGCAGGGCCACTCTGATCCCCTAACTTTACGGCTGCTCTCTTTACCATTCCTGTAATAGGCAAGGCCACAGAGTTCACTACTTTTATTTTACATATGCCTCCTTCCCAATTCAACTGTTTGGCTTCTGTTTCGGACATAAAATTATGGGTGGCTCTCGAGTCAACCATGGTACTTTTGGCCGATCTATGGTTGTCCCAAGCATCTACATACATCAATCCACCTTTTTGGGATTCCTTTTGTTTCACCCATACTCTTCTAGAAGGCAGCTACAAATCTTAAGGCCTTAACTAATGGGGTTCCATTTTCCCTGCTTGTATATTTTCGTCCTCTACTAGTTTTTCCTTTCGAGTCTGAGGCTAATGAGGCTTGAAAAGCGTTAAAGGTTGCTTGTTTCAGACATTCGCTCGCCTTGTGCTGCCCCTTACATATATAAAAGGATAGGTGCTGATAAAAATTATGCCTCCACCACGTATTTCCAATCGTCTGCTGAAGTGGTTTGTCATCCCCACTAGTGTCCCTGTCTCCCCCACTATTTCTTAATGGGCTCGAACCATTGCTCTTTCTCCCTCTATTAGAGGATCTCGAGGTTGGCTCTCCTCTTGAGGTTCCTTAGTCAAGTTGAACAATCGTTCGACCACTGTATACGCAGCTGGGAGATCTTGTATTCTCCATTCATACAACTTTATTTTTGCCCACGGTTTCAAGCCTTTGACAAAACAGAAAACTTTGTCTTTTTCAAACATATCTCTTATGTCCAACATCAACCCGAAAAATTGTTTCACATAGTCCCTAATACTGTCAGTATGTTTAAATTCCATAGCTTACGTCTTGTCACAATCTCAACATTCTCGGGGAAGAACTGAGAACGTAATTCTTGTTTCAGTCTCTCCCACGTGTCGATGGTGCACCGACCCTCTTGGATGTCTATGAAACAGGACCTCCACCATAACTTGGCATCCTCTGTGCGAGCTGTTTAGTTCTTCGACACGCTCTTCCACAAAGGCAATAGAGCTCGACGAGCCATCCCCACGCTCGAAACTACCAATTCTCATAACTTTTGCCTCTAGGGTCTCAACCCGTGTTAACAATTCCCTGATGGGTATCCCGTCTAAGTGGTCAACCACCGCATCGATTTCATTGACCTTGTCAGAGACTTCTTGTAACCGAGTTTCTAGGAACTGAACCTGGTCAGGAACCTCTATTAGATAGAGCATTTGCTCTTCTATCTCGACCAACCGGTCAACATGGGACTTGCCTAACTGTTTCATAGCAGACATGATCATAGTTTCTCAACTCCGCGAGCCGACTTGGCTCTGATACCAACTGTCACAATCGCACCTTCGTAAAGGTCTCGAGGCGATTGTGCGGCACTTGTTCTCGCCCTCGAACCAGTCAACCAATCCAAATCCAAATAGCCAATGGCACAATGGGCATTTCTCACAAACTCCACTCTTGTTCTTGAGAAAAAGGTTTTAGAAATCGGATTTAGATAAAAAAAGATTTTCGCAAACGTTTGAAAGCATGTTTAAGCAATGAACATTAATCGTACAACTAGAAAGTAATAAGCAACAACACGACTTTATAGCATACAACTCACTGGTATGAGGATATGATGATTAACCTTATCTCCATATAGTGCATTCTGAACAAAAACACATCTGCCACCCTTGCATATGGAAATGGGCGAGCAGTCACAAACTAAGAAAAGTACATAGAAAGTAAACTACCTAGCAAAAGAAAATACATAGGATGAAAGCATAGTAAAAAGAGGTGGAGGCGGACATGTGACAATGGGTAACACGCCCTGGACAAGCTTGACTGTGACATCCCCAGTTTAATAAATCGATGGAATATCTAATAACCAAATTTGCAGGCAAGAAGAGATCTATGTCAAACCATACTATAAATATATCCTCACAATTCTCAAAAAGATAATTTGAATCGTTTAGCTTCCGTACACTTTCACTCTCTAATTTAAGAAACAAAGTATGTGAAAGTCAAGTACATTTATCGTCTGAATTTTGGCTCTTTGATATATTAATTTGTTTGGTAAATCTTAATTTTAAAATTAACATTTTGAAATTTGGGAAACAAACTAAAATTAAACTAAAAACACAATACTAAAAATGTAACATGTTTATAGACCAATTAAAACTAGATCCATAACTTAAGAGCTAAAATGGTTTTTCTATTTTTCATATTATAATTCGCAAAGTTGATGAGTGCTTCTGCAAATTTTTATCTTTTTATGAAACCTTTTAAGAAGAAAATTATTAATGCTATCTATTGGGTTCCGTTCTACCATTGGTTTACTAATAAATATGTAAAAGCATTATAATATGAATTATTCCAAAGAACAAAGAACAAAAAGAATAAAAAAAGTGCAGGAACCCAACTTTTTGCCGAATATGAATTTAAGGGAAAAAAACAACCAAAATATCTTTAAACAAGTTGTAATATTACTCTAAAACTATAATAAATTTTTCAAAAATATTCTTAAAATAAAAATCCTTAGAATTTGAAACGAAAATTGGTATATAAGATAATATATTGATAACATAGAATAAAAATTTGGATCATCGCATTATTTTAGATCATTCTCATATTGTTTTTAGTTTCAAATTCTACAAAAATAGTTTTGAAGCATTTGTAAAAGTTGATGAATAATATTATAACACTTTAAAATAAACAAAAACAGGCAAAGTTCAATTTTTTTTTTCTTTTTGATATAAATTACCCTAAAAAATTAAAAAACGAAAAATCGATGCAAAAAAGCTTGCGCTGGCTGCAACAATCTATACACAACTCCCGGAGGAAAATGAAATATAAAAAAATTGAAACACTAATGCCAATTTCATAATCTTTCAGCTTATGTGTTAAAATACATATTTAATTCTGAAAAGAAAAACACATTTTTGATCAATAGGTTTTTTTGTCTAATTTTTATTTGAACTCTAGGTTTCAAAAATGTTACTCATTTAATTTTTAAGTTTTGCATTTGATTTCAATTTAGTTTCTAAATTTCAAAATGTTACAATTTTATCTTTGACATTTGAGTTTTGTTTCGATTTAGTTCCTAGATTTCAAGATTTACATTTTTAACATCAATTTTTTTAATTAAATACTCATTTTCCTTCTTTATTGTTAACGTGTTAATAATTAAACAAAATATAATTACTTAAGTTTCACTATTTTTCATCACTTTTAAAATTAAATTTAAAATTTCACCTCATAATTATTTTAAATTAATTAATAGAAATTGAAACCAATGATTAAAATTGAGTATTTGATGAAAAATTGAGGTTAAAAATGTATAATATTAAAATCTAGAGATCAAATAGGAACAAAACTCAAATCTCGGTAAAATTGTAACATTTTGAAACTTAGATAAAGGACTAAATTGAAATCAATAAAAAAACTTAAGAACTAAATGTGATATTTTAAAACCTAGAGACCAAATAAAAACTAGACCCATAATCTAGGGACAAATGTTTTTTTTTCCTTTAATTTTTGTGTTCTATTTATTTATTTATTTAGTATTATTATTTAAAAAAAGTAATTATTTTGAATGATAAAAATACTGAAAATATTTTCAAATGTAGCAAAATATCATTATTTATAAATAATAGACATTGATAGCATCTATCAACGTCAATGATAGACACTAATAGATAATGACATTTTGCTATATTTACAAATAAGTTAGTTCATTTTTCTATATATAGAAATTAGGGTTGACAACGAGGTCGGGGCGAGATGGGGGGCGTCCCCCGCCCTTGACCCCGTGGGGGAAATTCTCCCCCATCCTCACCCCCGTCCCCACCATTTGAAGGCGGGGACGGGGGTGGAGATTCCCCATCGGGGAAACGGGGTCCCCGCAAGGCCCCATTCCCCGTTTCCCCACGAGGATTCCCCTACTAATTCCCCATGGGCCCCATTTTTTTTAATTAAAATTTATTTAAAATTTGATTAAAATTTATTTAAAATTTGATTAAAATTTGGGCTTGACTTTTGGGCTTAGATTTAGAATTTAAATATTTAATATTGGATTCCACAACACTATAAGTCTATACATTATAAACATACATATAAATAAGTTATTTTATATATTATAAATATATATTTATAAAATATTAAAAATATAAATATATCAAATCAAGGTCGGGGTCGGGGTCAGGGCGGGGATACCGTCCCCATCCCCGAACGAGGTCCCGAAAAATTTGCTCGGTTTGACCCCATCCTCGGTCAAACCGGGGATTCCCCGCCCCGATTGAGGCAGGGCCTTGTGAGGAATTTTGCCAACCCTACTAGAAATAGCAAAAAAATCTTATTATTCATTCACTCGTCTACCTTCTACATCTTGTCAAATTCAGATAAATTTTTCCAATAACCATACCATATTAACAATTTAAGAATGCAACTTTTTTTTTTTTTTGCAAAGATATTGTAACTAAAGTGTGGGGTGGGAAATCGAACTTCTGACCTCGAAGTCGATAATACTAGCACTACTCATTTGAGCTACGCTCATGTTGACGATGCAACTAACTTTTTTAAAAAAAAACAAAAGTTAATAATTAAGATTCTATTGTATAACTACTAGGTTTCTAATTTTTAGTTCTAAAACATTATGCTATTTTTCTTCCAATTTTTTAGTTAGGTTTTCATTTTCCCTGGGTGAACTATTACCTAAATTCTCAAATAAAAAAAAAAAGTTTTCAAACAACTCGACTCCATCCGATAATTATATGCTTTTTTATTTTAAAATTTTTGCTTTTTTCTCACAATTTTCTTACCATAGTTCTCTTCTTTTCTAAGTAAAGATTAAATTTTTGGTCAAATTTCAAAAAACGAAAAATAAGCTAATAAAAAAATAACCTTCGTAGTTTTCAAAATTTACGAAAACTTTAAAAACACCCTTGAACAAAACCGTTGAACGGTAGATAATAAAACAAGCAAATCAATAATAAGTGAATAGAATTTTCAAACACCAAAAATAAAAAACCAAATGATTATCACACAGACACTTCTTTTTAGTTTTTAAAACTTCGTTTCGATTTTGAAAAACTCCTACTAAAATGTAGGTAACAAACCAAAGAAATCAATTGGTGCAAATACGGTTTACGCTTAATTTTTTAAAATCAAATAATTATGAAACGGGCTCTAAATTAATCTAATTATCAAAGTTCTGTTCACTGACCAAATTTAGAATCTAACTGTATGAAGGAAACCATACATTTAAAATCCAAAAAGAAAAAAAAAATGATCACTATAACATGACAAATGTTAAGCCAAACATGAAAATGATGACTTTGTAGACTTGGCTGTATTACAAAGTTCAGCCACAACAAATGCTAAATTGGGGGAAAGGGGATTACCGAAAGATGCAGAGCCAAGAAAGGAATGGGAAAGCCAACGGAAATTTACAAACTGGGAGATGGAAAAGCAAGGATTTCTGAACTGGTTAAGTTTGTATAATAAGCTTTTAGGGATGACACCAATAAAACTGACCTAACAAAAATAACTGTAACATGGTCTCATAACCAGAGAGATGAAAAAGCGAGAGAGAGTTGGAGGTAAGTTTGGTACCTCATCTTCCACCAGATAACTGGATTGCATCCTGTCTATGTATAGAATCTTCTCCCCATTCAAATCTTCTCTGCAGTCTCTCGTACTCTTGTCTGCGAGTCACCTCCAAATGCTGCCATTCTTCCCACCTCTCTGCTAATCCCTCTCCTTCGAGCATCCGAACAACTTGTGACATCGCTGGACGGTCGTCCGAGCATGGCTGTGTGCACAGCAATGCAACTTGAATCATCATCTCCACCTCTTGAATGTTGTAGTTATTTAGATTTCGATCGACAATCGCATTGAGTCGTTTCTCCCTTTCTAGTTTCTTAACCTTCATAGCCAAGATGAAATTGGGAATTAGCAAAGGAAATGACTAATGAGGCAAAAAGCAGGAGAATTCAGACATGGTAGTACAAGAATACACAGAGTTGTTTTTTTGTTTTTTTTAGCATAAACATCATGCTGAGTTTGTGATTTTAAGCCTGACACGATTTGAGTTTATCATAAAGGAGGAAGCATATTCACTAAGGGGACATTTGGACCCCCAACTTGCCTTAGGTGGAGTGGGCTACTATGATCCACTTAATATTTGGACCTCCCATTAGGGTTGGCATAAAAAACCCGACGGGGCGGGTCCCCGTTCGGGCTGGGAATGGGATCAAACCGGGGAATTTATTCGGGGTCCCGTCCGGGGATGGGGAGAGTATCCCCGCCCCGACCCCGACCCCGAATTTATATATATATTTTTATCCCCTCCCCAGTCCCCTCTCACTCTCTGCAATCTTTAACAAAACATCCCTCCCTTCTCGCTCTCGCTCATCCCTCCCCTCTCGCTCTCTGCATTCCTCCCCTCTCGCTCTCGCTCATCTCTCCCCTCTCGCTCATCCCTCCCCTCCGTTGAAGTCTGCCACGAATGNCCTCTCGCTCTCTGCATTCCTCCCCTCTCGCTCTCGCTCATCTCTCCCCTCTCGCTCATCCCTCCCCTCCGTTGAAGTCTGCCACGAATGGGGCCCCGCGGGGACCCCGTTTCCCCGACGGGGATGAGGGACAATTTCCCCTACGGGGCTAGGGACGGGGGATGCCCCCCCGCCCCGCCCCGGCCCTATTGCCAACCCTACCTTCCATTATAATAGCTGAAGTTCTCCATCAGCATGACTCACACTTACAGTAAAACTATTTGAAAACCCTCGTTATCTACAATATTTAATATTTTGTAACCTAAACTAAAATAGTCTGCACTCCAAACACAAATTATTATTACTCATACTAGAATAGTCTGTAATCAACTCAGTACCCCTAACAACCTCTTTGAGATATTGATTTGACAAGATTTACTTACATGGTCGAGCAGTAAAACATCGTCTTCTTCTTCTAAGCGTGAGAAGTCGATCGCACGTTGCCCTGTAACAAGTTCTAAAAGCATGATACCATAACCAAAAACATCAGTCCTTTCGGATGATTTTCCAGTAGATAAGTACTCCGGTGCTATGTGACCCATTGTCCCTCGAACTTGAGTAGTGACATTAGTCTTCCTAACATCAACTAACTTTGCTAAGCCAAAATCGCCAACTACTGCTTCAAAATCTTCATCAAGCAATACATTAGCTGCCTTAACATCTCGATGAATAATCTTTGGGTTGCAATGTTCATGAAGATACTCTAAACCACGAGCTGTGCCCAATGCCACCCGTTTTCGAGTAGGCCAATCTAGAACAGCCTCTCCAGGCTTAAGTTCTGCATTGAAGATTACCGTAGAAATCAGTGGAAGAAAGTGGCAATTATTTATTAGTTTAAGATTACAATAATATTTGGCTAAACAAAAGCAAGATAGAATGATGGTCCTGAATGAAAGTATAGAAAAAGGTGACCTACAAAAACGACCTGCAGTCAAGAAAAATGAGATGTAACAAATAACAATCAACTTAAAAGCTTAAGTTGATGAATTGTAATAAATGTAATTATATATTAATACTTTAGCACTGATTATTAGGATGCTGCAATTCCAACATGGAGTTCATAGACAAAAGGAAAAATCTTAAATGTGCGTGTGCTTGTCTATTTATCTATGCATCATGCACGTTTGTTCATGATATTCCAACACATGCTTTAGAGTCTAAACAATATTATTTAATGTGAAAACATTGAAGTAATTTTTCTCAAATAGCAAAATTTATTTTATGTGAACTTTTTGTCTAGAGCAACTATTGCAAACGTAAAATTAAAAATAACCAAAAACACCTTATACCTCGAAGACGGTAGGCAACACTCAAGTTCTGCATAAAAGGATACACCAATAGGCGTTCTGTCTGAGTTGTACAGAACCCAATGAGACGCAACAGATTTCTATGAACAGCTACACTAATCATCTCAACTTCACGCTGAAAAGCAGCATCTCCCCCTGGACTTTCATAATCAGTCAAGCGTTTCACAGCAACTTTGGTGCCATCTGCAAGCACCCCTTTGTACACCTTTCCAAAGCCTCCTTGTCCTAGAACATTTTTCTCACTAAAGTTGTCTGTAGCTAGCTGTAGTTCCCTCCATGCAAATCTTTTCAGCTGACCAAATGCAATTCTTCGATCAACTTCACCTAATTGGAAGATTCAGGGGAAAACAACACTCCTAAGATACAGGTATCAACAAAAATTTTCACTTCATTACGGGGGTATTTCATTTAAGATTTCTTTTTCTTTTTTCTTTTTTGTGTGTGCAAAATGAAAGATGGTTTAGTTAGTATGCAATGATAAAGAAATGGAGCATCGTTTTTTTTCTAACTAAAATGTTCATTTAATCTAAGTACACCTTTTTTTACAAGATGTAGAATAGAAGAATCAAACCTTAGACCTCTAGGTTGATAATACAAGTTCACGTCAATTGAGCTATGCTCATGTTGGCAATCTAAGTGCATGTTTTAGAATTATGATACTTTTGTTGAAATAGTGTTTTAGCCCTAAGGGCGTTTTAGTCTTTTTCCTAGTGTCTACTGTCTAGGGTAGAAGTTATTTATACCTGTCCTATGTTGAGTATTGTGGATCAGAAAAATTAAAAGAATAAAAATTCTCTTATCGTGGTTTTTCTCCCTGATCTAGGGTTTCCACGTACATCTGTGTTTGTTTCTTCTCTTCTCTTTTCAATATGGTATCAGAGTCTGGCGATGAAGCCCTGACCGTCATTGATGAGAACAAACTAGAGACTCCAACAACCTCTGTTGGAACGGGGGGATCCATGAACGCTGAAGTTGCTACAACCATAAGAGAAGCCGTTGAGCATTATTTTCACGCCGCGCTACCTCAACTCCTCAGATCCGTGTCAGATCCGAACTCCAGCCGATGGACTTCCTCAGCAAACCCGACCAATGGAGCTCACAGACCTGATCGATGCACGGATCCGGGCTCCTCCACGACGCACAGACCAACAGAACTCACAGACCCGAACCGGCCAGCGATCGATTTAAGTCTCACTGTCCGCAACCCAGCCGTTCCCTTTCGCACGATTTCTCCTCCAATTCAACGCGACCCATCTGGTTTCCACCATGTTCTTCCTCAGATCCTGCCGATGCAAGGAAAGCCACCTGCCCCGGAAGTTTTTACACAGTCGGACTGCACCGCTCGTGACTACCGATCTTCAGACAAACTTCAGCCTCTGTTTGCGAGTCAACCGCCGGCCCTAGCACACATACCAGATCGATCGTTTACTGTGTGGATGACCCACTCTTCTCAGCCGGTCCAACCAAACCAACCGGTTTAGCCGAACCCGGTCCAGCTGAACCAGTATGGTCAGCCAATTCCCACCCCTTCTTTTGGCCCTTCCTCTAGCCAAAATGAAGCTACTTTTTCAGGGATTTATGGGCAAAACCAACCTATGGAAAATTCTGGTGGAACCGTTGGCTTTGAACGGCAGTTGGCAAACTTACAGCAGCAAATATCGGCTCTTAGATCCACGACAAGTCCTGCAACTGGTTTTCATCCACATTCAAACTTCTCTTTATGCTCAGAAACACCGGTAAATGCTTACTCTACTTTACCTGTAGCAAATATTATGTCTGGTTCTGTGAGAAACTCTGCAGGGATTTCTATTGGTGAGAAACTTAACGGGCAAAATTACTTTTCTTGGTTCCAATTGGTAAGAATGATCCTTGAGGGACGTCACAAGTTCGGGTATCTAACTGGAGAAATACCAAGACCAAACCCCAGTGATCCCCAGGAACGTATATGGAAAGGAGAGGACTCTCTTTTCGCTCAATTCTGATAAACAACATGGAATCTCAGATTGGGAAGCACTTCTGTACTCAGCCTCCGCTCGAGATATTTGGGAAGTTGTCCAGAAGCTCTATTCGAAGAGGCAAAATGCCTCACATCTTTATACCTTGAGGAAACATGTTCATGAGTGCAAACAAGGGACTCTTGACGTAACGTCTTATTTCAATAAATTGTCCCTGTTGTGGCAAGAAATGGATTTGTGCCGCGAAGTCGTGTGGAATTGCCCTGTTGACGGAGTTCAGTACTCAAAGATTGAGGAGGCGGACCGGGTGTATGATTTTCTGGCTGGCTTAAACCCTAAATTTGATGGTTTCCAAAGTCGGATTTTGGAACAGAGACCAATACCATCTCTGATGGAAGTATGCTCAGAGGTCAGGTTAGAAGAGGACAGAACCAGTGCTATGAGTGGCACTAGCATCAACCACTTAGATTCTGCTGCATTTGGGGCCAAGTCTTCGGGACCAGAAAGCGACAAACAGAACGGAAAGTCCCCACCAATCTGTGAGCACTGTAAGAAACCGTGGCACACCAAAGATCAATGCTGGAAGTTACACGGTCGCCCACCGAATGGCAAGCGATGGCTTGCGAATGATAAATCTAAAACCAGTCGGGCCCTTGTCAGTGAAACACGGGATGGTATGTCATCAGCCACCAATCAAGTAGAGTCAAGCATGGTTGGAACCGGCAATGTCGCGCAATCAGGTACTTCTTAGTCCTTTAGCTTCTTGGTTGAAGGGGATGAATCGTGGATTCTTGACTCAGGAGCAACGGACCACCTAACTGGATCATCTGATCAATTTCTCTCTTATTATCCAAGTGCGGGAAACAAGAGAATACGAATTGCAGATGGGTCCTTTGCTTCCGTTGCTGGGAAAGGTCATTTATCTCCTATTCAAGGGTTAATTTTACAGAATGTCTTGCATGTGCCAAAGATATCTTATAATCTGCAATCTATCAGTAAAATAACCAGAGATCTGAATTGCAATGTCGTTTTCTCACCGGACAATGTTTTGTTTCAGGACCTGAGCTCGGGGAAGACGATTGGCACTGCCCGGCACAGTAGGGGGCTCTACTTCCTCTCGAAGGATGCTTCCTCTAGGAGTTTATCTAGCACTTGTTTACTGTCTTCCCTTACTATTTCTGAAACTAATTTCCTGTTATGGCATTTTCGTCTTGGACATCCAAATTTTCATTATATGAAGTATTTATTTCCACATTTGTTTCGTAATGTTAATATTTCATCTTTATCTTGCGATGTGTGTATTCGTGCAAAACAACCTCGGGTGTCTTTTACTTCCCAGCCTTACAAACCTTCCCAACCTTTCCACCTGATACATAGTGATGTATGGGGCCCATCTAATATCACAACCGTGTCGGGTAAGCGGTGGTTTGTCACCTTCATAGATGATCACACTCGTCTTACATGGGTGTTCCTTCTTACGGATAAGTCTGAAGTGACTACAGTCTTTCAGCAATTTTACACCACGGTTGAAACCCAGTTCAATGCCAAAATTGCTATCCTTCGGAGTGACAATGGCCGTGAGTTCGTTAATCAATCCCTCCGTGAGTTTTTAAACTCTAAAGGTATCATCCACCACACCAGAACTCTTGTGCCTATACCCCACAACAAAATGGGGTAGCCAAACGAAAAAACAGTCACCTTATTGAGGTTGCTCAGGCACTCATGATTCCTGCATCCCTACCCTCGTACCTATAGGGAGATGTTGTACTCATTGCAGCCCATCTCATAATCGAATGCCTTCCCGAGTTCTCAAGTTCCAGACTCCATTAGCCCATTTCAAAGAGTCCTCTTCTACCCGTCTTTTCCCAAATGTTCCTCTTCGGATGTTTGGGTGTATGGTGTTTGTCCATAATCATGATACCCACAGTAAATTCGCTCCTAGGGCTAAAAAATGTGTCTTTGTTGGGTATCCGCTCCATCAACGGGGCTACAAATGTTATCAGTCATCTTCTCGAAAGTACTTTATCACCATGGATGCCACCTTTCAAGAAGATAAACCTTTCTTTCCTGTTAGTCCTCTTCAGGGGGAGACTTCGAGTGAAGAGGCTAACACGTCATCCACTTATTCCATTCCTGTAGACTTGTTTCTTAAACCAATTCCTGACACTAATCCTAGCCCACCCATTCCTGACAATTCTATCCTTCCTACAAAACAAATTCCTTGGATAACCTACTATCGGAAGAATCTACGAAAGGAAATAGTTCCCCCTGCTGCTCCACCGGAAAGTGTTCAAGAGTCAGAACCAGAGCCAGCTCAAGGTAACCATACTCCTGATAATAATAACTCTGTTGAAAGTAATGCAGTGAACACTGATGATGCAATGAATCTTGGCAAAATTAGGGAGGATGAGTGTAATGAATTTTCCCCTGATGATGTTCAGGAGACTGAAAATATGCAGCAAATGAATATAGAGGAAAAGGGTAACAAGACCAGTGAAATTGATGCTACCCTAGACTTACCAATTGCTCTACGAAAGGGAACAAGATCCTGCACCAAGTACTCTATGAAAAGCTTCTTATCTTACAGTAGCTTGTCAACAAGATTCAAGACCTTCACCACTAGTCTGGACACCGTGACAATTCCGGGAAATGTGTACAAGGCTCTGGAAATTCCTGAATGGCGAACTGCAGTTATGGAAGAAATGCAGACCCTCAAGACCAACAAAACATGGGATCTAGTTGCTCTTCCTAGAGGTCACAAAACAGTCGGGTGCAAATGGGTGTTCACAGTCAAGTACAAGTCCGATGGGACTCTCGACAGATATAAGGCCCGATTGGTTGCGAAAGGATTCACTCAAACATATGGGGTAGATTACTCAGAAACTTTCTCGCCGGTGGAAAAATTCAACACTATTCGGGTTCTTCTCTTTGTTGTTGTGAACCTAGACTGACCTCTATATCAGTTGGATGTAAAAAATGCGTTTCTAAATGGTGAGTTGGAAGAATAGGTTTATATGACCCCTCCTCCAGGGTTTGAAGCACAGTTTGGGAGTCAGGTGTGCAAGTTAAAGAAGTCTTTGTATGGTCTGAAACAGTCCCCTAGAGCCTGGTTCGATCGCTTCACTACCTTTGTCAAAACCCAGGGGTACATTCAGGGTCACTCTGATCACACCCTGTTCACTAAGAAATCAGCACCGGAAAAGTAGCAGTGTTAATCGTATATTTTGACGATATTATTCTGTCAAGGAATGATTCTGTAGAAATTGACAAGTTGAAACAGAAGATGGCAGAAGAGTTTGAGATTAAAGATCTTGGTTCTTTGAGGTATTTTCTAGGCATGGAGGTAGCAAGATCAAAGGAAGGGATCTCAGTGTCTCAGAGAAAATATACGTTAGACCTTTTATAAGAGACTAGGATGACTGGATGCAAACCTACAAATACTTCGGTTGAGGTTAACAGTAATCTGGTAAACTCAATAGACGACGTCCCAGTGAACAAGGAGAGATATCAACGACTTGTAGGGAAGCTGATATATCTCTCACACACCAGACCTGATATTTCATATGCTGTGAGTTTGGTAAGCCAGTTTATGCAAGCCCCGTGTGAGAGACACATGGAAGCTATTACCCGGATTCTGAGATATCTAAAGTCAACACCTGGGAAGGGCTTGATGTTCAGGAAAAATGATAGAAGATGCATCGAAGCCTACACTGCCTCAGACTGGGCCGGTTCCGCTACTGATAGGAAGTCAACCTCGGGGTATTGTACCTTCGTATGGGGAAATCTTGCTACATGGAGGAGTGAGAAACAGGGTGTTGTAGCTAGAAATAGTGCCGAAGCTGAATACAGAGAGCTATGAGCTTGGGTATCTGTGAGGAAATTTGGTTGAAGAAGGTATTAGTAGATCTTCATCAAGAGAGTCATGACCCGATGAGACTCTACTGTGACAACAAGGCTGCCATTAATATTGCTAATAATCCTATTCAGCATGACAGAACCAAACATGTTGAGATTGACCGACATTTTATCAAAGAGAAACTAGACAACGGTAGCATTTGTGTTCCTTATGTCCCATCCAGTCAACAGATTGTGGATGTCCTGACTAAGGGGTTACCTAGACAGACGTTTGACACTTATATTAGCAAGTTGGGTCTCATTAATATTTATGCCCCAACTTGAGGGGGAGTATTGAAATGGTGTTTTAGCCTAAGGGCGTTTTAGTCTTTTTCTTAGTGTCTACTGTCTAGGGTTTCTCTCAGTTTGGTTATTTATACCTGTCATGTGTTGAGTACTGTGGATCAGAAAAATTAAAAGAATAAAAATTCTCTTATCGTGGTTTTTCTCCCTGATCTAGGATTTCCACGTAAATCTGTGTTTGTTTCTTCTCTTCTCTTTTCAATAACTTCAATTACCATATGATTGAGAGTAAGTTAATATATTATATAAATTATTGAAACTTATATACCAATATGGACATAGCTCAACCGACATACGATATGTGACCTTGAGTAAGAGGTTAGAGGTTCGAATCCTCCACCTCAAATATTGTTGAACTCAAAGAGAAGAAAATCTATATTATATAAATTATTGATATTTATATACCAACTGAAATTTATTTTGGACATAATTGTAATATATAAATACTATATACCATTCACTAATGAATTGATTCATTAGTTAATTTTCAAGTACTTTTAAATATGAAACAAAAATAAAAAAGATCAAGAGATTTGAGGAATGAAATATTTAAATATCCATATAAACATGGATTCTTGATTGATATGATAATTCACAAGAACGTCTATGCTTCAAATGTCAAACAGAAAACAGAAACAAAACAGTTGAATTTCTAGATGCGTGCTTATTCAGTGAAAATACCACAATATTGGCATAAAAGTTTCGGTGGCAAGAATACAATAAAAATTATACTTTAAACTGTATGATATTCTTGAAACCTAGCCTTCACAAGAGATGTTTGCATAGTCCATATAAATAAAATAATAATAGCCACAACGGTTACCTGCAACATCTACAAACACTTCGCGCTTGTAGCTTTTATATCTACCCTTGGACAAGAAAAATAATACTCCGACCAAAAGAAGGGCAACGGTAAACCCAACAATTATTCCAACTATGAGGCCAACCTTGGGTTTATTTGAAGAACCTGACAAGAAGGGAAACTTTCACATTTTGCTTCCAGTCAAGGGGTGATTATGTAATTAAAATATAGGAAAAGCTTTTCTCTAAGCCCAAGGAAAATCTGATCCAATAACCTGAGTTTGTACTGTCTGAAGCACAGGCATGAAGAGACTTCCCGCCACAGTTTAACTTGTTTGCAGAAAAGCTGTGACAAACAAAACAATTCAACATCCTATAAGAAAATAAAATAAACAGTCTAGGGAACTAATCACCAAATTTTCTCCGACCAAGCCAATCGTCCACCAGAAAAAGGTAGTGGTACCATTCTTTTCAGGTCAAACAATCAAGCCTTCATAGAGAGAATGATATAATACACGGAGAATAAAAACAAACAAACAAACAAAAACAAAGAAATGATTCCAACTAAAGAATAAGTCCTAAAGAATAATAATACCATCCTTAACTTTGACTTCAATGCAACTTTTGAACATGTTCAATTTAGCAATGCTGGTCTACAGGCTTCTTACTCTTAATTCTATAAAATACCCATCAACAGCAACATTTTTAGTTTTTATAGAGAAAGTTAAAATATGAAGAAAAAATGACACGACACAAAAGTAAACAAAAAAAGACAACCAAAACAAGTTTGGACTAACAAGTGGGTATGTGTGCACAGTGTTTAGATATCTACCTTGGTAATATTCAAAAGTTCTACGTACTTGAATTTTGGAACTTGAAATAACTGCTGCGGAATTGGACCACTGAGATCATTTGAATCAAGCAGACTGTAGAAGAATCACAATCAAGAAATTTAGAAATGAAATACACTTAGTTAACAGAAACTGAAGTTTTGCAGCTATAGTCTCAGATGCACAATGGAGAAAACTTACAGATTGATCAAGCTAGGAAGGGTTGAAAGTGACTCCGGAATAGTCCCCGTTAGACGATTTTGACTCAGAGTTCTGCTTGAATGATAATACTGACTCATTATCTCAAGAATAAACCATATGCATTGCAGACACTCATGAAATATCCTCAAAATTTGAGATCATTGCTAATTACTTACAGGAACTGTAGTTTCTTAAGATTACCCAGGGACGATGGTATTTGGCCCGTTAGGCTGTTATTTCCCAAATCCAAACTGACCAAATTTGTCAGGTTTCCAAAATCCTTTGGTATCTCTCCAGTTATGTAATTTCCCTGCAAAATCCTGTAGCAGATGAATATATATTAATGAAGGTGTTTTATTGTTCATTGCTGATAAGCAGATGTACTTCAAAAACCAGTTTGAAGAAACAAATTTAATAGCCAAAAAATCACAATATGCTTTAACAATGATACATCTAGTTTCTAACCCTTAACTGAAACCAAACATTAAAAAATAAATAAATAAATAAAATAAGCAGACCAAGCGATGCAAGAAATTATACCATCTAGAGAGTAAAATATTAGGCTTGGTAAATTTCAGGACCTTCAATAATAAGAATACAGTTCAGCAGTTATTAAGCAAGCTTTTACTGCTTCAATGATAGCAGTATGCTTCGGTTTTATTCATCAACAGCTTCGGAGAAGGATTCAAGAGCCCCCCAATCTCTCCCAATTCTCATAAGAGAATCCAAATACAAATAATAGCCAAAAAGATACCCCCTAGTAAACAGTCACATATATATACCTAGCTAAAGCCCCAAACTAACAATATTCTCTTGGGGCCCACACACAGACAGCATTCCCTCTTACGTAACCATCCATCTCCTCTTATGCCTACATGTATAGACTGTCGTAATTGGGAGCCCATCATAGTATAGCTCAGTTGGTTGAAGACTTCTGATCTTCTACATTACAGTTTCTTTGGTAAATCAATGACAAATAGCAAGTTCCAATTATGAAATTTTAACACTACGAATACTTGCAATACAAAACTCTGTTTCACAAACAAAAAGAAGTTTCTATCCAAATATGACCTTAAGTAAGTCTAGGCACCTGGTTTGAAGAATCAAAACTTACTTTCACGGAGAAAAATAATATATGACAACGAAAGTACACAACAAGATGAAATCCAGAAAAGTATAATCAAACTTTCACCATAAATCTCGCAACATGAAGCATTCAGGGCAGCAAGTTTTACATACAGAAACACACTACTCACAGGGTTGAAAGTGATTTTAGAACTCCAATTCGAGGAGACAAGGTTCCAGTAAATCCCATTGTGGACAAGGATCTGAGAAAGTTGGACGCAATGTAATGAAATATCAGCCTTAGAAACTTTTATAATGGCAAGTAAAAAGTACACTACAGCAACAAGGAAGAGAAAACAATGGAAAATAGTACATTTAAGTCTATCTTACACAGAGATCACATTGTTTCCACTACATATAACATTGGACCAAGTACATGGATTGACTTGATTTGGATTCCAGTCTGTGAGTTGATTTGTTGTTGCATTCAATGCACTCCTCAATGCAAAGAGTGCATCACCTGGAGAAGAGCAGAATAACATTCATCAATCAGTCAAACAAGTAGAGTATACCACTACAATAGCAATGATTAATAAATTTGTACAATAAGATATTATAATCAAATTTGATAATAAAATTACATCATTTGGCCATTTAATTTATGACAGAAAAATCTTATTTGTTTGCATCAGAAGAAAAAAGGGCATTACATTTGTTGATAACTTCAGAACATTTTTAATGCAATCCCACAACGAAATCAAAAAAGGGAAAATGGTGAAAAGGAGTCTTCCCCGTGACAAAAGAATACTCTGTTTCATATCAAAAGAAACTGTGAAAAAATAATCAGATACATTTCTCTTATCAACTCTAAGCGATACATGTATACAGTTGTGAAAAATAAACTTCAATTACACAGAAGAATGTCCTATACCACTCTCATTTAACTTGCATATGCAGTATTTGTACTTGCCAATCAAGAAGAAGAAGTCAAACTTTAAATCTCTATTTAAATTGTTCCACTCTAGAATATCAGAACAATCTATAAACATCATGAGGATTAATGAGATGAACAACTCTTAATTCCACATCACAGACCAAACGTTTAAGGTACAAGCCTATGAGCAGCAGTACAACAAGAGACATTTCAATTTCAAAACACCATCCTGAGATGCAATCCATAGTCCATACCTTGAAGATCAGACAGTGCAAGATAATGAAAGCAAGCCAGTATTAGAATTGTAAGATAGAGTTCTCCCATCCTAACTAACATCATTTTCATTGGTCGACGTTATGAAATCCATGCAAAAAGTATGAATAGAGCCATTGGAATGCTATATCTGCAAAGACAACCATCCATAGACAGTCAAATATATTGGAGTAGAGATGAGTATTGGAAGGTAATATTTATTAAAGTATTTGGTACAAGATCTTTAATGAAACTTTTCTCATGCCAACAAATCCTTCAAGAAGACAAGGCCACAATAACAAGGATTGATCAGACTACAAGCATGGCAGTTTAAATCAATGGAACCACAACTTCAAATGGCTGCTTTATCAACTAAATTAGCATCTAGTGTACAACCAGAGCGAGCCAAATGGATTTTTTTTTCTGGTGATATGAAACATACGTGTTTTATCATCAAAAGAGAGAGTACAAAAAAAATGAGAAATGAGATATCTCCACTCACCAATAGGTTACAAAAAAGAGGCCCAATCGGTGTAAATATGATTAGACTTTGGCTATAATTAGAACAAAAAATAAAGAAGAAAGAAAGAAAGAAAAGACTAAGTAGAAGCAAAAAGAGTAACCAAACCCCAAAATACATCCATGTAAGTTTCTTAATCACGAAAAACTAACCGGAACGGGCCAATAATACAGTCAAATAGGGAAAGCCTCAACTCGTATATAAGAGACACAACGAACCACAATTACGTTTCTGAAAATAGCATCTCATGGAAAAACATGATACATTTTGGAAGTACATCATGCTTCCATTTCAAAATTCTTGCCGTTGGAATTTTGTCTCAAACTTTAATAAACAAAAGCTTAGTCAACAATTAAAAAGTTTGATCAATGTAATAACTCTTTTATGAATTTAAACTCCATTATTAAAAATTATGTAATATTATACCAGAAATATATATAATTCATGATAAATTGAATCTTCTACTCTCAATATTTAAGAAGTACCTATGAAACTCTGAAACCAAATCCAGAAGACAAACGAAACCAAACCAAACGCATTTTTTTTCTTTACTTTGAAAATAAATGAAATGAAGTACTTTCGAAACTCCCAAACCAAATCCGAAAGACGAATATGAAACCAAACGCAACTTTGACTTTGAAGTCAAATTAATTACATCTATTTTGAAATTTCTCACTGTCCAACTACTCATCAAACTAATCCTCCAACTCTTATCTCTCAACGGTTCTGCACTTAGCTCTGCCACAAGCGAAATCACTCTCAACGCAGCTTTTATCAAAAAAAACACGAAAGAAATAGCTCAGAATAAAAAATCAAAGCACAGATCAATAAACTCCAGAAGAGAAACGGGAAGATCCAAAACAAGTACCTGTTAAGAGGAAGAAAAATCCTGAAAGTTCGTGACCTATAATAAATCAACAGCGGAAGAACAGGGAAAGGTGAAAAGAAGAGGCAAGGAAGGACGAAGAAGAAGCTCAGAGAAGCAGAATATTAGCTGGAAACCAATTCGTTTGAGTGCTGCTGGTGCGTGAAGTGAAGCTACTGCACATTTAGCAAATCTTCTTCCGCCATTGCTAAAGCTTCTGTCCTTTGGCTTTTTAATTAATGGAGTTTTGTTTATTCTTTTTTTGGATAAAAGTTTGAAAACAAGGGGTTTTTTCTCTTTTTTATTATTTTTCAATGGATTTTTATTATTTTATTCATTACAGTCCATTTCATGTTGGCGAAATGCTGATCTGGCAGTTGTGTGGTCCCCACAGCTAGGGAGTCTCGACCTGTAGATGGTTGACTGATTTTTCTTTCTTTTCTTTTACTTTTTTAATTAATTTCTTCTTCGAATGTGTTATCCTACACGGCTAAGTCGGAGTCGTCCGACATGTTTACTATGGGAAGTGAAAATTCTTTGACTCACAGTTTTTATTGGAAATTAATGACGATAATGTAATTTAATGCTATAATTAACAAACTCTCGTGTTTGACCGATAGTACTAGAAAATTGTGAAAAGCTAAAATGACTCCAATACGTTAATAATCAAGAAGTTTATAGTCTGAATCTTCATTTTTTTATTGTATTAAGAAAATAATAATAATAATTTTTTGGAACAAATTTTATTATTATCATATTTAATCATACTTTCCATTTAGCATTTGATCTGTCACTTGATAATATATTATTTTATTTCATAAATTTTACATAAATTTTATAATTTATTGGCATTCCATGAATGGAGAGAGATAGTACTACAAAATTCCGCTAATTATACAATCGATGTTTAAAATGGATATGTGAACTAAAATTTTGATGACTCAATTTCACGTTTAAAAGATTTATGTCTGTAAATTTTTTTAAAAAAATTTGAAAATAAAGAGAAACCTACTTGGCATCAAAAGGCATTTGAAAAATGTATCTTTCTCATATTAGAAATCGAGCTATTCATTATGTAGCTTGTTTGTTGTCGATTTTTTTTTTTTTTTATCATTTTGTTTCTTCCAATTTAAAAAATTTTGGAAGAAATTAGGTTGTTAATATTCCCAGCTATTATTGGTGACTTTTGTTTTTGTTTTTGTTTTTTTTTTTTTTTTTTTTTTTGGAAATACCCGAATCCTCTCTTCAAGCAAATGGATCAGCATTATATCTCAAATTGAGCGTTTAGGGCACAAAGTAGATTATTACAGCCTATGGTTATTATAGTCTATGGGTTATAATCAATTATCTGTTTTCATAGTCTGTGTTTGGGGTGCAGACTATTATAGTCTGTATTTGGGGTGTAGAGCATTGTAATCTGTCTTATAATAGTTTGTGTTTGGAGTGCATGTTATTATAGTCTGAATTATAATAGTTTGTAATTTGAATATAGATTATTTTAGATCGTGTGTAGCTTTTTCTACTATCTTTTATAATACTAATAATTATGCATATAAAATATCATGTTTTGAAAATGTAATTAAGACTATATGTTCCACCAATTTATACAAAATTAATTTGATTGTAATTTATGCTAAAAGCTAACCACCATTTTTTTTTTTTTGGTCATTTGGGAGGTACCATGGTTAACATGGCCAAAAAGAAAAAAAAAATTACATTAATTTTCGGATGCAATTCATGTGTTTCATATATAAACCTCTCTTTTTTGGAGGTACAAAAAAAATGTAAGACAAAATAAATAACTCATGATTGCATGATTAAAATATGACCAAGAAAATTTCATACCAAATGTACTACAAACTTAAATGCATAATTGAAACAAAGTAATCATTGTTCATTATTGAATAGCAGTCCAAAACACGGGTTGATCAAATATTCTCGTCAAGGAGGAGGTTGCAATAGTCCAACTTTAGGGTTGTGGGAACGGATAAAAAGCTCTCTATATATTACACATTGCAGTATATGATTTGCATAAGCTTCACCCTCTGTCAGTTATGCAATTCAGGAATATCTTGGAGTTGGTTTACGACGTCTACACGTAGTTCGACTTTGATTGCACGCTTTTCTTTCGTCATTCTGCAATCGCCTTTAATTGGTCATTTGTGAACTTCATCGCATTCCTAACAATCTCTACCGTTTTATATTGATTCCTACTTCACTTCCTCTCACTTCCTCTCAAAGCATTTCCCCCTTCAGTGTTTCGACCAGTACGTGTTCCATGCATGTCACCTTGTGACATGTCCATGCCCTGACTAGACATCGTTGGGATGTTCGGATCATGTGATTCATGAATAGGAACACCATCATTCATATGGTTTGGCACGTTAGACCCAATGTCCGCAAAGGTCTTTGACTGTCCTCCCATAGCCTGATCATTGTTGAAGCGTAGGCCAAATCATCATAGTATGGGAATGACTTGTGTAGAAGTCCCTAAGTTACGTCGAACTAATGTTGGTGTAGTTGAACTGTACCTCAAACCATTTCCATCACTGATCTATACACGAGTTTGTGATCGAAATAGGTTTTTTAACAACATGTCGTGTAATCGTAACATCGGTAATAAAATGGTGTTGAAATGCCTAGAAATGGTCTCACCAGACCGTATAAATTATCTTTGAACTATCCGGTTCTTAACGTCGTAGGCTAAAATATGTAAGAACATGGCAACCATCTCCTTTACATCTATAACTTCAGTTCCGATTAATCCGCCAATTATCTTAAGTAAATGACACAAATATCTTCTATCCATTCTTGTACTTGATGACAACATAAATCAAACTCATAAATGAATCGAAAGTATGTTAATCATCTAATACGATGTATACTGTCGTATGATGTGTTTTCTATACTCCTATGGTCATCCAGTAATAACTCTAGTGTTAAAAGTAACTGATGATGTAAAGTTGTGAATGTTGTTAGTATAATAACTAGTTTTGTTGGGTCCATTATGTACTCAAATTTGAAACTGGCCCTGAAAGGAAAATTTTAGTCATAAAATAATTACAATACTGATTTGTTATGTTATTTTTTTACGTTATTTTAAAAATAAATATACTATCAATTGGTACTATATTTTTGAAAACAAATCCAACAAATTGACTTTTTTTTCTTCATATTATTCTAGAAGCGAATTAAATTGTTCTTTTTGATACACTATCGATTAAGACTTTTTTCTTAAAAACTGTTTTTTTTTATCTTCTTTCTTTCATATTATTCTAGAACTATTTTAGGTACAACTATTTTAATTTGTTGGGTCCTTTGTTAGGTACAAAAAAATTTAATTAATCCAAATTTTCAAACAACTTTAGTACAATGGTTGAATTCTTAGTCAAATTCCCAAAATAAAAACCATTTTTTTAAAGCTATTTTTTTAAGTTCTCAAATTTTACCTTGATTTTTTAAATCACTATAGTTTTTAAATTATACGAAGTTCTGATTTCTTGTTGTCCAATTATCCATTGATTTATGGATTTGGATGGTTTTGATTTGAATTTGAAGCTTATTTTAATTAATCCACAATTCTAGGATTTCAAACAACTATTTTGTTAGGTATAACTATTTTAATTAATCCAAAATTTTAAACTTTAGTACAATGGTTGAATTCAAATTTCAAAAATAAAAATCATTTTTTGAAAGCTACCTTTTTATAAATTCATTTATAAAACAGTCATCCAACTATAAATTCATCCAAACAACCATATATTACTATTTCCATCATACAAGCAGCTATAATTAAGAATATATGAATATTCGTCCAAATTACTATAGATTCATGTTAACGGACCTCGCGCAATGCTCGAGTATGCTAATAGTCCACCCTGATAAGAGCATACAAAAAGTAATGATTAGCAACAAATTTAAGTAAAATGTGTAACCTAAATCCTGAAAAGGATTACATAAGCCACAATAAAGACAGATGGTTATCACCTTAGTAAGAGAAAGTTGGTAAACAGTATTTGATCCGACTGATTCGTAATAAAACCAACCCTCAAGTCACAATAAAGGACATTAGTACTATACTTTAGAAGTTATAATAGGGAGGCATTCGTCAACACCCATGATAAAAAAAAATGTTGGATAAAGAGGAGAAGACATACCATTTGCATTTATGAAGTAGATGGAATGTGTTTATCCTTATACTTGAAAGCAAGTGAGAGCATAATTATAAAGTGAAAAAAAATAAAAAATAAATAAGGTCCAGCCTCAGAGTTATGAAATTCATTCATTGAAACTTGAATTTCAGATAATATTGTGAATAATGATAAATGAAAAATCAATAATGTAGATAGAACGACCAACAATTGATTTTAAATTATAGACAAACAATGGTAAATTATTTCATTCAAGGAAGAAGAATTGAAAATTAGAGACAAACGATAGAGACAATAGAAATAAAAAGATGCAAAGTTCATAGAAACACAAAATAAGAAAATGTTGGAGACAAGAGAAATGAGATACCAACAGCATTAAGCAAGTAGATGGAATGAGTTTGGCCTAAGTTGAAATGAAGTGAGACACATATATATAGTTGTGTGAACTATTGGCCCATGAAATTCTTTACGTGAGATGCACATATAAATAAAAGTCAATGATTTTGACAAAAACTATCCAATAAACAATAACTAACAACCACTGTCGATCAGTATACAATAAACCATCCAAAAAAAGGACATGACAATGATGAATACAATAAATAGTACCTAACAACCATTGCCAATCAATATACAATAAATCATCCAAAAAATAAAGGATATGCTAATGATGAATACAATAAACAGTACCTAACAACCACTGTCAATCAATATATAATAAACAATGGTTAAACAAAGGCCAAAATTTACAAATGGACAAACAGAGATTGAACTGAACAAACAATGGACAAACAGTCATCAAAATTTATGGAAATGGCCAACCAATGGACAAATAGAGGCCAAAGGTGACAAACAATTGACAGATAGTGACCAAAATGGACAAATAATGGACCCTAATTTAGAAAATAGACAAATAATTAAACCAATAATGAACATAACACTATAGACAACATAGTGAAAATACCCTAATCAAAATCCATTCTTCTTCGTTAGTATAATGAAGAACATAACATATAGACAACATTGTGAAAATAACCTAATCAAGATTACCAAATTCATCAAATTCATCAAATAACCTAATCAAAATTACCAAAATCCATCAAATACCCTATAGAATCAACAAACAGAGACGGTAATAGCAAAATAATGAACATGAAACAAAATTAGAGCATAATTTCGAAGCAAAATAATGAATATGAAACAAAATAATGAACAACAGTGAACAAACATAGAGCATGATTTACAGAATTTTAAGCTAAATTTTTTTTAAAAAAAGAACCTCATCATCGGTTGGGAATGGAAAAAAAGAAATTACCTTTGACCTCCCCCCTACTAAGCTCTAAATCTCGTTCTTCATACCCTACCACTCTCCAAACGATAACCTCCACCCCTACCAAGCATAATCGTCTCTCAACCAAACAACTTAGGGCCTATTTCGATAGAGTGAGAATAACGAATAAAGCAGAAAATGGAATCAAAGGTTTGGAGCGACGAGAGAGAGATCGTTTGGAGCGGTAGAAGGAAGAGACACGATCTATAGATCTGTGAAGGGTCTAGAGAAGAACATGCAAGAAGAAAACCATCATATACAGATCTGGTTTCGATGGCGATGAAACTGACGGAGATGAAGAAACTCAAAACCAGATATGAAGATGGCACCGAAACTAAATCTGAAGCTGGATAAGTAAAGAGAGAAGGAAGAATGAAACCAAATTCGAGCATAGTGTTCGATCGGACAAGAACGGGGACAAAAGTGTCGAGGGAGAAGAGAGAAGATGTTGCAAATAGTGAACGACGTTGATCATAGGGTTGGGAACAATGTTCCCTAGGATTGTCAATCTGAAGATAAAATTCCAACTAAAAATAGTTGGAGCCCCAAACGTGGAGGCTACCATTCCACTCTTGGGCCCAAACAGAAATATATACTTCCAATTAGGTTAAATTATATGTGGATTATTAAAAATATATTCATTTCATCACAAAATAAGGCAAAATTTTCTAAAAGAAAAAGTTGAATTATAATCCCATTCCTCTCCCTTTGAAGTTTGGATCTATTTTAGAACTTTAAAATAGTGTGTAATATGTTCATAAATATTCAATTTTGTGTTTGATATGTCCCTCAACTTTCAATTTTATTTTCGAAATTAAAAAAAAAATCATTTACTAGATATAAACTTGAAATTTATATTTATTGCAACCAATACTTTCTTTTATGCATGATAGCCATAGGTTCGCAAGTTTAGCCAAAAAAAGTTGTTGAATAGGTTCGGGATTGACATAAAATTTAATTTAAAGATTTATTGAAGAAAGTTTTGGATCTATATTAGATACTTATTGAAGTTTAGAGACTATAAATATATAAAATTGAAGGTTTGACATGCTAAACAAGCAAATTATACAGATTCATTTTATGGATAATCACTTGTTAGTCAATGTTGATTATAAGAAAAAATCGACTCCGATCGATCACTGTAGATTTTCCGATCTCACAAATTATCTTGAAAGTTGATTCGATCAATTTCAGTTGATTGACTCGATTTTTTTTTATCTATTATGCTCACCTACATGATAACAAATTAATTTGTTTTGAAATAAGTGGGGTACCATAGAGGTTGTTGTTATCCATTTCCATGATTCCAAGATCTAATCATAATCACTCCTTGCCCCAAAGGAGAAGTTTTATTAGCAATTTCACCACGCCAACTCAAAAAGCCGAAGCCTCAATCATTTGCTCCAAAACCCTTTACTTACAATTAATTAGCATTCAAGTTGTTTAAAAGTCTTTTTGTTCTTTAAAGCATCGCATGAACACATGATTATCCTTGTTTTTTAATACTAATTATAGCTCCTTGGTGGTACTTTGCTACGTAAGATCTCTTTTATATATAGGGGTTTTTCGCCCTAATCTTTCTTCTCAATTTTTTTTCAAATTTATCATCATATTTACATGTTGTGCTTGGAAAGATTTTGAAACTATTTTAAGATTAAGATTGGAGTAACTTTTAGGTTAAATTAAAATATATTTGAATTTTTTTGGTATGTCTTTCAATTATATGTCTCTAAGACTTCAAAATTTTTTATTTTTATCATTGAATTTTATTTTTTTCCCAAAAAACCCTTAGAATAGTTTTTTTTTTTCTCTTCAAAATAAGATGAAAAAGTTAATGTGATGATTAATGTGTAAAATTTGGAATACATAAATTGCATAATTTACAATATCATTCACTTAAATTAATATGGTAGATGGTATGTAAAAATAATTGATCATATAAATAACTTTTGACAAGATCTCATATGAATGGAACAACAATCTTAATATTGCAATATGTATAGGTAATATCATGTGTGACTTTCTAATTTTCATATATCAGATATTAGGTCAATTTTCATATTTTATTTTAATAGAAACTATATATTTTTTAAATAATTTTTATTTCCACCACATAGTTTTTATATTTCTAATTTTGGTGCTATGTCAAATTCCCGAATAGATAAACATAAGGGGATTTTCAAAAATAGAAAAATAAGGAAAAATATTTACACAAATAACAAAATTTAATTATTTTCTCCTCCTTCTTCTTCCGACTCCCCCTCCACTTCCCCCTCCTCCTCTTGTCTCTATTGATAGACTATTGATAGTAGTCTATCCTGAGGCCTAGTGATAGACCAAGTGGTAGAACACTATCATTATCAATTGATAGACTATTGATAGTAGTCATCAAAATAGTCCATCACCGTCTCAATTGATAGACTATTGATAGTAGTCTATCACTGTCTCTATTAATAGACTATTGATAGTAGTCTATCCTCAGGCTAAGTAACAAACCAAGTGATAAAACACTATCATTATCTATTAATAGACTATTTATAGTGTATCAGTGTCTCTATTGATAGATTATTGATAGTAGTCTATAGGACACTATCGTTATCTATTAATAAACTATTGTCTATCATTGTCTCTATTGATAGACTGTATTGATAGATTATCGATAGTAGTCTATCATTGTATCTATTGATAGACTATAGTCTATCTTGAGGCCAAGTGATAAAACACTATCATTATTTATTGATAGACCATTGATAGTAGTCTAACATTGTCTCTATTGATAGACTATTAATACTGGTCTATCACTACCTCCTCCTCCTCCTCCTATAGTTGTCTATCATTATCTATCTATAATAAACCGTGATAGACTACTATTAATAGTCTATCAATAAATAATGATTTTGTTCACAATTTTATTGTCATCAAATATACACTAGACGTTGTTATATTGAATATGAAAATTTTGTTATTTTTAGATAGTTGTGATAGATATTGTTATTACTATCTACCACAAATAGACACCAATAGGAATCTATCACTATCTTTTAGTGATAGAAACTGATAGAAGTCTATCATGATAGAGACTGATAGAAATCTATTAGTGTTTATCACTGATAAAACCTGATAGAAATCTATCATTGATAATATCAGTGATAGAAACTGATACAAGTCTAACATTGATAGAGGTTGATAAAAGTCTATCAATGTCTATCAATATTTCTTTTGCTATTTCTATAAATAGTTTGACATCTTTTCTATTTGTGAAATTTTCTCCAAGCATAACTCTTTCTTAATTTTCTTTTAAGGATGAAAAATATACCGTTCTTTTTCTTTATTCTTGATTTGATTTAACTTTAAATTGTATCCCCAAAAAATCTTTAGAGAGTTTATGCCTTTTGGCACCAAAAAATAGTTATAAAATCATCTAATTAAGATACCATTTTGGTTTATTTTAGTTCATATTTATTTTAATATTCATTTTTGTAGAAAATAACAAGGTATTTAAGTGGATTTTATTGGGTTTTTTGAAAAATTAAAGGCCCAATGTTATTATTGTAATTTTATGAGCAGTAACAATTTTGCAATTATCTCTTCTTCTCCAAAATAGGGTTGAAAATCGTGTGGTTGGTTTTTTGCTGAAGTATGAGGCAGTCGCTGAAGGGAATCTGAGGGAGCCGTCTAAAATTGGAAGTCCACAAGCCGCCTGAAGTAAAAGAGAGTGCCACGGCCGAAGTTAAAGAGCCGGCTGGAACTTGGGTTTGCCGGTTTTCGGTGCCGCGATGTGTGCGTGGTATTTGCAGATCAGTTCACGGTGTGAGCGATCGGGGCAGCAGTCGTCGACCGTGGGTTTTCTCCGTTCGGCGAGGTCAACGGTGTGGATGTGGGTTTCCTTCAGCGCCGGTTCTTGCGTGGAGCGGCAATAGTGAGAGAGACATGAGGGTCTGCGCGTGGTTTACCGGTCAGAGGCGATAGTGCACTGTTTTGGGTTGTTTTGCAGTGGGTTGTTCTCAGTTTTATCTAAGTTGATTCTCCAATCTTTCTATCATCCAGATTTAATATCCAGCCCATCTTTGAACCTATGGGCTAGAAGAACCTTGGTTAACATATCTGACAAATTCTCAACTGTATGAACCTTGACCAGTTCAACATCTTTCTGGGCCACAACTTCTCTAATAAAATGAAATTTGACATCGATATGCTTAGACCGTTCGTGATGAGATGGATTCTTCGCAAGATGAATAGCATTCTGGCTATCACAACGGACGATGGGAATGAATTCCTGCGACAACAACTCACCAACCTCTTTTACAGCTTCACCTACTGAAATGTACTCTGATTCAGTAGTAGACAAGGCAATAACTAACTGTAGAGCAACCTTCCAACTGACCACATTACCAAACAAACAAAAAATGTGACCTGATAGAAACCTTTTTTTGTCAAGGTCTGCAGCATAATCTGCATCTGTGAAGCCTTCCAACAGTGCTGATTTATCACAATCCCTGCTAAAACACAATAATACACTAACACTACCTTTCAAATATCGAAGCACCCATTTAACTGCATTACAATGCTCCTTCCCAGGATTTGACATAAACCTACTTATCATACTCATAGCATATCCCAAGTTAGGCCTAGTACAAATCATCAAATACATAATATTTCCAACAGCATTACAATAGGGAATATTAGCCATCTCTAACCTTTCTTGTTCAATAACAAGACACTGAGACGAAGAAAGTCTAAAATGAGATGCTAAGGGTGTCAAAACTGCCTTACAACCAGACATATTATACTTCTCAAGCAGTTTATGCACATAACTCTCATGCGAAATCGTTAACAAACCTTTCTCCCTATCTCTTTTCACATCCATGCCTAGGATCCTTTTCAGTTCACCTAAATCTTTCATCTCAAATTCACTACTCAATCGTTTCTTGAGATCACATATTTCAGAATAATTCTTAGACACCATAATCATATCATCTACATACAGAAGTAGATAAGTATATGTACCTTTCTAAGATAGTTTCCAATACACGCAGGCATCATATGAGCTATTGTGAAACCCCTGCTTCAGAATAAAGGTGTCAAACCTGATATACCACTGTCTTGACGATTGCTTCAGTCCATAGATAGACCCGTGAAGACGACAAACCATGTCTTCCTTTCCTTTCACCTCATAGCCCTTAGGTTGAGCCATCCTCCAATTCACCATGAAGGAAAGTTGTGGTGACGTCCATCTGTTCAACAAACATATCAAAGTGAAAGCAATAGATAAAATTAATCGAGTGGACGAATGTCTCACCACTGTAGAGAAAATCTTATGAAAGTCAACTCCCTCCTTTTGAGTGTAGCCCTTGACTATCAGTCTAGCCTTATACCTAGGCTTGCTGTCACCTCCTGTACCTGACTTGATTTTATAAATCCACTTTAACTGTATGAGTTTCTAATTAGAAGGTTTTGGAACCAATGACCATGTCTGATTCTTTTGCAACGAGAACAACTTTACTTCCATAGCATCCTTCCACTGTTCCTTTGAATCAGATACAATAGCCTCCTCAAAAGTAAGTGGCTCTGCTTCAATACTGTCAGCTGCACAAGTAAGAACATAAACAACTAAATCAACATAACTATACCTCGTAAGAGCCTGCCTCACCCGCTGAGGCCTGTCACGAGTAAGCTGATAGTTTTGTAGGTCATTGCTACTTAAGCTTCCTTCACTAAAAGCTCTCTCATAAATCAAAGTCCTCTGTAGTTGAGGCTGTCTACCATCAAAACTGGATGACTGATCACTGGAATCACCTGAACTAACTGATGGTTGTGCTTTAGAATCAATTCTAACCTTTGTCTCAACCTGATCAACTGTCTGCTGTTTCTGTTGCTCTTTGACACGAAATGACATCTCTATTTCATTAAAGGTCACATCTCTGCTGATAATGCATTTATTTCTACCCTCTTCCAAGCACCAAAGTTTGTATCCTTTAACACCCTGAGGATAGCCAATAAACATACATTTTAGTGCCCTCTTGTTCAGCTTCCCTTCCTTAACATGAGCATAAGTTGAACATCCAAACACTTTGAGATGATCCAAGCTTGGAGCTTTTCCTGTCCATATCTTCTGAGGAGTCTTTAGGCCTAAAGCGGAAGATGGACTCTTATTAATAAGATAACAGGTTGTTTGGGCAGCTTCCCTCCAAAACTTCAAAGGTAATGAAGCATTTGTCAAGAGATATCTTGTACGCTCCATAATTGTTCTGTTGAACCTCTCAGCTAAACCATTCTGCTGTGGAGTGTACGTAACAGTGAAATGCCTCGTAATTCCCTCATATTTTGCAAAATTTATCAAATTTGTGATTCATAAATTCCAAACCATTGTCTGTCCTCAGATACCTGTTTGGTTCTCAACCTGCTTTTTCCATTCAAGAAATTTCCCAAAAGCTTCATCCTTCTATTTCAGTGGATACATCCACACCTTTCTTGAAAAGTCATCAATGATTGACATAAAGTATCTCGAACCTCCCATAGAAGGTACCTTTGTAGGACCCCACAAATCTGAATGAATATAATCCAAAATTCCTTTAGTAGAATGTTTCCATTTCCCAAACTTCACTCTGGTAGACTTTCCCATTATGCAATGTTCACAAAATGGGAGTTCAATGTCTAACTCCTTCAAGCAAACCTTGTTGTGAAAGAGCTTGCAGACCTATTTCACTCACATGAGCTAATCTGTTATGCCATAACATAGATTTATTTGTTTCTTTCCCAGATGCAACAGCAGCACTACCTGAAACTGCAGTACCCTCCAACACATAAAGACCATTTCTCAAGGTCCCCTCCAGCTTAACCAAAAAACCCTTGATAACCTTCAGAACTCCATTCTCAGATTTATAGGAATAACCTATTCTATCTAATTCGCCTAAAGAAATTAGATTTTGTTTGAGTTCTGAAACATACCTTACATTCGTAAGAATTCTGATCATACCATCATGTGTTGCAATTCGAACTGACTCAATTCCTTTTACATCACAAGCACCATTATCATTAAGCAAAATTGATCCCCCATCATTTTCCTGAAAGTCAATCAAGAAATCCCGATTAGGAGTCATGTGAAACGTGCACCCTGAATCCATGATCCAAACATTCTGAATGTCCCTGCTGGACTCCATCAAAACCTTTGCTGAATCATACTCATCAGTAATATTTGCTGCACTAGAATTCCTTGCATGCTTGCTACTTGATGCTTCCTTGCTCTTATTCAAAGGAAAATTTTTCTAAAGTGTCCTTTATGACATAGGAAATACTTTTTGGTTTTCCCCTTTGATTTCGACATGAATCTCGACTCTTTTCCTTTTCCGTTCTTTTTCTCACTTCTGCCTCTGGGCATGAGTAACTCTCCATCCTTGTGTTCCTTTTTAATCTCGAGATTTCTCGTTCTCAAGGCATCCAACACTATATACATGGACAATGAATCCCGTCCATATTTAATAGCTGTCTTAACTTCTCGATACAATTCTGGAAAAGAATTCAGAAGAATAACTACTTAATTTTCATCCGACATCTTCTCACCGATGTTACTGAAATCAACTATAATTTTTTGGAATTCATCTAGGTTCTCTTTTAAGCCTTTACTTGAGTCTATCTTATATCCAAAGAATTTCTCCGCCTTATCTACTAGCATAAGCTCCATCTGAAAGATATAGAATTATCGTCGAATATGCCATCTCATCCATATCCCTTTTTTCAACTTCTGTAATTGTTGGTGGAAGGTTATCTTTGTCTAAGATTTTGGCTACTTTTTTTGTACCAGAATAGCCCTAATCTTTTTCCTCCATAACCCGAAATCACCTTTCCCATCAAATTTAACAACTTCGAACCGTGTAGACATCGAAGCCATCTGTCAAATTAAGCCCAACAAAAATATCCTGAACAAAGAATATGCCAGCACACACTACCACACACTCTTCTTGGATCAACTGAAACTCTGATACCACTTGTGAGAGTTTCAGAATCTAACTTAGATAGCCAAACAGAACGCAAACAATCGGCATAAATAAATCGAAAGCAGTAAAGAACACCAAGATATATAGTGGTTCGATCAGTTTGGTCTACATTCACTTTGAGAACCAGCTTGAATTAATTTTATTAATGAGCAATAAAGGAATTTACAAATTACAAATAATCAACAAAATCACCACTCTGTAATTTCAATATCCACTGATACCAAGAGAGACTGGCACACAACGTCGCCTCTGACAACTGAGAACAATCTGCTGCAAAACAGCCCAAAACAGTGCACTATCGCCTCTGACCGGTGAACCACTATATATCTTGGTGTTCTTTACTGCTTTCGATTTATTTCTGCTGATTGTTTGCGTTCTGTTTGGCCATCTAAGTTAGGTTCAGAAACTCTCACAATTTTGGGTACTATTTAACTTTTGTTTAGTTCATATACTTTCAAAATCAATATTTTGGTCCTTGTACTTTTAAAAATTACCATTTTGGTCCCTTCATTTTCATTTTAAAGGATCAAAGATGTCACTTTTGAAAAATACATAAACTAAGGTTAAAAGTATAACAACCAAATTAAACATTATCCTTATACTTTTTAAAAAAGTACTATTTTGATCCCTTAATTTTCAATTCAATTAACTAAAATTGTCACTATTTAAAATAGATAGACCAAGATGAACTAAAGTTAAAAGTACAAATATCAAAATGAATATTTTGAAAGTAAATGGACTACTAAAATGAGTCAAGTTAAAAGTACATAGACCAAACTGAATTTTTTTAAACGCGTACAGAAAATATTGTCGTCGTCATTTTCTCTCTCTTTCTCTTCGTTCCCGCATTGTCATCGTCTCTAAATAGGCATGGAATTTTAGGTAACGAGATATTTTAATGGCCTTGGAATTTTAGGTAATGGGTTATCTTAACACCCCTTATAAGCCAATGGAGGTGGCAACGCCCATTGAGCAAACCAAACCAAAAGCATATGATGACTTTATGAGTGTATATATATATAGTTCACTTGCTCAATAGAGAAAAGGTGTTTAGCAAGAATATATTTCCTCATGAAATTATAGCCTTGAAATCTATTTCATAATGAAATAATTGGACAAAGGATTATGTTTAATTTTAGGTATAATTCTTTCTCCAAACTCTTTGAGTTTGTTTCTTCAAATCCAAATTTATCCATGAACAAAACAATATTTTAAAAATGTTCAAGTTCTTCATCTTTGAAGATTAACATAGTTAGTAAGTTAAGAATCTCAAAAAGTAATTTCATTTAAGATTACTAAAGATTAGATTTTGTTCCTTCTTTTTTTTTTCCTATGCAACGATGGTATTCTTAGGAAACAAACTTAAAATCATGATTCTATCGTGAACTATGTTGCAAGAGAAAAAGATTTGAAATTTATTCCAATTTAATATCGTCAATCATTTCTAACTTTAAAAATATAGATTTGTTCCACTCTTTTAAGATTATAGGATTCCAACATCAATTTCTTTTTTCAAGTTCTAGACCTAGTTGATTGAATCTCCACTTATAGGAAAGATAATTGGTATCTTAACTAATCATTTTATAGGCGGCTAAAAGGTATCTAATGTAATTTAATTTCTTATTTATTACTTTTTTTTAAAAAAAAATATCATTCATTTGAAAAATAAATGACAAAAACAGGCTGTAGTCAAGAAACTAATGTTACATGATTTATAAGAAAATATTGATATCTTACTTAACAAATAAAAGTATACTATATAAATTTACTATATTATATTATTTAATTATCTATCTCTTTTCTACCATTTCTATATAATTTATGGTCGGTCCAATTGACAATTTTTTCCTAAGAACATCAAAATAATGAGCAGTTTAAAGTCAACATGTTGTAACATAATTTAGTGGTGTTAACAAAGTTTAATGTTCTAGTTAAAATCTTTCATATATATATTGGCCAAAACAGACTTATTCAATTAAAAAGACAAAGGAAAATATAACTTAACTAGCGAAAAGTGGAAACAAAAATAAATAAAATAATTTTGAATGGTCAATAGTGGAGCCATACCTGCCGACTTCAATCAAAGGATTGTGAAATGTAATCGTCATTAATGGTCAATCTTTACATGATTACCAACTAAAATGGGTTGTTGGTTGGATTTTGATGTTTCCAAGTTGCTTATTTAAGTAAAATTTATTCAAACTTTACTAGTCAAAAACCTAAAGTGAGTCGAGAGCTATTCATCAAAATTAATAGCAAATCGTTTGGTAATAAAATTAATTGTCACTTTGATTTAACTTGATTGAATGGATAAGACACCAATAATTATTTTGAAGATTTGATGATTTAATCTACATCTACAATTGTCGAACCCATTTGGGTGCGTGATACTCGCACATGACTTTGATACTCCTTTGGTCCAAATACGTCGCTCGAGCTGACTTGCAAGAGTATTCACATTGGTGTGGAGCCGAATTGAGTACACTCTGATGCCTACGGTAGTATATGAAGAATTTAGTTTGGCTAAACGCATATAGAATTGCTTACCCCTTTGAGGTTGCTAGTGTGGGGTTCATCCTTTGACTCCCACTTGGGGATATTACAATATCTATGATGTTAAAATAGGTGAGATCCTCGAGGTTACAGAGTATCAATGACGAGCTTGGCTTGATCATTTATCCTATATTGAAACTTCATGAGTTTGGTTAGTCGACTTAGAACTCAAGAGTTTAACTTTTTTCTTTTCAAACGTGCAGACTTTAATACTCTTTGAGTGTGGGCTGCCCATGAGCTTAAGCAACCCTCAACAAACTAAAAAATATATGTAATTGGACAAGTGACCAAAATAAAATGATGTTTTAGAAAAATGGCCAAAGAGATTATTATTTGTGAAAATTGCCAAACCACTAATTCTAGTACTATTTAAAATTTAACAATAGACAAAACTATCCCTACTATCAAATCCCTATAATAATGGTGTATTTCAAAGGAAAGTCTAACAACCTAAAATAAGAACTAATCCCGTGAATTTGAATCTTGAATATAAGAAAATAAATAAATAAAACTATTTAAATCAAACAACAAATCAAATACTTTATCTCAAATAATATCACGCAAACAAAAATAATTTAGATCTACAAAATCTAACAAACATAATTGGAAATTAACCCTTAAAAACCATAAAGTTACGTTTCCTGAGTATTTAATTATAATTAGTAACTCAAAATTTAGTCACGAAATAAGTAAAAACCTGTATCCATAATAGGTATTTGATGAAGTCTGCCTCATACAAAGCCCCCAAAGATACCAATTTAAACTTTGTCATATATTATCACACATATAAAAGCAACAAATTTTAGTTAGCCTAAACCATATAAATGAACCAACCACCCATGTATATGATTTGGCCAAATCCTAATGACAATATCTCACCGAATAAAGCAAATACCTTATACTCAAAATAACTATCACATACCTTCTATCCATAAACAACTTAAAATATTCTCATACTAAGCCTCACAAATACCTTCTAATCGTAAAAGATTAATATATTTGTCATATTTGAGAGACATACTAAAAATAATTTAACTATTAATTAGACTAGTCCATGCAAATACCTCATAATAGGAATAATCCTTATCATATTTTCCTTATACTAAAAATAACTTACATCCCACATAAATATTGTAATAGCTAAAATCTTCATAGTCACCCATAACACAAATACTATGCATTAAAAAATCGTCAAACATTAGTTATGGATTAAATTTCACCACCACCACCCTATCCATCTTGATCTCTTCCACAATCTTCTATGCTATCTACACATCCCAATTGACATCGATTTAAATCTACATTTTATCTTTCATCTAAATCTTCATCGATTTAGATTTTTTTTTTTAAAGAAAATACACATTTACATATTCATAAGGGAAGAAACCATTTTTTGATGGAAGTGTTACTGAGCAAAAGGGAAGAAAGGAAGGGAAGAAACCCTTTATTGATGGCCTAGGCAACGTAGCTCTCCACGAATCGTTTAAAAAGAATAATAAATCAACATTGTAATTCTAATTAAATTTAAATCATGTCTAATAATTAAAAACCAAATTCCAACCAAATCTCTCCCAAAGAAGTTCAAAAACTGATATGAATTTGTTAAAATAGTGGGAAAATATACCTCAGCCGTATTTGATAGAAGCTTTAGATTCGTGGGACACAATTGAAAAATAAAATGATATTTGGGCCTACCCATCATATTTGGGCCGTAAATCATACTATTCCAAAAATGGTCATTTTTCCAATTGATTATCCCGTTTTCAGCCATTCTATGTCATTTCTCAAATATATATCAACTAGGGGTGTTCATGAATTAGGTTATATCAACCCAATTGTTCGGGTTGTAAATTTCTTCAACCCAAATAACCCTTATTAAAAAATGAACCCAACCCAACCCAACCATGAAATATTTGAGTTGGGTTGGTTCGGGTTAATCGGGTCATTTATTTAAAATTTTGTTCTAAAAAGAAGCAAAACATAAATATGCAAAAATCTAACTTAATTATTTTCATATATTGAATTAAAATTAACTACTCAACTTTAATTTATATAGTGGAAAATTTCTTTCTAAAGTGCAAAGAAACTATCTTTAAGAGTTGCTGAATAATAAATTATTAAAAAATATTAAAATTAAATAAAATTAAAATCAATATATGTATAAATAATTGTGTTATAAGTAACAAAAAAAATATATTTTAAAATTAATAATGAATTCGGATTGGTTCAAATTGGTTTGGGTTATATTAGGTGAGCCTATGAATCAACCCAACCCATAAAATTTTCATTTATTTGAACCCAACCCAACCCAAATGAGTTGATAATCCAACCCAAACTGTACGGATTGGGTTGGATTGATCGATTTTTTCAGATCATCGGATTTTAAACACCTCTAATATCAACCGTGCCAAAGGATTTTGCCCTTCAAATCTTTAAATGGATATATATCACATGCTTTTCAATTGGGCTAACTTACAAGCTCGCTTGTGCACGCCATTTTTGGGTACATGCTTTTCAATAGTATATACACATGGATCAACTTACGGTCCAAGCCCAATATTGGAAAAAATAACATCTTTATGTATTTTTTTACGAAAAAAATACATGTGTATATACTATTTATAATATAATTTACAGTTTCCAAAATGTATATTGATATCTTTATAAATTTTATATGTAGAAGAGATTTGAATTATATCTTAGATTTTGAAAAGAATGTGGAATGAATTGGTCCAAGACTATGCCCTAATTTAGAGCATGTAACTGCCATAATGTTTGTATTATCAACTTTGAAGTCACGAGTTCGACTCCCCCACCATACATATTGTAAAAAAACTATTTTTTCAAAAATCCATTTTCATTTAAACACTTTCGATTAAAAAAAATCCTTAAAATAAAGACATGCATGTGTTTGGCAACTCTTTCTTAAGA
Organism: Benincasa hispida; assembly: GCF_009727055.1. Classification (NCBI taxonomy): domain Eukaryota; kingdom Viridiplantae; phylum Streptophyta; class Magnoliopsida; order Cucurbitales; family Cucurbitaceae; genus Benincasa; species Benincasa hispida. The sequence goes on from NC_052349.1 coordinate 62,333,886, forward strand.
GTGTTTTTATAAGTTTGTTTAGTTTGTTATATACTAATGATCGGAGCATGTCGGCGGTAGTTGGAGATTGGCCGACAATAGTCCATGGAGGTGGTGGCCGAAATTGGCCGACGACAATCGTCGGAAGTGGTGGCCAGTGTTGGCCGACAATCCTTAGAGGTTGTGGTCGAAGTGGTTGCCGACAACAGAAGTCGGGTTGGCCGGTGGTAGTCACCGGAGTTGGCCACCAGTAATAGTCGTCGGAATAGGTTGTTGCTAGATGTGGTCGACGGAGGGCAGTGGTAGCCACAACCATTGTTTAAAATTTCCATCGTGGCCTTGAAATTTTGATTGGAAAAAATTTTGTTTTCCCCCAAATTTGACGAATCTCAAAATTTCGAGAAAATTTCGAAAATATTTCAATTCCCTCCATTTCGATGAAACTTCGAGATTTTGAGAAAATATTGAGATATTTTGAGATTTCGAGGAAATTTTGTTTTTTTTTTTAAAAATTAACTACGTTAGCTCAGTTCACGTTTTACAATTTTATGGTCTCGATTACATACAATTCTATAGTTCCACATAGGGGTGTACATGGGTTGGGTTGGGTTCGGTTGTGACATATTTTTGGACCAACCCAAAAGTTCGGGTTGGTCAAGTTTGCAACCCAAATGACCCAAACATGGCCTCCAACCCAACCCTCAAATTTTGGGTTGGGTTGAGTTGTCTTGTCGAGTTATTGTTTGTTTTATTTTTAATTTAAAATACTTAAATTTATCTACAACAGATATCTAATAATTAAAACAACAATTCTTACATATCAAATATCTATAATCTCTACCACAAACTTTATACAAAAATAAACAATTTTAAAAGAAAAACTTAAAGAATTCACAATTTTATCAATTCTCTCTCTATATATATTAATATATATGTAATTCAGGTTTGGCTGGGTCAACCCATTTTTTATATTCAACGACCTAACTCAACCCAACAAAAATAGAAAAAATTCAACCCAACCCAACCCAAAAACAAAACTAACCCAACCCAATCATTATAATTTGGGTTGGGTAGCCCGAGTTGTTCGGATTGTCGAGTCATTTGAACACTCCTAGCTTTCACTCTTTCACACACTAAGGAACCCCCAAAAAATAACATATATTTATTTTTAACCTTATTCAAACTTTTTTCATTAAATTTTAACATCATTTCATCTCAAAATATTCATGAACTTTATATTATTTTTTAATTATTTTCCATTTCTTTTTTAAAATTCTGCTCTCGCATTAATGTTTACACAAACATTTACAATAGATATCTAAACATTATCTTACTTTACAGAAATTGTGATAAACATGGTCAATTAAGTCTAATTAAGTCACAATCAAAATTTCGTTAACTAATTATAATAATTTCCATCAATTTCCATAATTTTCCCAAAATTTTCATAAAATCAGGACCTCAATATTTCCATCGACATTAATATTTTGAACCTTAGCAATGACGAATAGTGAAAGTGAGGAATTAGGGAGAGATTAACCATTAAACACTCAAAATTCATTTTTCTAAAAGTTGGTCTCAAATGTTTATTCTAAACCAACTTATTTTATAAACTCATCTTCTTCAAAGTCCATTTTGAATGGTTGTCAAACATTTGAATTTTCATCAAAGTGACTTATTTTTTTAAATTAAATAATTAAAAATGTATTCCAAACACACCCTTGATCTCAATAAACTAGAGATTAGAGGAAGTTAGCCATTAGCCCAAAAAGCATTATAGATTGGATAAGTATATGTGGTATTTTGAGCTAGATAATTAAACAAAACCTACCTTCTATTTTATTTTAAGGGCAACCTACGAGATACATAGCAATTTAAAACAAAGTAATTATAAATCAAACACAATTTAAAACTATTTGTAAATATCACTAAATTGTAACTTCTATTAGTACGTATCATTAATGAAAGTCTATCACTAATACACTATCAATAAAATAAGTCTATCATTGATGGACCTATTTAATAGGCGTATCATTGATTGATATCTATTAGTGATAGGTATCTATTAATGATTGTTTGTTACTAGTATATCGTATTAATAAAATATAAATATAGTATATAATAATATTATTATTTTACTATATTTACTGTAAGGACTCAGTTGCCCTTTTTCTAGTTATTAAAATAAAAAAAGATTTTTTTTGGATTGTATCGAAGCATTTGCATTTCAATTATTATTCTTTCTTCAATCCTTGATATCAATTGCTCTTTATCATTTATATTTCTCTATTGTCTCTATTGAAGGAGAAACTTCAGTTAATCACAAATTGTCACATCACTAATTTGAATTAGTGCTTGATAAATTTGAGACCAACTACAAATCTAAATATATCCTCAAATTAAATTTAAAGACATGAAAGTTGGCTGATCAAAAGACGTCACTTGTCTAAGCATCGATTCATTGAACAATGTTAGCTCGTCTAGTTAACTTATGCCATACGGCAATTGGGCCTAAAACTGGGTTACCTTGGGACTTACTGAAATAGATTGGGTAAAAGTTAAATAAACCTATTAAAAGGTATTGGATTAAGCCCAAACCTAAAAGTTGGGTCCAAAGTCAACTAATCCCAAGTCCAAGTCCATATAGAATCTCCCAAAACTCTATAAATAGAGGAGATCACCCTTCATTTGGGGATTGAGTCAAAGGTGTAGGATTCATTAATCAAATCACCAAAGCCTTCCGTGAGCCAAAAGCTAAAGAATCCAAATAATTCCAAGATTTAAAATTTAAGACAATTCAAAACTTAGAAGATTAAAAAACTAGAAGACTTCAACAAATTGTTAGTCTTTTCACAATCTATAAGTTAAAAATCCAATCTCATTAAATTCAAGAAAAAAAGCTCACAAGCCGATCAATAAGTCAGATGTTGATCTAAGTCGATTAACAAGCCAGAGGATGACCCAAGTTGATCAATAAACCAGAGGTCGATCCAAATCAATCAACAAGCCAAAGGTCGATTCAAATCGACCAACAAGCAAAAGACCAACCCAAACTAATCAACAAGATCAACAAATCCAAAAGGCGATCTTCCAACAAGATCATCAAGTCTAAAGGCCAATCATCCAAGAAGATCAACAAGTCCATGAACCAATCATCTAATAAGATCAATAAGCTTAAGGATTAAAGTTTATACATTCGAGGGAAAGAATTAAAGGTTGTAACACTTATGTTACAAATCAATAAAATCAAGTTCATTTCCACAATAATTGATTTTTTTTTGTCAAAATCTCGTGTGAACAACCTCTCTCTTGTATGTCTCGTTTCTTCAATCATTTCTTTATCAACTAGATTTCATATACTATTGGTGCTTTCATTTTCAATTTTTTGAAGCAAAAAATACATGCCACCACGACTCACGATGCTCCTATAATGTTTTCCATATAATGTACTACACAAGCTAACACACTTTAATACTCATGTCATGTAGAATAGTAACGCTCTAGTACCAAAATTGTCACACCTCGTCCCATATTATCCTATCAAACTTATGAAGAGTTGTGATGACAATAAACCTCAAGTGCGCAATGGAATTTGCTATCTTACTTTATGGCTTTGTTATTGTAGTTGGTTGACATGTAAATTTTCTTTTATTTGAATGTTGGTCATTTCCTTTAGTTTTGGTTGATTGGTGTGCTTTTGAAATGTTCCTTGTTTTGCCCTTTTAGTTTTGGCATTGGTTCCCTTGTCCATCATTTACTTTTTTGGGTTTCTTTTTCTTTTTCTTTTTTTTTTTTTTTAATAAAAGGAAGTGATCGAAGATTTCCATGTGAGGTTTTTTGGTGTGTACATTTGTGTCGCTTTGTAGTAAGTGATTTTGTGCCAAGAAGCCAACACTTGTGTATCTTTGAGTTGACGTTTCATGAAAAAAACATATAAGAAGGTAAAGGTTTAGCTCTGTAGACGTCTGTAAATAAAGAATCACCTCAAAACAAAGGGAAAGACGGTGAAAAAAACCTTGTTGACATTCTTTCCTTGTTAACAAAGCCATTTAGCAAAGTTTTAAACATTTGAACAAGCGGCCTAGACATTATAACTCACTTTATGTCAGAGACAATGCTGGTAACATCAATCCTAGTATGCATAAAAGCTCTAAACCTTCTGTTGGTAAAAGGGATAGTGAACGAGGAATGAACAATAATCAAATTGGCAAGGATCGTAATTTCAAATGCAGAGAATGTGAAGGATTTGGTCATTTCTAAGCTGAATGTCCTAACTATCTAAGAAGATAGAATAAAGGGTACTCAGGTACATTGTCAGATAATGAATCAAACACATGTATTGGATTAGATGATGAGATTCGTGCTTTGATTGGTTGTGTATCCATGAATGAATATGTGGTGGCCAGTATTTCAAATTTGAAGGTAAATGAGACTTATTTTGAATCAAGTTAGATTGTTCCTCAGTTTGGAAACTTAACCATTGAATAAATCTATGAAAGGTGGGAGGAAGACTTATTTGCTTTGGATCAACAAAAATATCAAATTCAAAAACTAATTGAAGATAACCACCATCTTTTGAGTACCATCTCTGAATTAAAGAAGGAGTTGAAATCTTCTCAGCAACAACTAGAGTCAATGTCTAAGTATATTCACATGTTAAATACTGGTACTTGTGATCTTAACACGATTCTTGCCATAGGGAAACAAGTTGCCAATAGAAAAGAGGTTTGCTTCAATAGTCATGGGAATTCTGGTCCTAAAGCTGAATCTTCTTCCAAAATTATTTATGTTCCTGCTCAAAATCCACACATGCCTGAATTGAAGGAACTCTAAATAGAGAACCAGTAAGCAGAAACGGATCGTTCCAAACTCCATTGAGAAAGAACACAGACAATTACAGTCTAACATAAGAGATTATGCATAACAAGTAAATTACAACATGCTTCTTAAAGAACAAACAAGGGATTGAGCGTGCAATACCTTTGAAGAACCCTTTCTTCAAGTATCCCTCGATCGTTCAACAACGTGTCCAACAGCACGAACTCGAACGCAATGATCAGAACTCGATCTCACAATAGGATGAACCTCAATCACAATCGAGTGCATCTCGATCCTCGACCCTCGAACAGAACTGAACATTACCACAAAGGCTACCTTTGGTATTCTCGGTGTGAGAATCTAGGAGTTGTGGGCTTTGTACGACTTTGGATAGAGGAATGGAGGAAGTGAACGATTGAGTATGCAACAGAAGAAGAAATTATATCATATAGACTTGATACTCGATCGTGTAGTAAGAAGAAGCCTATCGTATAGACTTGCTACTCGATCATGTAGAAACGAGTAACTAAACTCGATACTTGATCGTTTAGGTTGTGTAATACTATCGTTTAGTAAAACTCTTTTACTCGATAGTTTTTCTTTTGTGAAACGATACAAATGAATCATCATATGATTTGAAAAACCATTTTCCTTTTTATCTCACGGTTACCATAAACCAAAAATAACCTCCCACTCAAGTCAGTTATTAAGAAAAAGAATAATTAATTATCATATAATTAATATATTATAATTAAATATAATAACTAACTAATTATATTATATTTATAATCTATAGCTTTAATATTGCATCATATGCAACATATAAACCATAGTTTTTTTCTTCTATTTTATGGTATTTAATATAAATCATTTATATTAATTTCTCCAATCAAATAATGTATCAAATACATCATATGAATTATATCATATATAATTGAATTAATTTAAGTATATCATATTTAATCAAATTTTCTCTTGTTAATTTGAACACTTCAAACTAACCTAAGATCTGATTCTCAACTTGAACCCATTGAGCTACCAAAGAGACTTTATGGACCTGTAGCTTGAAGCTCCAACGGTATGTGAATAAGTGACTAAATTCTTTAATCACGATATCCACCATCCGTTAACTTTCGGTCACTCCACTAAAGACTGAAAGCTGCACTCTTCGCACTATAAATATATTTCTGTGTCCATATAACCAATCAATAGTGCGATGACCCTTCACAAATCACTCGTAAGTACAGCTGGGTCAATTTACCAATTTTTTCCCTGTAGTTACATCTAACTCCTTAAGTACCACTGATTCCTCAAATGAACAATAAGTCATAGTCCCACTATGACTGAGTCGTCTCTTCCTAAGAGAGGGTATGACCACTATGTTCAAGACCTGGAATCAGCCCTTAAGGGAGCAATTTATCTACTTATCCCTATTTTGGGGAAGGAGTGAATTCTGTCTTGTGTAGTTGAGTTCCCAGCTCCCCAATTAGACGAATCCCCAAAATGGTAGACTTGTTGAGTTGGCAATCTAGCCGCTCTCACCTATACAAATCAAAGGACCACCCTCATAGGCAGGAGTTCCCAACTCACTTGTCTCTTATACACATCTAGATGTGTATAAGAGACAGCTCATAGACAGGAGTTCCCAACTCACTCAGGATTAAGGTCATGTCACCTATGGTAATTCTAGTGAAATGTAAGTCTCAATCATCAATGCAATTATATAAAGAGACTAATCATTTCATGGACCGGTCTTATACAAACTCTTTGTATAGGATACCTCTACTTGCATGTCTTCACATGAATGGTTAAAATCAGACTATTTGTAGCACTTTACAACACTTGAAAAAAAATCTACAAAGCGGGACGTATCCGTAGTGTCACCAGGATAAGGTATCCCCCCTTTATCCATCTACTATAGACCATTTAGGTTATTACTTAAGGCATGATCCACTTGTATGTCTCCATATACATGCTTAAGTTTCATAAAATAACCATGGATCTTAGTTTATTGGATTGAATAAATGCTTATACAGTAGCATTTATTTTATTAATAACAATATGTAATAAGAATGTTTACAAACTACGAGACTACCGGGAGATTTAGGACACCAATCCCAACATGAACTTGAATCGAAAGACACAAGGCCAATGTCTTATCCTACAATCAGTAGGCTTAAGAAGAAATCGGTGTGTCACTACTGTAGGAGGACATGTCATATTCGCCCATTTTGTTTCTATCCCTATGGCATAAATGTGTATAAACCATCTGGACATTCCTTCTTTAGAATATGAACTATAAGTCATGAAAATAGAAATGTTTCTTCAAGTAAATTTGAATGGCGTATCAAAGGAGAAAAGTCCCAAGAGAGCACTTTTTGCAATGTTGCTTTTACCTTTCTACACACATCAACCGAGGAAGATTGGTATTTTGATAGTGGGTGCTCTCGGCACATGACAGATGAAAATCATTTATATGTAATCTAAAGGTAGATGGCTCTGGTCATGTAACCTTTGGAGATGGAGCTAAGGGAAAAGTGTTGGGTAAAGAAGACCTGTTGAAACCTGGACTTGTCGTTCTTTGTGATGTCATGTTAGTTCAAGGCTTAGTGTCTAATTTAATCAGTATTAGTCAACTATGCGATCAGGGATATCAAGTGAACTTCTTTAAAGACAAATGTTCAGTAAAAGATGATAAAAACATAGTTGTTATGTCGGGTACTCGATCAACAGACAACTGCGACCATTGGATTCATGATACCTCCACAGATGTATGTCATTAATCTAAAATCAATGAAGTAGAAATTTGGCATAAGCGTCTCGATCACATAAGTTTTGATCAATCAAGAAAGCCATTACTGAGGCAGCTATACTTAAGATACCACTTTTGCATTCAGAAGCCGATTTGTTTTATGGAGAATGTCAAGTCAGAAAACAAATCAAGGCATCGCATAAGAAAGTTGCACGATGTAGTACTAGAAGAGTTTTGAAGTTACTGCACATGAACTTGATGGGTCCCATGCAAGTTGAGACTTTGGGAGGAAAGCGATATGCCTTCATGTGTGTGGATGACTTCTCTCGGTTTACATGGGTCAGGTTTATCAGGGAAAAATTAGACATTTTCAAAGTATGTCAGACTTATGTCTTCAACTTCAACGAGAACAAGAGAAGAATATCATCTGAATTAGAAGTGATCATGGAAGGAATTTGAAAATTTCCAATTTGTTGATTTTTATTCCTCGGAAGGGATTCTACATGAGTTTTTAGCTCCGATTACTCCTCAGTAGAATGGAGTTATTGAAAGAAAAAACGCACGTCCCAAGAAATGAATACAATGTGTCTTATTCACAATCGAGTTTTTCTTTGCCCAGGTACTGTTGTCACTAACTATCAACTCTAGAAAGGAAGAAAACCAAATGTGAAGTATTTTCATATTTTTGGTAGCACATGTTATATCTTGTATGATCGTGAAGGAAGAAGGAAGTGGGATTCTAAATCAGATGAGGGTATCTTCCTTGGCTACTCATCAAGCAGTAGAACTAACAAGGTCTTCAACAAACATACACAAACTATGATGGAATCAATTAATGTTATTGCAAATGAAACACCTACTGTGTAGGAAAATGATGATGACGAGGATCAAATATTTCAAGAGATTAGGAAAATGCTGAATGCAAAAACTCAAAGTCATCAGATCATGATAAGGATGAAAATGACTCTATAGATGCTCCTGACATCAGTAATGACATTCTGGTACCTAGAGTTTCAGAGGATGGCAAGTCCGACAATAATAGAAATAGGTGTTGTAAACCAACTCCATGCATTAGAATACAAAAGGCTCACCCTCCTAACAACATCATGAGAAATCTGAACTAAGGAATTATTACTCGAAAGAAGGACAAAGTTGACCACTTGAAGATGATTGGAAATGTGTACTTTACATCTTCAGTGGAACCTAAAAATGTGAATGAAGCCTTGAAGATGAGTTCTAGATTAATACTATGCAAGAAGAACTTGTACAATTTGCCAAAAAGCAAGTGTGGACTCTAGTTCCACAACCTGGAAATGTTAATGTAATAGGCACAAAGTGGGTGTTCAAGAATAAATCCGATGACCATGGAGTTGTGACTAGAAACAAAGGTAGGCTGGTTTCCCAAGGTTATTCTCAAATCAAGGGAGTTGATTTTGATGTGACCTTTTCATCTATGGCATGTCTTGAAGCTATTCATCTCCTACTAGGAATTTCATGTCTCCTAAAATTGAAATTGTTCCAAATGGATGTTAAAAGCGCATTCTTGAATGGATATCTAAATGAAGAAGTCTTTGTAGAACAACCCAAAGGGTTTGTTGATCTAGCATGTCTTTAACATGTATATAGACGTCAGAAGGCTCTCTATGGTCTTAAACAAGCCCCACGACACTGGTATGATAGATTGGCAGATTTCTTGACTAAGAATGGTTATACTCGAGAAGGGATAGACACAACCCTTTTTATAAAAGGGTTGCTCATAAATTCATTATTGCTCAGATTTATGTGGATGACATTATCTTTGAAGGAATGCCTAAAAGCATGGTAGATTGATTTGCAAATGAAGGGTGAGTTTAAAATGAGTATGGTGGGAGAGCTTACATACTTCCTCAGTCTATAGATTAACTAAATGGAAGACGATAATTTTTTTATCTCAAGAGAAGTATGCTAAAAATATGGTGAGAAAATTTGGGCTAAACAAAGCTCAACCCAAACGTACCCCAACTACTACTCATGCCAAAGTTACTCAAGATTCTGAAGCTGAGTATATTAATGAGAGTCTCTATAGGAGTATGATTGGGAGTTTACTATATCTTACAGTGAGCTGTAGTTTGTACATACTGTTTACAAACTACAGGACACGAGACTTTAAGGCATCAACCTCAACAGTTAGTGTTGTGCTATTGGTGTTGTTGGGTTCGTGTTTTGGGTTTGTGTTTGGTTGATGCTGTTGTTTGATATTTTTGGGTTGTTTCTGGTTTTGGTTTGAATGTGGTTGTTTGCTTCTCATGTAGTTTTGTTGCTTACCAATAAAAGAAAATGTTTCTGCCAAAGAGGGAGCCTGTTAATGTAGCTGTTTGACCTGTAAATTTTCTTTTATTTGAATGTCGGTTCTTTTCTTTATGACTTTTATTTTGGTTGACTGGTGTGCTTTTAGAATGTTCCTTGTTTTGCCTTTTTGGTTTTGGCGTTGTTTTCTTGTCCGTCACTTACCTTTTTGGATTTTGTCATAAAAGGAAGCGATCGAAGATTGCCATGCGAGGTATTTTGGGTGTGTATTTTTGTGGCGCTTTGTAGTAAGTGATTCTGTGCCAAGAAGAAGTGATGTGTTGCCATTCCTTATTGTTTTGGTGATTCTTGAGAAGGAGCATTGAGTTTAGGAGGAGCCTAAGGAAACAAGACCTAACAAGCTGGAAGCTTCAAATTCAAGGGAAGTTTGAGTAGTGTAAAGATCTTGAGATTAGTAATATCAAGTTTAAGGGGAGCCTAAAAAAAATACTTGTCTTTGGTTTACTTTAACACAAGATAATACAACTATCAGATAAGTAGTTTACTTGTAAACCTTGTAGGGATCGAATCCCGCAGTGGAAGCGTTTTATTATAACGCCTTGCATATCGCAAATTGATTTTATATTAAACAAAATCATTATACTAAACAGAATGTATAAACATGTAAATTAGCATGCATTAAGGAAAATATTAGAACGATTCTTACCTTTGTAGATTCTCTAATGTCATGAACAAGCCTTTCCAAGATTCCAACGAATGGATCTCCAAATGGTCTTGATCACGAATAACTCCTTAAACGATCTCGAACATTACCATGAGAGTAAACTCGTTATTCTCTTAGGATTCTAATAGAGGATAGGTGGTATCCAACTATTGGGAGAGGGAGAGGAGAATAGGGTTTTGAAGAGTAGAGAAGCTCAGAGAAAATTTTGCACAATAGCACTAAGGTATTGTGTATTGTGTTTCAGTTTGTCCCCAAAGGACCATAAGGAGGTCTTTATATAAAGAAAGGACCAAACCCTTTTTCTAATATTTTTCTTTTCTATAATTAATTCAATAACACTTATTTAATTAATTAGCCTAATTAAATAACACTTATTTAATTTTAATTTATACAATAATTAAATAACTATTTATACATTAAACTCAATTTAATATATATATATATTTAATTATTATATACCTGTCTCTTATACACATCTAGATGTGTATAAGAGACAGATATACATCTCATGTATATGTGCAAAACCTCTCTATTAATTAATTCTTTGTGAATCTAATTCACTTGAATTAATTAATTTGAATCTTATTCAAATATTACTTTCCAATTTAATTATAGATCATATCCATAATTAATTATATATTAATCACATTAATATATGGTTTCCTTTAATTTGAACAATTCAAATTATCCCTATTAAGTATCCTCTAGTGAGCCAACGAAGGGACTGGTGGACCTGTAGATCAGAAGCTCCAACGATATGAGATTAATTGGCTAAACTCATTAATCAAATTAATCAATATTCGTGAACTGTGGGTACACTCTACTCAAAACCCACAACTACATTCTTCTCCCTACACATATATCTTTCTATGTCCACGGATATAGACCAATACTAGAAAGTTAGTCCTTCACGGGTGTTTGTAACTCCAACTGGGTCAAATTACCGTTTTACCCTTGGGTTACCTTTGACTCCTTAAGTACCAATGCTCCTCTAATGAACAACCTATTTATGGTCTAACCAATAAACAGAAGCCCCTCTCAGGCCAACGAGAGGGTAGGGCCTTTTGTTCACGTCTCGAAGACACCATTTAAGGGAACACTCATCTACTTACCCTTAAGGCGGGAAGGAGCGAATTCCATCTTGTATTATTATGTTACTAGATCCTAACTCGATCTTGTCCCTAAAATGGTAGACATATTGGGTTGGCGATCTGACCACCCTCACCTATACAAATCAAAGGACAATCTCTTGTGAATAGGAGTTCATAATATACTCAGGATTAAGACTAAGTCGCCTAAGTCATTCTAATGAAATAGAAACCTGACTAGTCAATGTTGTTACATCTAGTGGTTACTATTTTGCGATCCAGTCTTATGAAAACTCATTGCATAAGATACTCCCACTCGCATGTCACCTACACGAACACATTGGATCATTACGTTTGTATCAAATACAAAGTGGGTCGTATCCATAGTGTTACCAAGATAAGGCACCCAACCTTATCCCTATACTATAGACCCTTTAGGTTGTATCTTGAGTATTGAATCTTGTATGTCTCCACATACAATTCAAGACTTATAAGACAACCTTGGATATTAGTTTATTGGATTTTGGATTATTAAGACAAAATAGATAACAATACAAACAATAACGTTTATTTATTTAACATCTATAACATTTTATTAATGACGATCAATTACTAACATTTACTATCTACGAGTTTTAGGGCATAAAACCCAACAAACTTTCATTTGAATCAAGTATCCAAGCATCATGGTCATTTTCCACTATACAAGTTTTCAGGACTAATAAATCATATTTATCTTCTTTCTCTTTATTCTTTTCAGCAAGGTACTTGGGGCACTTGCGTTTTCTGTGACCATCCAGATTATAGTGGAAGCATACCCTTGTCAACCCTAGCTTTGCCCTTGCCTTTTCCAGCAGCGAGAGCCTTTCCCTTCCCTCCTTTCTTTTTTTTGGATCTTCTTAGTACTAGAAGTTAAAGGAACAAACTTAGTTCCAGAGGACGAACCTTTATAGAACTTTTTGGAACATGCAACATTTGTCTCTCCTTCTACTGGTCCCTTATCTTTCATAAGAGACTGAAAAGTCTATAACTCGTTCGGAAGGGTAGTTAAATTGTACTGTATTTTGTTCATTACCGCATTGTTGCGAAACTGAAGAAAACTCTTCAGAAGAGATTCCAAAATAAGGGACACCTGACTTTGCTCGTCTATGACCGCACCGTTCATTTTGATGACATTGAAATGGACCATTAGGTCGAGAATATGTTCTCTCACTGATTGGCTTTCTTTCATGTGCACATTATAAATGTACTTAAGGGTCTCGTGCTGGGTCTGAGTGGATGGTTGTCCAAACATCTCCTGAAAGGACTCCATGATATGACGTGCAGTCATCATGGTCTCATGCTTCTTGGTAATGACATCTGACAGACTTACCAAGGTGTAGACTCGAGCCTTGCCATTGGCCTTTGTCCAACGGCCATAGGCATCCTTCAATGTTTGAGATGCATTTCGAGGGAGGATTGGAGAACATTCCCCCGTCAAGAAAAATCGCAGATCATCAACAACCAGAATCGTATTCAGGCTAGCTTTCCACACCACATAGTTTTCACTAGTTAATTTCTCATTTTTAAACAAAGATATGGTTGTGGAAGACATGCTGAAACATATAACAATCAATTGACCTTATTAGCTATCTTTATCATAACCCATTATTTAATTATCCAATCAATTTAGCAAAAACACACATTTAATCAAAGAACCCTAATTAAACGTTTGATCTTAGTTTTTGCAACGATATTTTAGAGGTTTAGAGCAATAGCCACCGAAAGGTAATCAACTACTCCTCCCCTAAATATAGACAATCTTAGCCAATTACTAATACAAGTATAACTCTTATTCCTATAGCTTTCAACTATCATTGTTTCGGTCAAGGATTCATTAACTAGCTTGATTCATCTCGTAAGTGTGACCCTCCCATTTTTGGATCTTATAGGTACGCTTCAACAGGTTACCAAAAGGAAAGTCAACTATTGAAGATTAATCTAAGAAACCCTATCCATTAGTGGAGCTTGGGTTGTTCCGATCCCTATGATGAGACCCTCTGAAGGGATGGTCGCTCTAAGACGACACGCAGGTGGACCATAGGAATCTCATGATGCAACCTAATGAAGGAGACTATAGGATACATTGACACATATCCCTCTCCTACTTACTATGAACACTTTCCCCATTCACCTTGTTATTGACCCATGCAAATACTATCCGAAGGGAGGTCGTGCCCAAGGTGACATGAAGCCAAGCATGGATCTCATGGTGTAAACTCTTGGGGATGTGAGAGTTGAAATTTGATATATTATATATACCAATATCCTCCTACTAAAGTATTCTAATATTTCATTGGGATTTTATTATACTTAGTTAAAACCTGGCTAACGAATTTATCTATGTCATTTATATTTGCTCAATATAACATTTATATTGAATAATTTAACAATATTTGATTTCATTTATTAAACTCTTTTAATAAAATCAATCATTTGTTGCATGCTTATAAAAATATTTGCCTAATTCACCTTCTAGGTCGGTTCCCAAGTGGAGATGTTTCGTTTTCGTCAGCTTAAATACCCTTCATAGACAAAACCTTCCTTAGACAAAGGTTCTTTACGGGCAATTATTTTATAAATTTAATCTTGTATTGAAATTCATTTTAATCGTATTAAAACAAATTAAAAAGATTAACCTATTCCGAATCCCATCAGAAATAACATAAGTCGATTCTAAACCATTTAAAATTAATTTGGACCTATGTTTGCATACAATCTAGATTATAGATTTTAATCTATCTCATTAATACTATAACTATTCATAAATTATCTTCCAGCATTCATATACATCATTCCACTATTTATTAGAACAATTTTAATATATAGTATGATGCATGGACATGCTTAAGTTAATCATACATCACTAACATAACACTTATATTATGATGCATGAGCATGCTAATTCGATCATGCATTTATAAAATACAACCCTTTTATATATAATTATGATGCATGTACATGTTTATCCTAAGCCGGTATTTTTTAATTTATATGACATACAATATGTAGTATGAATTCAAAAAATAATTTAAAACATCCATCCAATGCATAATTAAATTAATCAGCAAAAAATGGACCAATTTTGACACCCTAATGCAAAATTAATTGATTAAATTAATATAAAAATTATATTAATTTATTTATTTAATTAATTAACTAATATTACAACGAAAGTAGGTCAAAACAGTTGTTGAAAACGTCTTCACTCACGTGTCGCCTTCGCTCCGTCGAACCTCGGAGCATTGCAATGTAGAGGGCAGTGTTGCAACGCTGTGATCGCAATGCTCGCCTTCGCCTTTCAGCGTTGCAACGCTGCGATAGCAGTAGTGTGACACTAATCGGCAGAACACTCCTATTTTGCATGTTTTTTGCTTCGAACTCACCCCAAAAACCTCCGTTTCTTCCCGATCTCTTTAATAGTCGTTGCTTCATCAATCAACACGGACTTACAAACTCAAAACAAGAATTAAATTGCCAAAAAATACAACGGGCTCTCACAATTTAATCAAATTTAAAAGTAATCTAGTGCCAAAATCGAAAACATCCAATTTTACAGACCAACATTCAAACATTCATAATGCAGAATGTGAAAACCCACTTTTAAAACGATTTTGTTTGAAAAAAAATATGAAGAAAGAAGATGCAAGGAATTGGCTTTGATAATAATTGTAGGGATTGAATCCCGCAACGGAAAGGTTTTGTTAGAACGCCTTGCATCCCGCAAACCGATTTTACATTAAACAAAATCATTATACTAAATAGAATGTATAAACATGTAAATTAGCATGCATTAGGGAAAAGATTAGAACGATTCTTACCTTTATAGATTTCCTAATGTCACGAACAAGCCTCTCCAAGGTTCCAACGAACGAATCTCCAAACGGTCTTGATCACGAATAACTCCTTGAGTGATCTCGAACATTACAATAAGAGTGATCTCGTTATTCTCTTAGGATTCCAATGAGGATAGATGGTATCCAACTATTGGGTGAGGGAGAGGAGAATAGGGTTTTGGAGAGTAGAAAGGCTCAGAGAAAATTCTGCATAATAACACTAGAATGTTGTGTATTGTGTTTCAGTGTGTCCTTAAAGGGTCATAAGGAGGTCGTTATATAGAGAAAGGGCCAAGCCATTTTTCTAATATTTTCCTTTTCTATAATTAATTAAATAACACCTATTTAATTAATTAGTCCATTTAATTAAATAACACTTATTTAATTAATTAGCTTAATTAAATAACATTTATTTAATTTTAATTTGCACAACAATTAAATAACTATTTATACATTAAACATAATTAAATATATATATATATATATATATATTTAATCATCATATAAATCCTATGTATATGTGCAAAATCTCTCTATTAATTAATTCTTTATGAATCTAATTCACTTGAATTAATTAATTTGAATCTTATTCAAATATTACTTTCCAATTTAATTATAGATCTTATCCATAATTAATTACATATTAATCACATTAATATATAGTTCCTTTAATTTGAATAATTCAAATTATCCCTCTTAAGTATCCTTTAGTGAGCTAAAGAGGGGACCTGGTGGACCTGTAGACCAGAAACTCTAACGATATTAGATTAATTGGCTAAACTCATTAACCAAATTAATCAATATTCCTTAACTATGGATGCACTCTACTAAAGACCTAAAATTGCACTTTTCTTACTACAGATATATTTCTATGTCCATGAATATAGACCAATACCAGCAAGTTAATCCTTGACGAGTGTTCGTAACTTTAACTGGATCAAATTACCGTTTTACCATTGGGTTACCTCTGACTTCTTAAGTATCAATGCTCCTCTAATGAACAACCTGTTTATGGTCCAACCAATAAATAGAAACCTCTATCAAGCCAACGAGAGGGTAGAGCCCTTTGTTCACGTCTCGGAGATACCACTTAAGGGAACACTCATCTACTTACCCTTAAGGTGGGAATAAGCGAATTCCATCTTGTATTATTATGCTTCCAGTTCCTCGCTCGATCTTGTCCCCAAAATGGTAAGCATATTGGGTTGGCGATCTGACCACCCTCACCCATACAAATGAAAGGACAATCCCTCGTGGACAAGAATTCATAATATACTCAGGATTAAGACTAATTCGGTCATCCTAATGAAATAGAAACTTGAGTAGTCAACAGTGTCACATCTAGTGGTTACTATTTTGCGGTTTAGTCTTATGCAAACTCATTGCATAGGATACCCCCACTCGCGTGTCACCTACATGAACGTGTTGGATCCTTACGTTTGTATCAAATACAAAGTGGGTCGTATCCATAGTGTTACTAGGATACGGTAGCCAACCATATCTCTATACTATAGATCCTTTAGGCTGTATCTTGAACATTGATCCCTTTATTTCTTCACATACAGTTCAAGACTCATATGACAACCTTAGATGATAGTTTATTGGATTTAGCATTATTAAGACAAAATATACAACAATACAAATAATAACATTTATTTATTTAACATCTATAAATTTTTATTGATGATGATCAATTAATAATATTTACTATCTATGAGTTTTAGGACATAAAACCTAATAAACCTTTTGGACATTATTGAAACTCCTTTTCAATTGGGGTCTAAGCCCTCCAGATGTAGGTGAAATTCCATCTGTTGGGATTGGTGTCCTAATTCTCCTGGAGTCTCATAGTTTGTAAACAGTTTGTACACATTGTTAATAATAAAATAAGTGTTATTTTATTTGCATTTACTCATATCCAATAAACTAGGATCCGTGGTTATTTCATGTAAACTTAAGCATATATGTGAGACATGTAAGTGGATCATGCCTTAAGTAATAACCTAAATGGCATATAGTATAAGGATAAAGGAGGGATACCTTATCCTGGTGACACTACAGATGCGACTCGCTTTGTAGATAGTTACAAGTATTGTAATGTGCTATAAATGGTCTGATCCTGACCATTCATGTGAAGACATGTGAGCGGGAGTGTCCTATACAAAGAGTTTGTATAAGATCGGACCACGAGATGATTCGTCTCTTTATATAACGCCGTTGATAATTGAGACCTACATTTCACTAAAACGACCATAGGTGACATGACCTTAATCCTGAGTGTTTTGGGAACTCTTGCCTATGAGGGTGATCCTTTGATTAGTATGGGTGAAAGTGTCCAGATTGGCAACTCAATAAGTCTACCTTTTTGGGGATTCGTCTAATTGAGGAGCTGGAAACTCAGTTACACAAGATAGAATTCACTCATTCCTCAAAACAGGGGTAAGTAGATAAATTTCTCCCTTAAGGATTGATTTCGGGTCTTGAACATAGTGGCCACACCCTTTCTTTGGATGAGCGGACTTAGTCATAGTAGGACTATGACTTATTGTACATTAGATGAATCAGTGGTACTTAAGGAGTTAGATGTAACTACAAGGGAAAAATGGTAAATTAGCCCAACTGTACGTACGAGCGATTTGTGAAGGGTTATGACACTGTTGATTGGTCATATAGACACAGAAATATATCTGTAGTGAGAAGAGTGCAGCTGTTGATCTTTAGTGAAGTGCTCGACAGTTAACGAATGGTGGATCTCGTGACTAAAGAGTTTAGACAGTTATTTATGTACAGTTGGAGCTTCAAGCTACAGGTCCATAAGGTCCCCTTGGTAGCTCAATGAGTTCAAGTTGAGAATCAGATTTTGGGTTAATTTGAAGTGTTCAAATTAACAAGAGGAAATTCAACTATATGTGATATAATTGGTGTGACGTATAAGATACATTAAGTGGAGGAATTAATATAAATATGATTTATATTAAGTACCATAAAATTGAAAAAGAACTATGCTTTATATGTTTCATGAGATGAAATATTAACACTATAAGTTATAATATAATATGATAAGTCGGTTATCATATTTATTTATAATATATTAATTATATGATAATTCTTTTTCTCTAATAACCAATCGAGTGAGAGGTTACTGGAAGTTTTATGGTAACCGTGAGATAAAAGGAAAATTGTTTTGCAAAATTAGTAGTTGATCCATTCGGATAATTCTCACGGAAAAGGGCTATTCAGTGAAAATTGTTTTTACCGATAGCCATTGAGAGAAGTAACGATCGTTTAGAGTTGACTATACGATCATGACCTTTGATCGTTGCTACACGATTGAGTAGCAATGTCTATGCGATAGGCTTCAGTTTACTAAAAAATCGAGTACATCGTCTATGCGATAGACAGCTTTACATCTCCCACTTGCTCGATTGTCTACTCGATTGTATACCTCATCTTTTCCTCAATCCAAGATCGTACAGAGCCCACAACTCCTAGATTCTCACACCGAGAATACCAAGGTAACCATTGTGGTGGTGTCTTTACTTTGTTCGTGGATCGAGTTGGACTCGATTGGGGTCGAGGCTTATTCAGACGATCGTTGTGTTTGTGATGTATGTTGTTTGTTGCGTTTGAGTATTATTGTGGACGCATTATAGACTGATCGAGGGATTCTTGAAGAATCGTTCTTCAAAGGTATGCATACTCTATCCCTTGATTCTATTGAAGCATGCTGTAATTTCTGTATATGCATAACTTGTATGTTTCCGTTTAAGAATGTAATTATAATTGTTCAATCTTAATGGAATTTGGAACGATGCCTTCCGCTGCTTATGGAAATCTGTGTTTATGATTTCCTCTAATTGGTATTAGAGTCAGGTTCTGATTCTAAGTTCCATTGCTTTATTGAACTTCCTTTACAGTCGTGGTGGGTTTTAAGTTTATTCTGCATTGCATTTAATAGTTAAATGTGTTTGTGGATGTGTTGATGAATGTTTCGGGATGGTTTCCTCTGTTTAAAGCTTTCTTTTAAGTTTACAAAGTGTTAATTTGTAGGGCCTCGACGTTTTTGGGCATAATTAACAAGCAATCGAGTCTGTATTCAAAGTGTTTGAAGTTCTTTGAGTCATTCGTGATGAAGTTTCAAAGCATGAAGATGCAGTTCTCATCGAAGAAGAATACCAAAGGTTAGTCGTATCTTTTAGCTCAAGGTAAACGATCGTGTAGAAAAGTTATGCCCGATCGTGTAGTATTTACTAAACGATCGTTTAGCTAATGCTAAACGTTAGGGTAAAGAGTTTACTCTATCGCATAGCGTTGGTTGCTCGATCGACGTGGATGCTTGAGGTAAACAATCGCATAGAGTTTTTGACACTCATCGCTTAATAAAAGGCGTGCGCACTAAACAATCATATAGTTTAGCATGCCTCATCGCATAGTCACTGACTACACGATCACGCGGTATACGATACCTTACGCTTGCTCAGCGATCGTTTAGACAATTATGCTTCATCGCATCATTGTCGTTTAGTTGATGGTTTAAAGCTTGTGTTGCACGATGCGTGTTGCATGATTGCGTGGCCTTCATGCTTCATCACATAGTCAAAGGTACATGATCGTTGCTAAATGAACGTTTATGCTCAAACAACGTTACTAAACAATTGAGTAAAGAGTTTACTCTATCGTGTAGGCGATCACAAGGATTTGTTACACGATCAAGGAGATGTGAGCTTCGCCCAAACGGTTCAAGACCCAATTCGCCTTTTTGAACCGGTATACTCATTGCTCTTTGTAATAGTTAGCTTTGTTTTTTAAGGATTTGAGGCTAATTATCCCGATTCATCAACTTTTATTTAATGTCCATGAGATATATGTTTGTTTATATGCCATAGTGTATGACATGTAGATTTAAAACCCACTTAGGTTATGCATTTTATTCATGCTATATATATTATAAGTGTTATAATATAATTATTGGCATGATGAAATTAAAAGAAAGCATGCGCATGCATCATGAAATATAAGAGTATATTTATGCATCATTAAACATATTCATGCATCATCTTTATATTATAAGAGTTATAGTATAAGGGTGTATGAGAGCATGTATGCTTGGTTCATTGCCTTGTTATATAAGAGTTATATATCAGTAGTAATGAATGAACAATGCATGGGAGCATGACACTTAGGCTTGTTTATAAGAGTTCTGAATGCCTTGTATGTGTTGCCTCACATTGTGGATGGTTTTGGTTGTTTCCGATTATAAGTGTTATAATAGAAATTAGAACTAAATCAATAAAAAAGAGTTGCATGCGAACTTAGGTGAACTCATGTTTTAAAAGGGTTTTAAAATTGGGTTGAGATAAACCTAAGTTCCTAGTTCTAATGAGCTTAAATACTTAAGTTTAATATTTTAAATCGGTTTAATAGGATTAAATTGATTTCCATAAAAGATTAAATTTGTATTAAATCTATCTATAAGGGACCTTTTATCTAAGGCGGGTTCTGTCTAGGCTAGGATACTTAAGCTAACAGAAATGGAACACCCCTACTTGGGAACCTACCTGGAAAGGTGAATTAGATAGATTTTCTACAAGCATGCAACAATTGATCAAAGACTTCATTAAAAAGTTTAATGAATGATGATCAAAAGTTGTTTAACTTTTCAAAGTAAGCATTACTTTTGGGCAAACCTAAAAAATCACTTACTTAAAATCCTTAGCCGTGTTTTTTTATAAGTAAACTAAACCCTAAGTTATAAAATACTCAGTGGGAGGAAAACATATATATGATATGTAAATTCCACTCAGGTTTCTCCCTGAATGTTCACGCGTGAGATTCATGCTTGGCCTCATGTGCCCTGGAAGCATCCCCCTTCAGATGGTGTTTGCATTAGAGATGTCTACGAGGCGGGGGGGGAGGAAGAGCCTTTTCGCATCCCGCTGCTCCGCTCTTTAATTTCATTCCCGCGGGGAAACGGGGCGGGATCGGGTTCCCGGGGAAAAATTCCCCGCCTTTTTTTTCTCTAACATTTTTTTTAGTTCAATTAATTATATTTTTTTTACGATTCTTTAAACATTTTCATGGAATTTTCATTTAAATGAAATATTATCAATTTACTATATTAAAACAATAATACACATGCAATTTAAAAATATAATTAAAATACTAAATTCTCATAATTTGTAAAAATTAAAATTCAACATTTAGAGCATCCTATCTTAAACATTAAACATCGAAAGAATTAAAGTAATAAAAATCTTGAACTTAAATAATTAAAACATCCATAAATTCTTAATAAAGTCTATAATATTAATATATATATATATATATTAAAATTTATAATTTATATACAAAGTCGGGTGGGCGGGGTGGCGCGGTGTTGGGGCCGGGGACGGGGAATATATTCCCCGTCCCCGGCCCCAAATTGTGGACAGGAAAAACAAATTCCCTACTCCCTCCCCCATCCCACGTGTATTCGGGGATTCCCTGCCCCGTTTGGGCGGGTACCCACGGATTTTTTGGACATCTATAGTCTGCATGAGTCAATGTCAAAGTGGACGGAGAGAGTGTTTATAGTAAGTGGGTGAAGGATGTGTATCAACATGTCCTCCGGTCTCGTTCATTAGTTTGCACCGTGAGATCTTCTTGCAAGACCTCATGGTGCCCTGGGAGAGTCCCCTTTCGGATGGTTTTTTTGCGGTTGGTCAATATCAAGGTGAACTCCAGAAATGGATAGGGTCGCTTTAGTTTTTCCCCAATCGAATTTTTTCCCTTCGGATTGGCTGCTTGGGGCGGAACTCTAGGATCTAAAATGAAGGGTCACACTTACGGGAAATTGTTAAGCAAGTTAATGATTTCTTGACCAAATTAATGATGGCTAGTCGTCATAGGAACAAGAGTTATTCTAGTATTAATGATTGGTTTAGAGTGTCTCAATTCAGAGAAAGGATAAATTGGCTACCCTTCGGTGGCTTTTGTCCTAAACCACTAAAGCGTCATTGCGAAACTAGATGTCATACGGGGTTCATTTAGATTTTGCTAAATCAAATTGGGTGTTTTTTTTCAAGAGTATTTGCTAAAATCTAATGTAGATCAATGTGTTTGTTTTTTCAGCAACATGAATGATTTTTCGTTAGTTGCCTTTTTGACCGATTACATACATTGGAAAAAGCCTCTTAAAACATATTTCATGATAAACGACCTTGAGTTTGTCATGGTTGAGGAGTGTCCTCCAGTCTCGACACTTGATGCATTGCGAAATGTTCGTAATGCATATGAGTTGTGGATGAAGACTAACTCGTTGACTCGACTTCACATTTTGGCTAGCATACCTGATGCATTGGCCAAAAGGGTTGAGAACATGGTCATTGAACATGAGATCATGGACTTATTGCAAGAATTGTTTGAACGTCAGTTCTCACTTTTTGAGCACAAAAGTATGGATGACAAAGAAACCAGTAGCGTCAATTCCCAAAATAATCTTTGGTCTTTCTTAAATGTCAAGGGACTAAAAGAGAAAGCAATTGTTGTTGACTCTGGTGAAGTTCATGGATGAGAATTGTTCTATGAAATGGAACCTGAAGGTTATTTAGGTTATGACACTAACCCCACTACTCTCTAGAAGAGAAAGAAGTCTAAAGACAATAAATGTGATTTATTAGTCTTGGAGATGTGTTTGGTAGAGAATGATGATTCTGCCTGGATACTTGATTCAGGTGGTACTAATCACATAAGTTCTTCTTACCAAAGATTTAGTTCCTAAAAAACGTTGAAAGATGGAGAGTTGACTCTTCGAGTCGGTACTGATGAGGTTGTTTCAACTGTTGCTGTAGGCAGGCTGAAGTTATTTTTGGATAAGAAACGTTATCTGTTACTGGATAATGTTTTTGTAGTTCCTCATATCAAGAGGAACTTAATCTCGGTTTCTTGTCTGATTGAAGAAGGTTATATCGTCTCCTTTTCTAAGAGTAAAGTATTTATTTGTATGTACTAAGGTTGGTAGTCATAAAAGCCTTGCTTAATACTGAAATGTTCAGAACATCAACAACTGCAAAAAGACCAAAGGTTTCTCCTAAGGAAAACACCCATCTTTGACATCTAAGGTTAGGTCACATCAACTTCAATAGGATTGAGAAATTGGTGAAATGTGGATTTCTAAAGAGTTTAGAAGAAAACTCCTTGTCGATATTTGAATCATACTTAAAGGTAAGATGATCAAACGACCTTTTACTGGAAAAGGTTATAGAGCCAAGGAAACCCCAACAATCTCCCACTTGTCCTAAAGCTAGTGGGGTGTATAGGAAAATTACAAGTACAAAACAATAAACTAGGGCACAAAGGCTTAGTATAACAATACTCCCACTTCCCCTACTCCAGTCGTGGACGGTCCCGTAGCCCATAATCTGTAGGTGACCCTCAGACACTGTAGCTATGAGAGCCTAAATGGATCAACAACATTGTGCTCCGAAGCTATCTTCATGACAATCACGTCCCCTCGATGCACAATCTCTCGGATGAGATATTATTTCCGCTCTATATGCTTGCTGCGCTTGTGACTTCGAGGCTCTCTGGAATTCGCCACAGCACCACTATTATCACAATAAAGGATGATGGGCCTAGACATGTTTGGAACAACTTTTAGATCAGTCAGGAACTTCCTAAGCCAAACGGCCTTCTTAGTAGATTCACAAGCCACTACATACTCGACCTCCATAGTGGAGTTAGTGATGCACCCTTGCTTAGTGCTTCGCCACACTATAGCTCCTTTGTTAAGAGTGAACACTGATCCTGAAGTGGATTTTCGAGAATCCTTATCAGTATCAAAATCAGAGTCCATGTGTCCTGTAAGGATCAAATCCTTAGAACCATACACAAGCATGTAGTCCCTCGTTCTCCAAAGAAACTTAAGAATGTTCTTGACGGCAATCCAGTGACCTGACATCTTGACGGCAGATGTCAGGTCTAGTACATAACATCACATACATCAAACTGCCAACGAGAGATGCATAGGGGACCCATCTCATTTCCTCAAGCTCTTGAAGTGTCTTAGGACATTGCTTCTTAGACAATGTAACTCCATGACGAAAAGGCAAAAGACCCATCTTAGAGTTCTGCATCTAGTACTTGATCAACATCTTGTCAATGTACGATGCTTAAGACAGTGGTAGCACTTTGTACTTTCGATCCCGAAAGATCTGAATCCCAAGAACAAACTAAGTCTTTCCCAAATCTTTCATTTGGAATTGGGTCACTAGCCAGTTCTTAATCGAAGTCACTAAACCTACATCATTCCCATTGAGTAAGATATTGTCTACATATAACACTAGGAAAACTACTGAACTGTTGATGATTTTCTTGTAGACACAAGGTTCATCAACGTTTTGGTCAAAGCCATAAGATTTGATCGCAATATCAAACCTTATGTTCCAAGATCGAGATGCTTGTTTCAGTCCATAAATGGACCGATTCAGTTTGCAAACCTTTTGCTCCTGACCTTGGGCTATGAATCCCTCGGGTTGCACCATATAAACGGTCTCCACAAGATTACTATTTAAATAGGTAGTCTTGACATCCATTTTCCATATCTCATAGTCATAATATGAGGCAATGGACAAAATGATGCGGATAGACTTAAGCATGACAATAGGTGAGAAAGTCTCTTCGTAGTCAACTTCCTCCACCTAGGTATAACCCTTTGCCACAAGTCTAGCCTTGAAGGTTTGCATCTTTTCATCAGCACCCTATTTCCTTTTGTAGATTCATTTACAACCTATAAGTGTAATACCATTAGGTTGATCTACAAGATCCAATACTGAGTTGAAATACATAGACTCCATCTCGAGATCTATGGATTTGACCCATGCATCTCTGTCAACATCCTCCATTGCCTTATTGTAAGACAATGGATCCTCAACCTCGCCATCGGCTACCATAGCTAGGATTTCAGTTAAACCTATATAGCGAACAAGTGGGTTCACAACCCTCCCACTACGTCGAGGTTCCCTCAACTCTTGAGATGGATTTGACCTACTAGATGAACTTCTATCAACAACTCTTATTGATGTAGCAGGCTTTTCAACAACTCTTATTGATGTGGCAGGCTCTTCAACAACTCTTGTTGAAGTTTCAGTAGTTTCTTTGGAAAGTTCACTCAATACAATTTTACTTCTCGGACTGTGCTCCCATATATGATCCTCCTCAAGGAAGGTAACATTTGTTGATACAAACACCTTGTTTTCCTTAGGATCATAAAAGTAACCCCCCCGTGTTCCTTTAGGGTAGCCAACAAACAGGCACAACCACGAATGTGGTTTCAATTTCTTAGGATTAGCCTCAAGCACATGTGCTAGGAAACTTCAGATGCGGAAATGATGCAAACTAGCTTTACGCCCATTCCACAACTCCACATGTGTTCTAGCAACACTCTTGGAAGGAACACAGTTGAGGATATAAGCTGTAGTCTCTACTGCAAAACCCCAAAACGAGTCCGGTAAGGAAGCAATAACTTCATCATATACTGAACCATGTCCAACAGTGTTCTGTTTCTCCTTTTCGGTACATCATTCTGCCAAGGTGTACTAGGTGCTGAGAGTTGGGAAACGATTCCATTTTCTATCAAATAGTTTTGGAACCTAGAATCCAAAAACTCTCCACCCCGATCTGATTGAAATGTTCTAGTCCGTTTATCTAATGCATTTTCAACTTCAACCTTGAACTCTTTGAACTTTTCAAAGGATTATGACTTATGCTACATCAAATAAACATATCCATACCTCGAATAATCATCAGTAAAAGTGATAAAATACTCGTAGCCTCCCCTGGCTCGCACATTCATCAGACCACAAAGGTCTGAATGTACTAACACTAGAGGCACTTTGGCTCGATAACCTTTTCTAGTAAAAGGTCTTTTAGTCATCTTGCCTTCAAGGCATGACTCGCACACAGGTAAATAATTTTCTTCTAACTCGTTTAGAAGTCCATTCTTCACCAATCTCTAAATTCTATTGAGATTGATGTGCCCCAATCGAAGGTGCCAAAGTTAGGCATTTTCTTTAGGAGAATGTTTAAGTCGGTTATTTTGAGTTACGAAAATTTTAAACATTTCTGTGTTATAGAGAGAATTTGTTGCTAATAGGCTTAACACATACAAATTATTTTCCAGTAAAGCTGAACATATCTCAACACTATCTTTTAGAATAAACACTTTATTCATAGAAAAGTTAAAAGTGTATTTACATTTAAGCAAACATTTTACATAAATCAAGTTCCGCTTTAACTCAGGAACAACATATACATCATTTAAAATGATAAATATATTCTGTAAAGTCAACTGGAGGCCTCTCACTACCACAGCTAAGACGACGTTCCCGGTGCCTACTCGCATTGTCATCTCACCAGCCTCAAGCTGCCACCAGGATCTAATCCCCTGAAAAGAAGAACAAATATGATTAGTGGCCCCATAGCTATAATTCAGGTAGAGTCATCATTATCCACTAAACAAGTTTCCAAAACCAGTAAATCACATTTATCTTGTCTGGCCTTGGCCTTTACCCAACGTGGGCAATTTCACTTTCAGTGCGCATCTTGGTTGCAATGGAAACATTTTTCTTTTTCAACTGGCGTTGGTTGTCTACCCCGCTGAGCAGTAGGTTGTGGGTTAGTTGGTGCCTTCCCCTTCCCCTTACTACCATTCTTCTTCTTCCACTTGTTAATGTTGGAAGAAGAAGGTGCAGACTTAGTTCCTGAGGTCGAACCTCCGTGGAACTTTTAGATGATGAAGCAACATTTGCCTCACCAACTGTCTTCTCCTTATTTTTCAATAAGGATTGGAACGTCTGTAACTCGTTGAGGAGAGTTGTAAGGGTGTAATCAACCCTGTTCAGAACAACGTTGCTTACAAAGTGCAGGAAGCTTTCTGGCAATGTTTGCAGAATAATGCTAACCTGGCTGCCCTCATCGATGCGGGCCCCATTCATCTCCACCATATTAAAGTGGACCATCATGCTCAGAACATGTTCTCGAACAGATGTACCTTCCATCATTTTGGAGATGAAGATGCTCTTTAGAGCGTCATGCTTGAACTGCTTGGATGGTTGCCCGAACATTCCCTCAGGGACTCCATGATGTTACGTGCAGTGACCATGAGCTCATGCTTCTTGGCCAAGACATCGTTTATGCTGGCTAAGATGTACGCTTGGACCTTATCGTTCACCCATGTCCATCACTCATACGCGTCTCGAACGTTTCGAGCAGCAGTAGGAGGTGGAATAGGAGGATACTCCTCCGTAAGGACGAATCGGAGGTCATCAATGATTAGTATTGTGAGTATCGAGTTTTTCCAACTAGAGTAGTTATCGCCAGTTAGTTTGTCGGCGGCTAATAAAGCTAATGTAGTGGTTGCCATAATTTAAAAGTTGCTAAAAAACAAGAATAAACTTAATAAGTTTACTTGCATTACCACTTTTAACACCAATTTTAGTTTTTAGAAAAATAGTTTTATTGTACCCTAAGTGAAAAGGCATCTATTTTGCAATGATGCCCCAGCAAGGCAGGACAAAAGTCACCGTTGGGGTGATCAAATGCCCCTTCACTGGGATGAGACATTTTCAACCATTAGACAGAAACAACTCTTGTAACTGACTCTAATAGTCACCATTTTTCGGTCCAAAATTTGTTTAAATTTTACAACATTCCAACGTAGTGTAAGCTCTCCATTTTAGGCCCTAGAGTCCCGCTCATAATGTGGCCCACCATAAGGAAAAAAGGCATATTAGGACAAAGACTGAAAGAACTATCCTTTCAGGAGAAATAAAAGAGTTGTGCAAAAACTGCCACCTTCAAGAGGGACACTTCTATGGTGCCTCGAGGCGATGCACAAAACGTTATCCAACCTAGATGAGAGGACTGTTGTAGGATATAGTTAGCACATTCCTGCTCCACTGTATGATGAACATTCTCTCCCGTTCACCTACCTAACGGGGGGGGGGGGGGTATGAAATCTTGACCTACCCAAACACCCAATCCTTAGGGGGACATCTCCAGGGTGCCACAGGGCGAGGGTAGATCTCACGATGTTGAACTTTAGAGAGAACGTGTAGACGGTTAAGTGAAGTATCATATACCCCAAGTACCTCTCCACTGAAGAATGTTCCTACCAGGGATTCATTAACTTAGACAATCCGACTACTAATTTTATCTAAGTGAAAATTTAATTTGCTAAAAAATAACTCTTGCTTTTGATAATTAAACCAAGTTCGAATCAGGTCTTATTAAACATTTTAATAGACTATCATCAAATTTGCATGCATGCATCAAATTATCTAATTCACCTTTCCAGGTAGGTTCCAGGTAGGAGTGTTCTTCGTCAGCTTAAAACCCCAGCCTAGACAAGACACCAGCCTTTAGACAAAAGGTCCCTTATAAATAGATTTGGTACATATTTAATCTTTTATTAGTCAATTTAATCCTATTAAACCGATTAAAAGACTAAACTTACGTTTCTAATCTTATTAGAACGGTGATCTTAGGTCTATCACAATCAAATTTTAAAACTCTTTAAAAACATGATTCAAGCCTAAGCTTGCATGCATGTCTTTCTAATTGATTTTAATTCTAATTTTGATTATAACTCTTATAAAAGAAACAATTAAAACCAACCACATTGCTAAGCTAGACTAGGTATTTAAAACTTTTATAAATTAACCTATGTGTCATGCCTCATGCAATGTTCATTCATTACTATATTTAGCTCTTATATAACTTGTAATGAACCAAGCATACATGCTTTCATACACCCTTATCCTATAACACTTATAATATAAAGATGATGCATGAATATGCTTAATGCACAGATATATTATAACTCTTATATTATATGATGCATGTGCATGCTTTAAAGTAATTTAGTCATGCAAGCTACTATATTATAACTCTTATAATATAAAGATGATGTATGACAAATGCATAATCTATGGTGGGTTTTTAAAACTATATGGCATACTTTACGACATATAAATAAACATACATCACATGTATATTCATCAAGAATCAATGGATCGGGATGATTAGCCTAAAAAATCAGAAAGGTAAAGCTATTTATTACAAAACCAACGAGACAATCGGTTCAAACAGACGAACTGGGTCTTGAACCACCCGGGTGAAGCATCGTTCCTTTTATCGTATAGCAGCTTCTTGTGATTGTCTAGTGACGCTGAACGAGTATAAACGATCGTGTAGCATGGATTGTGTGCCTATGACTGTGCGATGAAGCATGAAGGCCACGCGATCATGCAGCGCACATCGTGTAACGCATGCCTAAACGATCAAGTAGACGACAACTATGCGGTGAAGCATGATCTTCTAAACGATTGCAGAGCAAACGTCAAGTATCGTATACCAAGTGATCCAGTAGCCAGTGACTATGTGATGAAGCATGTTGGCTGACTCATTCGTTTAGTGTGCACGCCAACCATGCGATGAGTATTATAAACTCAACAATCGTTTACCTCAGCGTCTACACGATCAAGTAGCCAATACAACACGACCAAGTAAACTCTTTACCTGATCGCTTAGCATTAGCCATGCGATCGTTTAGCAAATACTACACGATCGCGTAGCCAAATCTAAACGATCGTTTAGCCTAGGCTACACGATGCGACCAACCCTTGGTCTTCTTCCTCGATGAGAATGACATCTTCATGCGCTGAAGCTTTTTCACGAACGACTCTTACAGACTCAAACACTTTGAATACAAACTCGATAGCATTGTCATTATGCCTAAAAACATAGGGGCCCTTACAAATTGACTTGAAAAGTAAAGAAAGATTTAACAAACAGAGGCAACCATTCCGAAACATCCATCGACTCACATGCACAACTACATCTAACGTTTAAACGCATTGTAGACTACATAAAACCCACCAAGATTGTAAATGTAATTCGATGCATCAATGGAATTTAGATTCAGAACAACCTGGATCTGATACCAATTGAAGGAACTCTATACAAAGAGAACCAGTGAGTGAAAACAAGATCGTTATAAACCTCATTGTGACAAAACATACTCATTTACAATCAAACGATAATAGTTATGTATAGACTTGAAATTACAACATGCTTCCCAAGGAACAAACTAAGGATCATGAGAACTTACCCTTGAAAAACTTTTCTTCTCGTTCCCCTCAATCTAATAGCACGAACATTCAACAACACGAACTTCACACCTCAGCAATCTTCTCGAACAGGAACAAATAACACTCGACCCTCAAACAGTAAACAGACACTACCATAGGCTTAAGGTCATGTTACCTATGGTCATCCTAGTGAAACGAAAGTCTCTATCATGAACGACGTTATATAACGAGACTAAAAATTTCGTGGTCCGGTCTTATACAAACTTTTTTGTATAGAGCATCCCCGCTCGCATGTCTAATACATGAATGGTTAGGATCAGGCCATTTATAGAACTTTACAACACCTGTAACATCTACAAAGCAGGCCACACTCGTAGTGTCATCAGGATAAGGTTTCGCTCTTTTATCCATATACTACAAACCATTTAGGTTATCACTTAAAGCATGATCCAGTCGTATGTCATCACATACATGCTTAAATTACAACGATAACCAGGGATCTTAGTTTATTGGTTTGTGGTTAATGCAACTAAAATATCTCATATTTCATAGACAGTAGTGAATAAAATATATCATATTTCATATACAGCAGTGAATAAAATATCTCATATTTCATAGATAGTAGTGAATAAAATATCTCATATTATTACATCACAAAATGTTTATTCATATAGGTGTTTACAAACTACAAGACTCTACGAGATTTAGGGCATCAACCCCAACATTAACAAGCCTACCATTTTGGGGATTCATTTGATTGGGGAGCTAGGAACATAGCTACATAAGATGAAATTTACTCATTCCCCGAAGTAGAGAAAATAAATAAATTGCCCCCTTAAGGGCTGATTCCGAAACTTCAACAATGTGGCGCCACACCCTCTCTTGGCTCGAAAGAAGTCTAGTCATAGTTGGACTATGATTTATTATTCATTAGAGGGATCAGTGGTACTTAAGGAGTTAGATGTAACTATAGGGACAAAACGGTAATTTTTTGCCTAGTTGTACTTACGAGCAATCTGTGAAGGGTCATCACACTGTTGATTGGTTATATCTAATGGACATAGAAATGTATCTGTAGTGCGAAGAATGCAACTATCGGTTTTTAGTAGAGTGCTCGACATTTTATGGATGTTGAGTAAATTAATTAAAAAGTTCAATTAATTATTCAAATTGTTGGGGTTGATGCCCTAAAATCTCATGTCCTGTAGTTTATAAACAGTATATACGAACACCTGTGATTGTTAATATATGATATTTACTTCACATCTTGTTGTTTTGCTCGGTTATTTGTTTTATTTGCTTTACCACAAACCAATAAACATAAAATCCCTGGTTATCTGTATGTGACTCAAGCATGTATGTGGTGACATACAAGTGGATCATGTCTTGAGTGATAACCAAAATGGTCCTGCAAGTATACGGATATAAGAGGGAAACCTTATCCTGGTAATGCTACGGATGCGGCCCGCTTTGTGGAATGGTCACAAGTGTTGTGACTTGCCACAAGATGGTTTGATCCTGATCATTCATGGGGACATGCGAGTAGGGGCGTCCTATACAAAGAGTTGTGATAAAGACCTGACCACGAAGTGTTAATTTCTCGTTATATACACTGTTCATGACAGAGACTTCACTTCACTAGGATGACTATAGGTAACATGACCTCAATCCTGAGTAAGTTGGGAACTCCTGCCATTGAGGGCGGTCCTTTGATTTTGTAGGGCGCGAGTGGCCAAGTCCGCCCAAATTCAAACCTACCATTTTGGGGATTCGTCTGATTTGGGAGCTGGGAACTCAGCTACACAAGATGGAATACCATTGGAGCTTCAAGCTACGGTCCATGAGGTCCCCTCTATAGCTCAACAGGGTATTTACGAGAATAAATTTTTGGATTAATTTGAATTGTTCAAATTAATCGAGGGAATTAATTATATATGATATAATTATTTTAATTTAATTATATATGACATAATTACTATAATGTATTTGATACATTATAATATAAAGTATTTTATGAGAGGAAAATAAATATTTGAATGATTCAAAGATTAATTATATGGATTAGATTCATATAATTAAATTCAATATAAATGAGATTTATACTAAATGTCATTCGTGAGAGAATAGAAACTATAGGTTATATTGTATTTGATACAATATAGAAACTATAGATTATATGTTATATTTGATATAAAATATAGTTTAATAAATATTATATGATAAGGTAGTTATCATATAAATATATATTAATTGATTTTTTTAAATAAAATAAAATAAAATAAAATAATTTTGGGGAGACCCTCTTTTTCTCTCTACATCGTGATAGTGGGATAAGGGGTTGAACAGTTTTTCATCTTCTTCTTCTTTTAGTTTTTACAAAATAGTTCTGTAACAATTCAAGCCCTTCCAATCACTTAACTCTCTTCCTCTCTCCTAATTTGAACTCCCTTCTCCAAAATAGCCAGAGCACACACGCTCATGGATTTTCATCCAGAGAATATAAAAGTATTTTTCGTGGTGGTGTCCGTTTGAAAGAGGGATTTTTTTCTTGAAGATCGGTCTTCAAAGGAAATGGTTTCTAAACCCATTTTTCCTTTTCTATATATGTTCTCAACTCTATCTACACGCACGGTAGATAGTTAAACTAATACTACTCATAATGAGTTTGTTCTACCTACACACACGATAGATAGTTAAACTGATACTAGTAATAAACGCTTACTCTCTTGCGTTCCCTATGTACACATAGATCCCCACTTATGGGCTCAGAAGCTAGGCCTGCCGGCCCTCTGACCATCCCATATGAGGTTCTTCCCACAGGCTCAAGAACTAGACCTCTCGGTCCCCTGACCATCCCGTGAGATTCTGTTCCCGGGCTTAGGAACTAGGTCTATTGACCCCCTGACCATCCTGATCACATAATCTCATACTTATTCTAATTACTCATTCACAACATAAGAATATATATATACTCTAAAAGATATGCTTAAGACTTAAAGGAAACGCCACTCACCTTGGTCGGGTAGGAACCTTTCTCTCTAGAAGTTCCTTGGTTTTCTTGGGCTCTCTTTTGAACCCTAAATTCTAGATTCAACTACAAGCTTAGATTACTCAAGTTCCAGACCTTATTTTGAGACACTTTCTTCTAAAAACATATTCTAAAATGTCTCAGGAATCTTATCTTAAAATCTTAGCTCAAAACTCTTCGTGGTTTGGCTGGAATTTTCAAATCATCAAGACTGGCCCAAGCTTTCTCGAGAGCTCGACCATTCCATCTTTTCTTCACTTTTCAGCCTTATTCCTTGGAGCTCCGGCAGCCCTTCCTTGAAAACTAGACTCTCAGGGCTTTCAGGCGGCTTTGAAATAACTCAAAACGCACAAGTATTCTGGGAGAACTCCTCGTCCCAAATTGATGCTACTTCAGGACCTCACTATCCGACAGCATCTCCTCCTCTTTGAACCACTTGATCAATGCATAGCTTCCTCCGAATCTGCTCTCAAATACTCTTTCTAATGTACTCTGAAGAGGATTTTGAGTTATGAAATGAAGAGACACTTTGTGGTTGTATTTATAGGCCTTAGGAACCGATCCTTCTCATTTCTTAAGGCTTCCAACGTAGGACACCTTCTTCTTTAGAAACTTTTGGAGTATCTGCACTATGCTTTGCCACCACCTACTTCCATGCCCCTCACCTACTTCCATGAAGTTTGAGTTGTCTTCCTTGCATGAAACTCTATTTTTCCATCTCCTACTAACTCAAACTCAACCTCTTCTCGGTATAGCCACTTGTTCAGGTGAATCCATCAGCCTTGTGTATTGCAAGCCTCAGCAACGCATAAACACTTGGCCCATCGTCTAATTCATTATGTAGCTCTTGCGCTCATCGCATAGCTTATCGCCTAATAATCTCTTGCTGTCGCTTATTATCCAGTCTTTTCGTTTTCGCTCATCATTCAGCCCTCTCGCTGTCGCTCATCATCCAACCCTCTCGCTTTCGCTCATCATCTAGTGTCTGCGCCCATTGCATAGCGTTTACGCCCCATTGCATAGCTCCATCGTCTAGTGATCTCTCGCATTCGCTTATCACCTGATGATTTTACTATCACTTATCACATATCTCTCGTTGTCGCTCATCGTGTAGCGCTGACCCCATCATCTAACGCATCACGCCCATCGTTTAGTGCTCACACCTATCGTGTAGCGCCATTGCCTAGCGCTTGCGTTTATCGTCTAGCGCAACGCCCGTTGTCTAGCGCTTCGCCTAACGTCTAACACTCACACTTATCGTGTAGCACTTCACGCATCATCTAGTGCTTGCATCTATCGCCTAACACATCGTGTAACGTCTACGCTTATCGTCTAGCGCCCAAGCTCATCGTTTAGTGCTATCATCTAGTTCCATCGTCTAGCACTTCAAGAAGCTACACGATCGTCAGCGTGCATGCTCCAATGCTCAGTGCCTTGCACTCATGCATACTAGTCAGCGTGCATGCCCAGTCTCAATGCCTAGTGCCTTACGCTCATAGTATAGCCCTCTCGCTCTCGCTCACGTAGCATCCCAACGCATGAGCAACCTTTGGGTAGCGCCTCTTGCCAACACTTCGGTCAACATGCGTCCATACCTCACAAGCTCAACGCATGGTTGTCCTTGGCTTCAATGCTTAATCACTTATAACCTCTACGAACTTAGCCTCATTAGAGCCTCATGCGTTAATGTTTCCTAACACCAAATGCTTGGTTTCTTTTTGACTTCATACATACTTAGCCAAATTTTACTAGTTAAGGTTCAACTCAAAGCTACTAAAACAAAATCTCTTCCAACACTTAGAATTTTCCTTTTCTTCAACATAGGATTTAACTTATACTTAGTTAATTTCCTTAATTACCTGCTTAAGTAGGGAAATTAAAATCTGGATTTCACATTCAGCCTTCAATTCTTCCAACCTCCCCCTCAAATGAAGAGGAAGAGGTAAGACTTTTTTTTTTTTTTTTTTTTTTTTTTAATAGAGGTTTCTCATGAGCCTTACATGAGTTTGAGTCCAATTGCTTTATTGGGCCCAAATTGGACTTGGGCTAAAGTTGAGCTTAGGCCCATTTGTTGTTGAACCGAAATATTATGCTTGAGCCCAATCTTTAATTTGGCCCAAAATTTCACTATAGGCTTGAATTAGGTTGGACCGGAGCAATTTTAATTGCACGACACGTTCCATTTATAATTTTCACAATGGGCTTGGGCTTTCATTGTGACGACGTGACAACTCGTGATTTGCCGAAATTTCTTATTCAACAGATACTTCTTATGCTCTCAAAGAATGAAATAATCTAAGTTTAAGACCCAATTATAACTTGTTTTTGGACAAGTTATCATAAAAAAATTCATGGGGATCAGATTCCCTATGGAAAAAGTTTTTAGTTTTTTTTTTAATTTTATTCATATATTAACAATGTTAAAATTTATTCTCAATCTTAATAAAATTTTATATATTAAATGGGTAATTTTCAATACTTTTTTTATTTTAATAAAACACTATAAGAATTTCTAATAAAAACAACAATATTTTATGTGAAAAGATATAATTAAAATAATCAATCCCATAATTTCTAAAAATTAAAAAAAATTAAATATTACAATGTCATAGTCTAGCCTTCAACTTAAATGCTAAAAAATAGAAAATGACTAATTATTTAAGCTATGATTTTTGCAAAGTATTATATATATAGATATACACTTATGCAGGTAAGTATGTACATACGTACGTACGTATATATACATACATACATGATAGCTCTCAAAAAGAGCTATTATTTCTAATTCAGACTTGTTATCAGATTTTACATGTTTATTTTTTCTATTTTGTAGGCACCGAGCAATCAAAAAGTAGAATTGGTGATTTGAAGTTGTCGGAGTTAATTTGAAGCAATTTGGACTTGATTTGAGCATCCGGGCTTCAAAGGATTTAAAAGGACCAAAATGCCCCTACTGGAGCGTCACAACACTCAAAATTTCCTAACTTGATGCTCGTGCAACTCTCGAAGGCAGCAAATCGAAGTACAGGGGAGCGTTGCAACGCTGCCCGAGCGTCGCAACACTCCGAATGATCATCATCGCAAACGTTGGAACATCATGCGACACTCGACCCTGACGCTGGAAGACAGAAGCGTAGCGTTGCAATGCTCCTTTAGAGCGTCGCGACACTATGAACTTTGATGGAAATCTGGCCGAGTGCGTGTGCAAGTGAGCGGTGCAACGTTGTTTTTAGCGTTGCGGCGTTGCCTCAATTTCTTTAAATATGTGCAAGTGAGTGGTGCAACGTTGTTTTTAGCGTTGCGGCGTTGCCTCAATTTCTTTAAATATTCTCTTCGGCCCTAGGTCAAAATATGCGAAATTTGGGAGGCCAAATTGATGGAGGCCAAAGTAAAACTCGTTCCTTCATCTATTCCCTTTAATTTTTGGTATCTTTAGGTTAGTTTCGCCTTTTCATCTCAAGATCTTGGTTAAAAGTGGACTCCTTGGCAGCCTTCAAAGTTGATAATGGTGAAAGGGTAGGTTTTTGGTGTGATCCTTGGTTGGAAATGGTTCCTTTAAAAGTCTCATTCCCTAGTCTTTTCTCCATCTCCACCAAACCCGAGGGTTCATTACAAGACTATTGGGATGAGACTTCAACTTCTTGGTCCTTCCATTTTAGAAGACTGTTAAAGGATGAAGAGGCAGAAAACTTCCAGCTCCTGACGTGAAAACTCTCCCACTGTAAACTTAATTCGCTTCCTGATAAAAGAAGGTGGTCCTTAGAATCAAGTGGGTTTTTCTTAGTCAAGTCTCTTGTAAAGAACCTTTCCTTCTCCTCCCTAAGTGGTCCGCTACTAGAATCAGCTTTATGGAAGTCCAAGAGTCCTAGAAGGGTAAATATACTGATATGGATCATGCTGAATGGTTTGCTTAACAGTGCAGATATCCTCCAAAGGAAGTTACCTACTCATTATATTTCTCCACAAGTTTGCTCTCTTTGTTGGGTAAACTCAGAATCTCTCTTACACTTGTTCTTCCAGTGCGTTTTGGCAGAAAATTGTTGGACAAGTCTATTTAAGTACTTCAATGTTAGCTGGGTTCTTGATAATGATTTTAAGGCTAATGTGCTTCAACTCTTGATCGGTCCAAATTTGAAGAAGAAGCCAAGATTAATTTGGACCAATGCAGTTAAAGCTTTGTTATCAGAACTTTGGTTCGAAAGGAATCAAAGAGTGTTTCAAGACAAAGCTTCTATTAGCTCCTTTAAATTTGATATCGCTCATATCAATGACTCCTCTTGGTGCTCTCTCTCCAAAGCTTTTCAAGACTTCTCCATCCAAGACATCAATCTCAATTGGAATGCCTTCATCTTCCCGCTTTCTTAATCTTATAACAGCCTAGTTATGGATTTTAATTCTCAGATTATCTTTTTGTTGTAAGCCTTGTTATATGCAAGGTCTTCTTACTATTGTACTTAGCAATTGAATTTTAGTCCTTCTAGGAGATGATGAGAATGCTATGGAGGTGTCAACCTAGTTGAGATGTCCTGGTGCATTTACTGATCCTTTTTGCGTTATTTAGCTTTTAGAATAGTTTTGCTCTTTATGGTTTGTTTCCTTTCATACACTTGTAACATCTTTCATTATCTTAATGAAGTGGTTTGTTTCTTGTTCAAAAAAAATAAAAGAAACTAATCTTAATCCTAATTAATAAAGGAAACTAATTTTAATCCTAATCAATCAAGGATTTGACCAAGATACCCTAAGTTACTCTAATCCTAGGTTGGATGATTGTTTGTAAATTCAGATTAAAGTCTCATTCTCCGTTTTGGTTCAGCTCGTCTAAAGGCCTCTTCATGGTGTTCTTTTCTTAAGGCTTCACAAGCTACGCATTCTGGATATATGTCTCAATTCGAATGCTTTTATGCTTTCCTTGTAAACCCTTATGACTATGTGATCTAATTTAATGTTCTTTTATCACCATTTTTATGTTCTTGCTTTCCCTTTGGGTTCTCTATTATAGTCTCTTTTCAGTCTATCAATGACAAGAGTTTGTTTCCTTAAAAAAAGAAAAATCTCTTTTCATTGCATCAATAAAAGGTGTTTGCTTCCTTTCAAATAAAAAAAAAACAACTTGAACAATATCTTTTGGAGCAATATGTATTGAAATAGTGTTACGGGACAAAATGTTGAGGTGGCAGTGGCACTAAAATAAAGTCGGTTTTTTTAGGAAGGAAACATAAGAAAAGAAAAAGGAAGAAATCTGAATTTCTCTTATCATCACAAAATTAGGAAACAAAACAGAAGAGAAAGCCTGCTGCCACCGATCTGGTCAGTTATTCTCGTCCAAATGATGATAAAATTAAGTTTGTTTTGCTTTCAATCATAAATTTATGGAATTCTGAGGTTAAGCCTCCTTTTGTTTGGTTGAGGCATAAGCCTTGAGGCACCTCAAAGCCACCTCGCTCAAGGCTTATAGTTATACCTCGAATGATTTTGAAAATATTCAGCAAGAGGAAAAGGCAATGTAGTTGGTGGAACTTCTTGCTTTTCTAGAAAGTTGGGTTTTCAATTATCTTTCTCGCTCCTTGAAAAGCCTGGCAGGATTGACAATTCTGAAATTCATTTGTAGACTTTCCTCAAGACAAGACGAGGATTTGTTCGTATAGCAATGGAGATGGGTACACCACTGGTCCCAATTTTCTGCTTTGGTCAGGTATTTTTCTTATATCTTCTTAGTGTTATATTTCTCATGCTTCATTATCATTCTGATTTTTAATTTGTATTTTAGAATTTGATCTTGACTAGTTTCCTCCAAATTTATGTAGTCAAGTGTCTATAAGTGGTGGAAACCTGGTGGTAAGTTCTTCCTCCAATTTTCTAGAGCGATCAAGTTCACACCAATTGTCTTCTGGGGAATTTTTGGGTATGTGTATATTTTCTCTCGAGTCTTCACAAATATCATGCTCATCTCTTCTCTACCATGCGTGTTCTTGTCCATCTTTCTAAAAAAGAAAGGGTACGTCTTGTTAAATGGTTGGATGGTAGTATTGTTGTATCTTTATTGTTGCTTTTAAGAGAAACCTTTGTACTTTAAATATATGTGTATTTTTAGTCATATAATATATCAGTGGTGCACAGAACTCTTAGCTTCAAAGGCGAAGTTCAATAAAGAAAAGACTTTTCTTCAATATGTGCCAGCTCAATAAATCTTGCACAACTCACTTCATAGGGTTACTCTCTTGCAATCAGGGATGCCTATTGCAGGTCTTTGTTGAACCTTGGAGGAGTTGCAATGTTGCATAGGCTGCACCTTGAGACAAGTTGAGTTTGGGTGTCATTAACAACCACGTAATTGCTCAACTGTTCATGATGTATTATTAGCACTGCCCGATCAATTTTGAATTATATATTTGGTTCTTTTGGGAACTTGGATCATTTTTAGCTTGCAGTAAGAATGCTGCCACCTCTAAGTTTGGGG
Source organism: Benincasa hispida (assembly GCF_009727055.1). Lineage (NCBI taxonomy): Eukaryota > Viridiplantae > Streptophyta > Magnoliopsida > Cucurbitales > Cucurbitaceae > Benincasa > Benincasa hispida. Next base: position 62,374,024 of record NC_052349.1, read on the forward strand.
GTGGCAAGTGGTCTCGGAGAATTGCGTTCATCAATTGCGATCATTTCATAAAAAAAAAAAAAAAAAAAAACTTTTGAAAATAACAACTCTACTGCCAATGCAATGGGGAAACCCATGTTGACAAGAATTGAGTTGTGAAAGGCACTTACCCGTAGTTGGATATCTGCATGACACCGTGGGGGCAAGCCAAAACGAAGGTAAGTGCCAGATCAATGCATAAGCGCAATTCCTCTGTCTAGCGCAAGCCAAATTAAGCAAGACATGAGTTGAGTTAAATATGGAACGCAACCGAGGTTGGATGACTGCATGACACACATGGGGTAAACCAAAATGAAGAGCGTAACCAGGTTAACGCTGCATTCAAATAAGTAATCGCATAATCTTAAATTGTTTTGAACGAATGCATTCTCAAGAGCTGAACGCAAAGTTGGGGTGAATGAATAAAAAGTTTTTGAGCAAAGACTTGCTGAATTTAAATTAGAAAAGATTTCTTTAGAAAAGAAACCAAAGTGGAGGAGAGCATTGCATCCATAGTTAAAGCACGAGTAAATATATTCTGAGAAGATGGTCAACGCAAAGAGACGCCGGAAGGTGAGTTAAGAATTTCTTGAGTATAACGCATGCTTGGGGACAAGCAGAATTCTAAGTTCTTGAGTATAACCCATAAATATTGATCCCAAGAGGTTAGATGTTCGTTAGATGTTCAAATCACATACTCTATATTTTTCTACTCAAAACAGGAAAAAAAAAGTAACTTTTCTTAGTTTGTTTTTATTATTTGTCAAAAAAAAACACACAAAAGAATCTAACCAAGTTCAAATAGTTTTATTCGTCTTTGTGCAAAAAAAAAAAAAAAAAAAAAAAAAAAAAAAAAAAAAAAAAAACATAACATGTACAAACATAATTTAACACAATATGAACAATAAGAGAATTTTAATTTATTTGATCAAAGATCAATATCAAAATACTGCACCTATGTTTGGAGCACACTT